>NW_009276918.1:10586-22772 GCF_000150675.1 Verticillium dahliae VdLs.17 | reverse complement strand
CTTGCTACATCCACCTCCCTCTCTTGACATACAACGGTGCCTACCATCCCCGCCCACGCAAGAAGCCATCCCACGCGACGACGCAATCGCGGCCGTCTCGTCCCAACCCAGGCGCTTGGGCGTTGACGTCGCGCACCTGCTGTGTTTCATCTTTTTGATTTGCTTCTGGGGTGCGTAGATCAACAAGCTGACGCCTCTTGGCTCTTTCTCTGCCGCCAGTCACATTCCCTCCCGTCTGTCCATCAGCCAGAGCCATTGCTTGACAGCAGGCGGTTCGGGCCATGAGCCAGCCGGGAGCATCCCGGTTGCGACACGTTGACTTCCTAGCCTTGCTTGACCGCGATCTTGTGCTAGATACCTGGAGACCAATGTTCGTCGTTGCCATTCTTGCGCGCAAGGGTCGGGTGGGTCAGGTACGATCCAAATACATTGGTGCCCAACCGGACATACGACATCTGGGTCAATTGGGAGGGACAAAATGGCCGCTCGTGGCCGCCTATTGCGACCCTCCTCCCTCCCCTTTCCCGCTTGATCGCTGGTCAGTCATTCTGCCCTGAGGGACGCGTGACTGGAGCGCGGCCTGAACTAAACCCATAGACCGAGCCAGCCAGCTCGGTAGGTGCTCTCGCCGATTGAAAGTAACAAAAGCCCCAAACCACCATCGCCATGTCCGGATCGTTGGTCATCAAAGAGATTGGTCTTGCGTCATGATTCATGCGTCGTCTTGTTGCCTGTCTAGTGGAGGGAGGGTTGCTCTGGCGGGCTGTTTGCACGTGTCGCTGCCGAGCATCAAAGCTTCCCAGCAACCGTCGAGATGCTCGGGCTCCCCTCTGGCTTGTCTGTCTTGCACGAACCTTGTTAACTCCTGGAGCAAGGTCCATCGCTGTATGAAGAGAAATCTCCCACGACAAAGCAGACTTGATAATTGACATTCGACAAGGCTGATCCTGGCGGGGCATCCGAAGTCTTTGTCAACCCCTGACCCCTGGCCACGCCGCCTCTTTCTTTTCTTCTTGTCCAGCTTCCAAGGTCAGCATTTCCCGAAAACAGACCCCCAGTGAGGATCCCTAGCCTGAATCGGGCACCGCAAGCGATGGGTTCCTAGCTCAATCTCAACCTCCGCGCACCCGGGTCGGTACAGCGGCAAACGAGTTTTCGAGGGGCCCTATCAGCAATAAATGTTGAGATGCATTGCGATGCCTCGCGATCGCATCGCTGACAGGAAACATGGAATGATTCAGTCATCGGCCCATGGTACCGATCCTCAGTGCTTTCTTTCTGTTCAGCTTTTTGTCATAACAGCCGCCTCGTTTGCCGTTGCATCCCGAGGCCTTCGTTTCAATGCCGGACTCCACTCCGAACATCTGGAAGCCTTTCCGCCCTCTGGCCCGTGGGCGCGCCCGGAGATTGGAACTTGAAGCAGAAGCAAGCACTACATCACTCGCTCCCCCCGCAACTCTATGAACGAGCTTTTGAGGTTCATTTTTTACGAAGGTTTGCATTATAATGGCGGGTTTTCGCTCTAGTCAGAATTTTCGACGCCATGCCCTCGTACCGTCAAGATGCTCCGGCTCCCCGGCCGCAATGCGCCTCTGTCCCTCCAGGCTGGGTTTCTATCTCGGGATGTTGTCTCGGCTCACGGTCAGCACTGCTACATCGATAAAGTCTTTTTCTGGCTCAGCGTCTTCCACCGCCAGACTCCAGATGACCGGGAACGAGAGCTGAAGTGGACTTCCGTCATGGGTTGGCGAGTTCCCCGTCCATACAGCAGGGGGCAATTATTGGCGGTGAAGCCAGGGGTCCGGGGTTCGGGTCCCTGACTGGGCTTGCTCGTCGCGCTCGATCCATCGATATTGACGCGACCGACAAACAGGCGTCAAAGATCTTCTTCAGATCCTGTTTATTTCCACAAAAGTGAGGTCCTCAAGACCCTTCGTCCCATGGTTCAGCCCACTATTCGACGAACCTGCGCACGCGTTGATGACTTGTTTCGCTCGTAAACCATGACCAGATGGCGGTCGAGCTGGCTCCCCTGAGGTCCAACTATCGCTTCTCATCCCCGACATCCATACGCGCGATTATGCGACAACGAGCATCGAAGCTGCCGAAACGCACTTTTCACACGCCCAAGAAAGAAGATTTTCGTCTCTAAGCTCGGCGGGCCCTCACATTCGGGTACGCAGAGTTTGGATCGCTCTGGCGAGCCCGGAACAAAAGACCGAGCTCTTGCCCTTGCGTTGTAGCGGCCCGGAAAGCGACATGATGCTAATGCGCATGCGATGCCAAGGTAGTGAAACATGAGACTTCCATGATCTCACACATCGGTACCTGTTTGTTCGAGTGTTCTTGCCAATTGTCTCCTCTACCGCGTTACACACTCCTTTGTCACCGGCCACAGGGCCTGGATTCATCACCTGTCCTCTCCACCACGGTCACATTTGCCAACCTTCCAGGATGGGAGAAAGCAACACCCCCAAAGTTCTGATCCGCACCCCATTCCACTTTCTCCCATTTTCCCTTTGACTCATCTATCCCGGCCCAGCAGGTTGGGTAGATTTGCTTCTTGGGTCCCACTTTTTGGCGCCTTTCTGCTGCTTGCCAGACGCCCGACCCAAGTTGGCGGTGAAGAAGACCCCCTGGCCCGCGGGAGACGGGATCCCCCCCGCGTCCTTTGAGAAGCCTTTCCTGATTTGATCCCTCTTGGCTTTACCTGCCTGGGAAGTTATCGTCAGTGTCCAGGAGTGTGTCTAAAGCACAGGGACTAACGCTGTAGCAGAGGGTCAGATGGCGTTTGCAGGCCGTGAGTTTCCCGAACCTGCCATCCTCCTCAGCCACTCGTCACGCCTCTGTGCGAAGCATCTGAAACCCCTGCTGTGGTACAGCCGCTGGACACACGTCGGGAACTAGCTCTATCTTAACCCACCCTATTTGGGCTTGGGGCCTCGTTTTCAGAGACACGTTGGAAGAGCGGAGGGTTGTTTCGGAGGCGTGGGCATGTAGTAAAAAGCAACAGGACAGAACGGCGGCATCCACTTCTCGTACGACTGCGTGCGTCATGACAGGGACTCGGGGGCAGAAGGGTTCTGACTTGACTCGGGATCATGCTCGTTTGATGGCTCTCCTGAAGCTTTGGGCGAAGATCACGTAGGGTCTAGACCGTCAACTGGGTTTCGGGATCGACAGATCCTCCTCTGCGTGATGGATGAATGGCCTTGAGACTGGGGTCGTGATGGTGCCTGGACCTGGTCTTGTTCCAGTTCCTTGGTTCTTGAAATCTTCGTCAGTCTCTTCGCGATCATTTCGCAAGGGAGTGGGGAGTTTGTTTCTTCGTCGTAGCCAGGCAAACACTTGAGGTTTGTGTCAGCGCTGTAGGATTTCCAAGAAGTCCAGGCACCGCACTCGTGAGGCTGTTCAGCACTGGAGCTGTAGCAAGTTACCTGCCGTCTCGTGGTGCCCAACAGGCGCCCCCGCGTGCCTCGAGTCTCGTGGAAGAGGGCGGGGGGCCAATCTTTGGTGTCGACCGTTACCTCATGCCTCGTGTCATGGCCGCGAGGAACCTGGCCGATCGATCCCTCACTCTCTAGGTCTCTTCAGTCCGCACAGTTTCGGCGCTGTGATCGTCGTGTATGATGCGTCTGCTATGTTCGCCGCATGGCAGATCTGTTGACGCGTCCGCCGCGCCGCACATCTTCGCCACTGCCCCATGCCCCGCGTGAGCGCAAGGCGGTCTCCTGACGAGTGCTTGCTCGGGCCTGTTTCGTCGTCGCATTTTGCCTCTTCCGCGCCGTGTCTCATGCGCTACGGCGGCTGACGCAATGTGCCGGCGTCATGTGATTTCCTGTTCCGGCCATGGCACGAGATGCGGATGAGGGTGGGATGTGCGAGCTCGCTCGGCGAGACTAGACAGAGGGGGCCTGGCGGTAGGGTGGCACGTCGTGAGCGGGTGTTCGAGGGGCAGAGGGAGGAAGAGGGACAGGGAATCGTCGGGTCGTGCTCGGCGAAATACAGGGCTTGTTTGGTTTGATATCGGTGGACAATATCTGTGTAGCGCCGCGAGTTCTGTGTCAAACTACGCGAACGTGCGCTGGTGGAGGGCCCGGTGCCTGGTGCGATGCCGTGCCCGTCCTGTCAGGGCTGCAGGTGCTGTTGTTGTTGGAGGGCAGTGTTCGGTCGTACTATGAGCATGACGCCCGTGACAGAAGAATATGGACGGGAAGAGTGAATTATGGATGCGCACTTGTTCGCACTTGTTTACTGAACATGCAGTGCTCGTTTCCTGTCGACGGCATGTCTGGGATGTGGCTCTGTCGTTCGCCCAATCACGCACTTGGCATATATGTGGTTGTCTGGGCATCAAGACTGGTCGGTCCGCATGGGGCATGGACGGCTGGACGAATCAGAGCGGGATCAACTTAAGATAAACTTGTTGAAGATGGTGCTCGCTTGGTGTGAGACATGTATACGAGATGCGGTGAATGATATTACGGACCCGTGGTCATCAGATCCAGAAGTCGAGGTAGAATCATGTCAAAAGATGGGATCGCGAGAGGCCGCACGCTCAAGGATGACGATCCAGTTTTGGTGAATCTGTTTTCGGCATTCAGTGTTGGTCTGAGCTACTGACTATTCCGATGCGATAGGAGCCTACGACGGAAGTTTGGAAGGGGACTAGATCAAGAGTGATATTTATGCAACAACAGGCAGACAGCACATTCAACTCAAGCATGAAGGAATCCAAGCTTTACCTCACAACAACCCGCTCGTGGGTCGGAATAAGGCTCCAAAGAGGCACACAGCCTACATGTTCGTGTGCTCAGCAGGTGGCACTTCGTACCGCAGCGTGATATCAACAGTGTTGGCGAGGTGCTCCCCCCTCACGCAGACTGTGAGACCACGTCCTCTAGAGTGAATGCTAGATCCTCGAAAACAAGTCGCAGATTCAAATATGTATCGGACCAAGTTAGACAAGCAACACCAAAGTCCAAGACACAGTCTGAGACAGAGCTATCAACGGGCACATGATGCACGAGAACCAACTCCCACGTCATCTTGATGAAACACCACCGTTTCCCCTGCCGCCGGTGTATCTTGTTCAAGAAACAGCCATATGGTCTCCCTCTCCCAATGTGCGCCTAGAGCCCCAGCCACCAACACAGTCGCAAAACGCCGCCTAGACGACGCCAGCGAGCTGCAGCAGCCTCTCGCCGGCCTTGAGGTTTGCGTACTCGTAGGCCTTGCTCTCGGGGGGGAACGTGCCGTTGGCGGCCCACATGTCGATGAGGGGTTGCATGGGCTCGAGCTCGTGGGATTTGAGCAGATCGAGGGCCGTGGCCGTGAGGACAAAGTGACTGAAGCAACTGTTGAGCTGCTTCTCGAGGTTGATGTGGTAGAAGGGGTCGGTGAAGTGGGCCCAGTAGAGATGGGCGTAGACGCGGAACATCTGGCGGAAGATGGTCTGGCAGACGTCGATGAAGTTCTTGGGGAAGCCCGAGCGCTTGCCGATCCAGTCGGGCTCGCCACCGGGGCTGGAGAGCTGGGACAGCGGCGTCGTCGTGATGGAGGGGTTGTGCGCAAAGGAGACGCCCGAAGGATCCGTGGGGAAGATGGCGAGGTCGTCAATCTTGCCGGAGATCCAGCGCTGCATCAGTGTCATGTACTCGTGGGCCGGCAGCTCGACCGGCTCGCGGCGGCTGTTGAGCCAGGTGAAGGAGTGGTTGCTGTACGCTGTTAGGAAAAGACAAGAAGCGTTGCGGCTCGGCCAACGTACGCTCCGGCTGACATGCGAGGGCACGACGTCGCGTCGCAGACAGCTGTTCCGTCATCCTCCTTCTCATGGACGACTCGGACAAAGTTCCAGAGGTTACGGTAGTGCTCAACGACTAGATCGAGTCAGTACAGGAGTCTCGTTTCCGAGGATTGCATGGACAGCCATACCTTGGTGCGCGATCCACTCGCCCTGCTCTACAGTCTTGGGCCGGGCACTCAACGTCATGAAGTTACCCTTGACAATGTGCTTTGCGTAGGTTGAGTTCAGCCATAGGGGCAGAGGGCGGGGTAGTTGATATGAGTCGAGGATTTCTTGCCCGGTTGCTGTGGCCTTGGCGGCGTCGTCTAGGCCAACACTCTGGGAGAATGATGGTGATGGAGGCAGGGGCGGCACCTTCGGGGCCAAGCTGGATGAGGACTGGCTGCCCTGCGACAGAGTCGTTGGCGACTGAGGGATCCCGGCATTCGAGGATGTCGGGCTCCTGCTCTGGGGTCCCGACTTCTGCGATGCGCCGCCGCTGCGAAAGCGCGCATTACTGTTTGAGGCCGGATTAGTGTCTGGTATTTGGGGACAGACAGAAAGTGTATGTCAAAGCGCCAAAAATATGTGGAATGAAGGATGAGAGGAAGCACGAGCTCAAGTGTGTGAAGGCGCGCCTACGGCTTGATGGACGTTGTGAAGAAGCCAGGGGAATTGGTGTCACGATGCAGGGGCGAGGAGGAAGCGACGTTGAAGAAGCTGAGGATGGGAGTATATAGCACGAGGATGTCTCGTCAGTCTCCTTGTAATCCAACGTCTGCAAAGTTGAGATTGCTCAGTATAGAGACTGGAGTAACACTCAACAGATGCTACAGTTGTGAGCACCTGATCCTGAGGTCGTGATCTGGACGGGGACTTCCACCGTGGACTAGGCATGCGAATACGAAAGCGATGCCGAGGGAAGGGAGAGTGACAATATGCATCTTCTTCCAAAGCCGATGACTAGCAACAAGAGAAGGCATATCGGTTGCGGCTCGTAGATATCTCGTAATGGGCCACACCTTTGGGGCCATGAGACAGGGTTGCGAGACCGACTGATTAATCTGGTCAGTTGGGACCTTGATTGTCGGCGTCGACACCTGGCAGATCATTCTTCCAAGGTCGAAGACTGTTGAGTGTCGAAGAAACTAATGAAGCAACGTCTAGATCTTCGTTCAAGCCCATCCACCATCGCAGGCCCCATTGTGTGCCCCGCAGTGGTGTAGTCCAGGCAAGGATGGCGGGCACGAGGTGGTGTGGCCATGATCTCGGTCAATGGACGTTGTAGACATTTGCTGATTGCAACCAATATTGACGGATTGTCCTGTCGTACAGAGCCATCGATTCATGGCGCCATGTTGCGCTGGTCGTTGATCTGGCAAAGGGCGGCATGGCCCACCGGTGAGGGGTAATTTGATGCCCACACGCTTCTGTGGACGAGGCCAGTTGACCAAAGTAAAGCTCAAACGCAGAGCGGGAGCCTGTGCTTTGCTCGCGTGATAGAACTCAGCTGGGTGAAGAATATGGGTGAAATATTGGCTAGGATGCCCGCCATGCAGATGACGAGTCATCGGCGTAGACTGTGCCATAGGCCTGTCCAAGCTCATGGTGAGACGGCCTCATGGTGAGACGGCGTGGATGAAAAGGTGAGTATGAGCAGAAAATCTGGATCATAACGAGGAGGTAACACGGACGAGTTTGGACACACACTCGCGGCCGACCGTGTAGTTGGGCATATCACTAGAGAGGCTGGGCCAAGCCAATCTTGTGCGACATGGTATAGCTTCAATACGACTCTGCATCGAGCCAGCGCACTAACAGCTGGGCGCGGCACGTCGTCGCTTGAGGCCCAACAACGCCACCTGGCAACCTAGGTTTGAGAGAAGAGAGCTCACAACTCATGCTCGACAAACCGAGGGAGCCAGAACCATCGAGATGCGAAACGAGGAAACAAGAAAAAGATGTCCGGTACTCACATTCCGGAAAAGAGGTTCGACATGGTGATAAGGCCAGCAGTGGGAAGCTAGCAGAGCAGCTACCAAGGGGCAAAGTAGGTATCCAAGTGAGGACCCGAGGTACAGCAGCTAAGGGTCGAATAATATGCCGCACGTGGCGCCGAGGGACAGAGAGGGTTGGGACGGAGTTGGAATAGAACGTTAGGATGAGCCTAGGGCCCTGCGTATCGTCAAGGAGATGTCGATGCCAGCGCACGTGTTGTCGTTGAGGGAGCAAGTATATGTGGAAAAGGGGTGACAGAAACCTGAGGTGAGGTTGAACTTGGCTTGGGTCACTGAAGGCAAGAGAGGGAGCGGCGACATGCGCTAAACCGTATCGGTACAGCGAAGCGAGGGGTCGTGAGCTGTGAAGTGAAGCCACATGGATGTGGCTCAAAGAACTTCCAAGGCACTTCCAAGGCACTTGGTGCCAGCATGTTCGTTGTCCATGGGCCTGTGAGCATGATGCCCCAATCCCATCCAAGGAAGAACACAGAAGCAGAAGCAAGTTCATCAAAGAGATGAGAGACGACCATCTCGACCGACTTCATCGTACCAGACTTCATCGCCTGCGTCTCCCATGTGGCTCGTGCAGCCTCACCTGGACCGTGCTCACGACCTTCTGGAGCTCGAAGTCAATGCCGTCCATCCACTGACACCAATCAAGACGGGTGCCCAGTAGCCTCGTGCTTTCTTCCCTTGCACCTTTAGCTCTGACCCGACTTGGCTTGCTGGCGACCTCTTGCGAACGCGACTGCCATCATCATCAAATTCTTTCCTTCCGCCGACGACAAGAACAAAACGAAGAGCTTTTCACACGCCAATTTTTTTTTTTACATCATGTCCGACTCGGAAGATCTTGCCGAGATCCCTGAGATCCCTGAGGACGGCGCCGACGACCTTTTCGGCGATTCTGACATTGGCGACAACGACATTCTCCCAGCGAGCGACCGCGAGCTCAACTCGGACGATGACGAGACGCCCGCGAGACGCGCCGACGCAGAGGACCAAGACGATGACCACTTCCACTCCACGCAGAACAACGTTGTCGAGGACGCGCAGGTGTCCCGCCATCGTATTCCCCAGCCCAAGAACGGACAGGTTCGTGCCTCCTGGCTGTGCACTCCTTCTTCTTTTCCGTGAGGGTGGTCGCTGACGAAAGGGAAAAAAAAACAGCTCTCCTCTTTCCGCGTCCCCAAATTCATCTCGGTGCACCCCGACCTGTACAGCCGCGAGACATTCGTGCCGACGGAGCGCGACGTGCAAAACGCCAAAGCCGACAACCCCAAGGCCGAGGTGCGCGTGCGGCGGGACGGGGCGACGGGCCAGCTGCAGAGCAACACGCTGATCCACCGGTGGAACGACGGGTCGCTGACCGTGTCGGTGGGCGACGAGCACTTTGAGATCCACACCAAGTCGCTGGCGCCGGCGGCGGGGGCGGCGTACCGCGAGGTGCAGGACGCGCACTACTACGCGGCGGCGCCGAACCTCAGCAGCAACCACTACATGATGGTCGGGCACGTGGCGGCGCAGTACACGGTGCGGCCGGGCCAGGCGATGGAGGACGACGCGCTGGCCAAGCTAGCGGAGCGCATGGCGGCGGCGTCGCGCGGCGTGCACGAGGGCGACATGATCATCAAGACGACCAAGGACCCCATGCTGCAGATCAAGCAGGCCGAGCTCGCCGAGAAGGAGCGCATGAAGGCCCAGCGCCGCCGCGAGACGGCCGCCGCCAAGATGGACGGGCCCCAGCGGTACGGCCGCGGCGCCGGCGGCGGCCTGTCGATTGGCGATCTCGAGGGCGGCCGCAGGGGCGGCGCCGGGCGCAAGCGGGCCGGCGGCGGTGCGCGGGAGAAGAGGCGGAAGCCAGAGTACGACTCGGACGACGATCTCCCGTCGGGCGCGCGGCGCGTGGGCGACGACTACGATCTCGAGGACGACTTTATCGCCGGCAGCGACGAGGACATCAGCGAGGGCGCCGAGGAGGACGAGGAAGAGATCCTCGACGACGATGACGACGAGGAGGAGGAGGCGCCGCGACGCAAGCGCCAGCGTACTGCCGACGCAGATGACGGCGGTCACGAGGCTTCAGGCCGAGCACGACGTCGCCAGGTGATTGACGATGAGGACGATGAGGATGAGGACTGAGCATAGCGGCGTGTCATCAGGGCAGCGGGGCAGCAGCACGCAATGTACAGTGTATAGCACAGGAAAGGAAAAACCAATAGGTCCAAGGAAGCGATCGGGGTGATCTCATGGTTTCGACAGCAGGTAGCTTGACATTTCCTCGTCGTCAAGCCTGACGAGAATCTGCATTGGAAGCTCGGCACGATAGTCCAGGCCGATGAGCGCATCAATTTGACGGGCGTTTTCACTTCCTGCGAGCCTATCCGCTCGCTCGTCCAGCAGACAGTCAGTACCCATAGGCAGAGACGCAAACCGCAAGAGCTCAAGGTTTCTGGTCACTATAGAAACAAATGGGAGCAGACCATGATCACATGTCGGCCAGTGAAAGCTCAGTAGCTGATGCGGGGCGGTGGGGGGGCATGTGCTGTAGCTGTGCTGACCTAGCAAGCCTAGGTACCTAGTACAGTACCTTGGGCACCTACCATACCCCTACGTGGTAGGTACAGTGGGGAGACAAAAAAATGACGGATTGCCGTTATGAAAAATACTTGGTTAACTTTGAAAATACTAAAATAAAATAAATATCAGTAATCTAAATAATAGGAGCTGTAGATTTACTAAGGTTTCATTAGTACTACTAGAACTATTATCCATAGTAATCTATAGGATACGTAATAGAGGTTAGAAAACTATGTGTTTTGGTGTGAAATCGGAAATCCGTCGTTTTTTTTGTCGCATGACTGTACCTTAGGTACGAACCAGCATCAATCGTCAACAGCCTTGGAATGATGCGGCACCCACGACAAGCCACCTCTCGCATCCTCGGCTCCCCAAGGGCCGCGATCCTCCTTCCTCGTCTGTTCACCTCTGCACAAACTGCCATTATCCATACCCGCACCCGAGAGTCTTATCAGATGGTCGACGGCACACCTGCTATGCCATCATGGGGGTAGTCCTTACGTTGGTGTTTGACGTGGTGCGCTTCTGGCACAGAGTACGGCTCCCTTGTCTTCGCCTGCCCCTCCTTGATCCCCATGCCATTAATCTGGCCCTTGGCTCGCCGGCCCTGTTGAATAACGACTCCAACTGACACTCCCCTACCTGCAGAAACTCAAAGAATGGTACGCGCGAAAGAGCCCCGTCGAGCTCTGGCTCGACCTGCTCCGCAACGCCGAGGCCTTTGAGGACTGGGAAGAGGCCGCCCTCCACCTCGACAACCTCCTGGGGCTCGACCTCTGGCGCAACAACCCGACGTCCAAGTACTACGACTACCGCCTCATCCACGAGCGCCTCAACTCCTTCCTCGAGGCCAACGAGGACGCCGACGTCAACCACCTCGTCAACCTGCTGCGCTCCGGCCTCGTCCGCAACCTCGGCAACATCAGCTCGCCAAAGCTCTACAACCGCGCCTTCGCCGGCACAAAGTACCTCATCGAAGAGTACATCACCCACGTCGCCGAGGCCGTCGATGATGTGACGGCCCTGCCGACGACGCCGCCCGCCGTCGAGTCGCCGTCGCGCAGCGGCACCGCCAACAATGCCAACAGCACCAGCAGCAGCAGCAACGACAAGGGACGCCCCCCGATGGCGACCATCGTCAGCGCCGCCGCCGCAACGCTGACGAACCAGACCAAGCTCGACTTCATCCACGACACGCGCCAGGCCTTTGGCCGCAGCACCCTCGTCTTCCAGGGCGGGGCCATCTTCGGCCTCTGCCACCTCGGCGTCGCCAAGGCCCTGTTCCTGCGCGGGCTCCTGCCCCGCATCATCACCGGCACCGCCACCGGCGCCCTCATCGCCGCGCTCGTCGCCATCCATACCGAGGAGGAGCTGCCGGCCGTGCTCAGGAGCGATGGCATCGATCTGTCGGCCTTTTCCCCCAAGGGCCGCCGCCGACGACGGGTCCGTCGCGAAGCAGTCGTTCGCGTCGCGGTGGCAGACGCTGCTGCGGAGGGGCAGGCGGTTCTGGAAGGAGGGCTACTTCCTCGACGTCAAGGTCCTCGAGGACTGTGTGCGGGCCAATGTCGGCGACCTGACCTTTGAGGAGGCCTATAACCGAAGCAAGCGCGTCTTGAACATCACCGTGGCCACGGCAGGGCAGGGCGGCGTGCCGACGCTGCTCAACTTCCTTACGGCCCCGAATGTGGTATGTTATTTGTCGTGATGTCCAGACCGGGTTTTTTTTTTTTGCCTTTTTTTCCATATTGTAAAGAAACGAGTCCATACTGACACAGACAGCTCATCTGGACGGCCCCCGTGGCCTCCAATGCCTCATCAGGA
>NW_009276918.1:6024-9629 GCF_000150675.1 Verticillium dahliae VdLs.17 | reverse complement strand
TCAGCTTAGGGTGCCGGTTCGTGTCGACTTCAAAGAACCGGTGGCTCAATCATGGCTGGCGTGGACAGGTGACGAGTCCACAGGCAAGTGTCATCATGGCCTTATCCATCTACTCAATGCTCGTTTCCTGTCATTTGCATTAGATGTGCCGATTACCACACTTCATAATGACTTGCCTAACACTGAATGACACCTGCAATGATGATAGCAAATTTATTATTATCAGCCATGAGCATACCCATGGGTCTTCAGGAGAAGAACATAGCTAAGATTACTACATTAATGCTTATCCATATTTCATAATAGCTCATTAATGATTGGAAAGATATCATCATTAGCCATGAGCATATCTATGCACGAGAAGAATATAGCTGAGATTACTATATTAATATTTATCCATGTATCATATCTTGGGCTGGACTGGGGAATATTGCCTCGTGTCGATGTCTCAGACATTCATCTCTTCGTCAAATGACGGCAGATGAACGTCTAGTGATGACAGCACCTTGTCTTTGATGAAAAATCGGGATAGTATGATGGAGCGACCGATGAACGACCAGTTGCTACCATTTCGGAATGGTGTAAAAGGTTGAAGCTATCTCAGGCTAATAGTGTCGGAAAGACACCTCTATGAATAGACTTAGTGGAGTGCTCTTGCCCTAGGACTCTAGCGGAGTCCAAGTCCGCCAGGAGCCCTGGGCCAGAGCACCTTCTACGGAGAGCACCTTCCGGGTGCTCCTAACAATAATAGCTCGCTAATGATAGGAAAGATATTATTATTAGCTATAAACATACTTATAGTTCAAGACAAGAATACTATATCCAAGATCACGATATTAATGCTTACCTATGTTTCATAGTAGCTCACTAATAATAGTAGAATTATTATTATTAGCTATAAGTATACCTATAGATCTATATAAGAAGGATATAATTATAATCATTATATTAATAATTATCTTTCTTTATAATAGCTATCTTTGAATATAATATCTTTCTCGCTAGCTAATATTAGTGCACGTATTAGGGGTACCCGTGGAAGGTGCCTCTAGCCTAGGGCTCCTAGCGTGCCTTGCGGCAGCCACCGGCCGATCTATTGGCCATTATCAAGGATCTCGACACAAGATTACGCGACTGGCATGATTCTTTGCCGCCCATCTACCAGTGTGATCCAATGCATCTACCCAGACGTCTTCCGCATGAATCACATCAAAATAGCATCATCTTTGCCTCATGCGTATTCAACAGCGATCTCATCCTGATACATCGACCTTTTACCTATCATTGGAACCGAGTCAAACATGACCCCGTCGTTGACGCTCAAGGTCCGGTAAGCACCGCCATTGTTGCCGATTCTGCTCGGAACATTCTCAGAGCCATTGAAGGCATCACAGTTACGGCTGCTATGCCGGTGTGGTACGTTCACCCCTTCCGACAGCGCCTACAAATGGTGAATTCTAAGTCAAGGATTTTTCAGGCTCGCCGTCTATTTCCCTCTTGTTGGCCTTATCAACCTGTTTCTCCATGTCGTCCAGAACCCGCTTTCTTCAGCGACAAAATCAGACATCGCCCTCATGGACGTTGTCGTTGGTCACTTTAGCTACCTCGACTTCGCGAGCGGCTCCGAGTTGGGCACACAGTTTCCAAGAGAAGTCGTGGCCTATGCTAGGGAGGTCACTACGCGTGCTCGCCTCGCTTCAGACAGCACTCATCCTTCAGACAGCTCACTAGAGCATGAGAATCTAGTTTTCGGATGAGCGGACCTCGCAGGAGATCAAGATACACGACTTCTGGATGCACGATATCTTTGGCATCGGGTCAGCGGATCCAAGTCCCGACTACTTCATGTCTAGCGTAAGTGGAGGAAACCTAGGAGACCTGCGGTATAAGCAGGCCCAAGATGGAGCTAATATCATAGTTTGGCGTAGGATGTTCCACCCGACTTACACAACTTCCTGGTTCAAGCATGGCCTTCTTTCCTTCCGCCTTGAAAGTTATTTATAGCTCTACTATATAATATCTTTTATAGGCATGTCTAGAAGGTAGGAGGAGGAATAAGGCCCGGGAGATACGGATGTCGCCGAGGTTTAGGAACGTCTCTATAGTACTGTTACGACCCAGGTACAATCCCAAGGATGTGTAGACTGGATAGAGGGTGGTGTATGCTAGCAGTTCGCCCTGGGCGATAGAACAGAACAATACTCAGCGGATGTCGTCGTGCTTGTCGGGTTGTCGTAAAGCGTTGCGCTTCTTCACTGTAAGCCGAAGGAGGTTTCCAATGAAGACTTAAATTGATCACTGTCGTGAATCTAACTGTCCCAACCGGCCATCGGGCACTTGCTTAAGTACCCGAGGCCCATCCCTGGATCACCCAGGCTGGTGATCCATTCTGGCGATGTTGTTGGTCAGTTGGATCATGGCTCACTGCGCTCCATGAGCCCTTGGCTCATGGCTCACGGTGATCCAAGCTCCATACGTAATTGGCTAGATACAGTGGGGCCCTGAGGTCGCCTTATCGGTGGCCCGATAAGCCTGACCCTGGTCGGAATGACCTGCTCCCTGAGCTGGGCGTTACAAGTACTCTCTGTGGCCTCGATCTACTTCTTGAGGACTTGAATGGTTATCTAGCGGTTCTCTCCGTTCTTAGTGCTTAGCTTATAGCAGGGATTAATAAAGCGGCCGTCCATTCACTAGCCATGGCTGTCATGCCTGTCCTCGTTCGGCCCGCCGCCTTCGATATCTCCACGCTTTAGTATTATTTCCTTGTTTAGCTTGGGTAACTAAATTCCCTTAAACCTTATCCCCCCGGCCTCCCTTACCCCGTCTCGACTTTACGTCTATTAGTATCTCTTAAGGCTGGATAGGAATGTAGACTTTGGTAGGCCGCTATACGTCGGGTTTAAGCTTCTATACTTCGTATATAATTACCTATCTCGAATAAAGGGCGTTGAGGTCGGCCCTCCCAGCTGCCCTCCTGACCAGTCAGAACATCGCCCCCGGCTCGGTCAGCGGTGACACCTTCATCCACGACCCGACTGTTGTTAAGACCCCTAGCGGAGGTTACCTCGCCGCCTTTACCGCCGATAACGTCGGTCTTAAGACGTCCACCGACCGCACCCGCTAGCGCGACGCCGGCTCGGCCTTCCCGAACGGCGCGTCCTGGACTACACCCTATACTAAAAGCGAGAAGAACCTCTGGGCGTCCGACCTGTCCTACCGCGACGGCCTCTACCACCTCTACTACAGCGCCTCGAGCTTCGGCACCTCGCGGTCCGCTATCTTCTACGCCACGTCGCCCACCGGCGCCTCGGGCTCCTGGACCGACAAGGGCCTCGTCATCGAGTCCTTCGAAAACTCCAATTAGAACGCCATCGACCCCAACATCATTACCGACGCCGAGGGCCGTATATGGATGTCTTTTGGCTCCTTCTGGTCCGGCATCAAGATGATCCGCATCGACCCACGCACCGGCAAGCGTATGGGCTCCGACTTTCACTCCCTCGCTTCCCGCCCTGCTAATGGCGGCGCCGTCGAGGCCCCTGTTATCGTCTACCGCAACGGATACTACTTCCTCTGGGTCTCCTTCGACAGCTGCTGCAAGGGCG
>NW_009276918.1:0-5924 GCF_000150675.1 Verticillium dahliae VdLs.17 | reverse complement strand
TTCAGTATCACCGGCCCCTATGTCGACAAGGCTGGCAAGCAGATGATGCAGGGCGGTGGCACCCAGATGATGTCGAGCCACGGCACCACCCACGGCCCTGGACACAACGCTGTTTTAGCCGACGGCGACGGCGACGTCTTCTTGTACCACTACTACCGCAACGACGGCGTCGCGCAGATTGGTATCAACCGCCTGCGCTACACTAACGGCTGGCCCGTCGTCTTCTAGGCAATTGGCCAGGAGGCTGAAGGAATGGGGCATGACATTCCGTATATACTTCTCTTCTTCTCTCGGTGTCCTCTTTTGTTGGGGGCATGTACATTATTACATCTCCACGAATCTTTTGACGCGCGATCCACACATCGCATTAACTCAAGTGCCGATTGGCTGCCAAGCGGTGCGACAAAAATTCACCGGATAATGCAATGTGCATGCCGGACCTTGGCTAGTCAACCTTCGCCGCCTCGGGACCCTCCCCCCGCCGGGGGGCGACCTTCCTACTCGACGCCCGTGGAGTGTTCGCCGGCCACGGGTCAAGACCCGCGATGAACCTCAAGGCCCGGGCACGACACTTGATGGCCGTACATTGAGAGTGACATGTGCTCACACGTGCCGATGTCAAGGCGCCCTGAACGAGGATATGTTATGAAGGGCTATGCGCAGAGCTGCGCGCGACGGCAACATTGGAGCTCCAAGACTGGGACGGGACTCGGCTTTTTGATCCCACGTAGAAACCCTGAGGTGAGTACAACGTCGGAAAGATGCAGCGTGCGGTGACGGTCGTCGGCGGATGAGTAGCTGGGATGCCGGGCAGAGGCTGGGCAGAGGCCGGGCTGTATGGCAATGAAGAAGATAAGAGGCGCATGGCACCTTTCCTTTGCCCTTGAGCGCCCGCCGATACATCTCCTTCGCGTCGCCGTGCTTGCCCTGATCAGCCAGCACCAACCCGAGATCGTTGACGCTGGTAAACGTCGATGGATGATCGTGCCCAAACCCTGGCCCCATAGGCGAACCGCTTTCCTCAACATTCCCTCAACGGCTTTATACGACCCTATCATCCATCGGAAGCGCGACGACGTCCGCTGAGTATTGTTCTGTTTCATCGCCCAGGGCAAACTGCTAGCATAAACCCCTACCCATCCAGCCTACACATCCTTGGGATTGTACCAGGGTCGCAACACTACCTACCTACATACATACCTGTGGCCTATTCTTTAGCCCTAGCCCTATGCCGCCCGGCCTGTCCGGGTGGCCTACTTACTTATACTTATATACAAGAGGAGGCCTGACCTTATTATACCTTAAATTAAACTTAATATCACTCTGCCCTTAACTCGAAGTATATAAAAATAACCAGTGACATACTTTAGACCCCACCCTTCCCACCTCCTGCATTCATTCCGTCACCACAGAGAACCGCATTGCGCCATTGCCCCTGAACAGTCTCCATCGGTTACTGATCTCTATCAGCTGGGCCTCGCAGCCTTTGGCTGCCCACATCCACTTGGCCAGGAATTCCGGGGTGAGCTCCCAATTATTGATATCATGAGGCTCGCCCCATAAGACCAAGCCCTGATGTCCATCAGGGATCTGGTGTTGGAATCTCGACACCGTTTTTGGCTTGGGAATTTTGCTCCAGTGCTGGGCATCCTCGGATGGAACGACTTCTCCAATTTCTCCCACCAAGTCTCTGAGGAACTCCCCGTGGTCGAAGTAGGCCTCCCAGTGTATCAGGTTGTCTCGCAGCTGTCGAAATGGGACCATGTCGATCCAGCTCGAGTGGCCGCGCCCCAGCTGTAGCGGCGTAGGCATGAGGGCGTCCGGCACCCCCCGCTTGGATGGAAGAGGGGTAGGACCGTCGCAACATCGACCCCAATGGCCGACGGCAGTTTTGTTGGCCTTGAGTCCTAGAAGTACATTGAACTGCATGATGTGCATCAGGTGGTCGGCAGAGAGAGGGAATGGCACCATTGGCGCGGCAGTTGTGCTCCACCGCGACATGGCCCCGTTACTCGTTGACCGTAGCCGGCCGACAGTAGAGGTTGGGGCAGCTGGCGTCCGGCCGTCCTCACCTGGAATGGTATATGCTGGGAGCCGCAGGGCTGAATTCTCATCACTCTCAGGCTGTGATGATGAGGTTGTTTTGGCCGACGAGTTATGTCCCACCTCGTCGAGACGCCAGCGCTCGACGTGATACGGGCGAGCTTCCTGGCCCGTCGTCCCCTTGTTTTCGAGTCGCTTCCCTGCCACAGAGGATAAGCACCGGAGCCGTCTTCGCTTAAGTCCGGGGCAACTCACTGTAAGCCCGTTGCTTGTTCCGATTTCGAATTTTTCTGCGGAGCTCCTTGTGCTCAGCGTCCGTGGCTTTGTAATCCCTCAAATCCTCCGTATCTCCGAGACGGGGACAGAAGGGGGGCATTTCCATGTCTGGATGCCTGATGCGTATTCGCCCGTATTTCATCAGCATTCGACGGGGGTGGGCGAGCGAGCTTGCTGTCTGGGCCAAGATAGAAGTGCGTGTGAAGGAGAACGAAAGTTGGCATGAAATCGTCCCGAGATCCCCATGCGACGCGAGCACCCTTATTCTCGAGAATCCACCCCGCGGTCGGGCTATGCCGAAGCTGGCGCAATTGTACCCCCGGAAACTCGGCAAACTATGCCACATCGGGACATCTTGTTACCTGTCAGACCCACAGACCAAAGTCCGCTGGGGACCAATTTTGTTTCATCAGCTCCGGCGCAGATCATCTCGAGACTCAGGTGAAGTGTGAGGGCGCGAAGGCTTGCGAATAGGCGGCCTTGGCTTATAGAATACGGAGAGATTTCGTAATCAGGCCGAAAGGAGCAGCTTGTGAGGTGTGTCGTAGTTTGAAAGTCCTATAAAGTCTTGTGATCCCCGAGACAAATGCGCAAGAATTGTTTGCTCACCTCGTCTCACAAACTCTTACCCTCAAAGCTTCAATCGCCTGGAACCGAATTCTAAGACTCTGCTGAGCTCTAAATACATTTCTTTCCCTCCCTGTGCCATCATGTCTCGCTACGAAGCTGCTCATCTGAAGCCCGCCGGCCCCGGCGATGCTCGCCCCACAGCCCTCCAGATTATAGAGGATGAGGGTGCCACCGGAAAGCTCAAGGGCAAGATCATCGTCGTCACCGGCGTGTCCGCTGGTCTCGGCATCGAGACAGTCCGCGCCCTCGAGCGCACCGGCGCCTCATTCTACCTCCTCGCACGAGACCTGGCCAAGGCCGAAAAGGCTCTTGCCGACTTCTTCGATCCAGCCCGTATGGAGCTCGTGCAAATGGATCTCGGGTCACTTGCCTCTGTTCGCCAGGCCGCCAACACCATCTTGGCCAAGACGGGCAAGATTAACATTCTTGTGAACAACGCAGGGATCATGGCTGTTCCCGATCTTCGGTTCACTGAGGACGGCCACGAGTTGCAATTCGGGACAAACCATCTGGCTCACTTCCTTTTCTTCGAGCTGCTCAAGCCTGCCCTACTGGCCGGGGTGACCGACGACTTCCATTCGCGAGTCGTTAACGTGGCCTCGATGGGACACTTGATGGGGGGCATCAACGCCTCCGACAACTACGACGTAAGTGCATTCACCTCCTGATGTGCGGTGTCGGGCACAGCCATCGGATACCATCCGACAAACTGACTCTTCCACAGTACAAAAACGGCGGGTACACGCCCTACGCAGCTTACGCGCAGTCCAAGACAGCCAACATCTACATGGCCAGTGAGATTGAGCGGCGTTACGGGAGGCGCGGGCTGCACGCCACCAGCCTTCACCCAGGCGTCATCATGACCGAACTCGTCCGCTTCATGACGACCGAGCAGCTGGCAGAGTATGGAACTGAGGAGGAGCGTCTGAAGTTCAAGAGCCCCGAACAGGGCGCTGCGACTACGGTATGGGCGGCTATCGGCCAAGAGTGGGCCACCAAGGGAGGCAAGTACCTCCTTGACTGCTCCGTGGCCAAGGCGGCACCGGCGGATCTACAGGGTCTTGGGCCTTACTTTGTGGCCCATACCTACGACCCTGAGAACGAGGCTCGTCTTTGGAGGGACTCTTTGAAGCTTGTGGGATTGGAGGAGACTCAGTAGTAGTCACACGTACGTGTGGACGAGGCTGGGCGTAAAGTCCCATTACTACCCTAGACTGCCAGACAACAAGCCCAACATGGCTCTATGCGTACATGTAGATTCCTCTTTGTGCTCCCGAATGTAACAACTTGTTCCGCGTGGAGACGGACGGCGGCCTGGAGGAAGTTGTCGAAATGGCAATGCATAGCGCTTGGAGCACTGCGGTTTGCAACTATCAAGCTTCCCGCCTGATTGGCTGGTAGAATGCCAACGTGGCGGAGCTCCCTGTATTGGCCATAAATGTTGGTCCATCTTTCAGAGCACCCAGCTGCAGGGCGTATCGCCAGGCTGCCTGCAGTTGGTGCCAGAGCCATATAAAATGCCTCTCCGGCGTCAGAGGATCTCTGCCACCTGCACTCATTAACAACATGCACCATGGAAGCTGTGGGACTAGGTATCGGTATCGCAGGCCTCGCAGGTCTCTTCAGCGCGTACTTGGAAACCATCGAAAAGATTAAGGCATACAAGTCGTTCACGAGTGACGCGGATGTACTGAACGTCTAGTGCGACGTGCACCGGCTGCGCCTCGAGCGCTGGGGCCGTAACGTTGGTCTCGCTAATAGCTAGCTTTCGGTAGACTATTACCCGCACCTTGACGATAATTAAATAAGGTCGTCCGTCGCCGATCTACTTAGAATTATCAATAGTACCCTTGGATCGGACGGAGGAATGAAGTAAACTGGGAGGGGATTAACCGGCCTCCTAAAGAATATTACTCTCGGCGCGGCCGTGGATCAACCCCGTACGCGTCAGGGTGCCGCCGAATCCAAGATATGTAAGCTCACCTGGGCCCTTGGTGGCAAAGGAGATCGCATAGTGCAAGTTAAGCTACTAGGCAACCTCGTCCAGCAGCTGCATTATCTGGTACCTCCAGAGCGAGCAGACGGTACACACTAGACACCAGACGTCTCGAGCGGCGATATTAGCAAGGTACAAACACTAGAGACGCAGTCCGAGCCTGGATGGTTGGCCGAAATTCGCCAAGCCCTAGCGCAGGTGCAAGGTGAGATCGGGGCGTTCAAGATACGCGACGAGGCTAATGAGTGCTGCAGCCGAGACGCGACGGGAGATCCACGCCTGGGTTCAGGGCTAGCACTCTCCTAATGAGCGGTATAGCACCCGAAATATTATGGATCAATGGACGACCTGGATTTGGTAAGATAATCCTATATTCGCGCATCGTCGAGCACCTCTCGGCTACCTCTAACAAGCTCGTTGCTTACTTTTTCTTATTGTCCGTCCACGAAAGTCGCAATAATCCCTATATCGTCGTGCGAGCCATATGTATATATATATATATATATATATATATATATATAGATATATATATTTAGAGATATATATATATATAGATATATATATATATATATATATATATATATATATATATATGTATATATATATATATATATATATATATATATATATATATATATATATATATATATATATATATATATATATATATATATATATATATATATATATATATATATACATATATATATATATATATATATATATATATATATATATATATATATATATATATATATATATATATATATATATATATATATATATATATATATATATATATATATATATATATATATATATATATATATATATATATATATATATATATATATATATATATATATATATATATATATATATATATATATATATATATATATATATATATATATATATATATATATATATATATATATATATATATATATATATATATATATATATATATATATATATA
>NW_009276917.1:1461105-1482790 GCF_000150675.1 Verticillium dahliae VdLs.17 | reverse complement strand
ATTCTATTATATTCTATTAATATATTAAGGACTTAGAGGCCTTAAGAGTATATATTTAGTAATTATAAGAGTATTATTTATTATTAGATTCTAATTTATTTCCTTTATTTCTAGGATTTAGAGGCTTATTCTTATTATTTTAATTATAATTTAATTTATTTCCTTAAAGAGCTATTTATAGATAATACTATTACTCTAAAATAATAAGAATTAGAGGCCCGATATTTATAGGAATAATAGGTTTAAGTTATATTTTTCCTTATTATTTCTTATTATTTCTTATTATTAGGTTATTTATTTTAAGGCTAGAAGAATAGATTTAATATATTAGAGATTAGAGAATTATAAACGTATTAAAATAGCTATTAACCTTAATAATAGCTCTTAATATTAATTTCTTATAGCTATTCTACTTATAAAGAAAAGAAGAGCTAATATTAAATTAATATTAAGGAACTCTATAATTAGGATAATAATATCTAGAATATCTAGGATCTATTATTCTTAGGAGTATATAAATTATAGCTTACGTAATCGTTAAGAATAAATAAGTATATCTAATTTATATAAGTAATAGTAATTTAGGGAAATAGATAATAAACTAAGAATTAACTATTATAAGACTTATTAGATACCCTATTTATTTAGAGCTCGTAAATATAGCGGAAATACTAGATTAAGGTTTATATAAATAATAAAGCCCTCTTAATACCCTATTTATTTAGAGCTTATAAATATAGCTAAAGTATTAGATTAGGGTTTATATAAATAATAAAGCCCTCTTAATATATATAAGTTATTATTAATATAAGCTATAATATATATACTTATAAAAGCGATATATTCTAGCTATAATAATTATATGATAAATTATATTAGTAATTATTAATATTAGAAATCTATTAATATTAATTTAATAATTTAATTTAATTTATAGAATAAATTAAAAGGCTAGAGAACTATATATTCTTATATAAAAGAGAACTCTATCGTTTCTTTTATTTATAACTGTATATATAATTATATTCTTATATATAGGAGAGATAGAGCGCTTTTATAGATCGCTCTAAGACCGGGTTAGACCTCTAGGAATAGCGATCGATATATCCCGCTATAAGAGGTATATCGTTATAGCTACCTATTAATTAATATTATTACTACTTTTAATTATCTCTTACTAAAGAAATATAAAGTAAGATATTCTCTATAGAAAAGGGCTATAGAAGCTCCTAATAAATAGCGGATATTAGTATCGAAATAGTAGATCTTATATTAAAATAGGCGGGACTAGGAGTAATAATTATATTAGAGCTTATAATATATACTAAGCCCCCGAAAGTAAGTACTATAATAATTATTAATAAGCTTATAGCTAATTTTAAGATCAATAATATAAAGTAATACCTTTATACTGCTTATATAGCTATTATTTCTCCGATTATATACTTAATATATATTAAAAAGGCTTAATTAAATAATCTATTTAATTATTAAAGTATAGCCGCTAAGACGACGGTTATATTCTATTCTAATACTATTTATATTAGCTTAGAAATAAGCTATTAATCGGATGCGGGCGAGACGTCCGAGTCGATATAGCCCTATCTCCTAACTATAAACCCGCGAATAAAGGGCTTCGAAAGCTAATAAGGCCGCTCTAGGAAGCTCGAAGAAAAAAATCGTGCATCGTCATTTCCTGGCTCTCGTGTTGGCTCGGTGGCTGAGACGGGGACAAATGAAGGACCGCAGAAGCAATGGTGACCACAGCACCTCTTGGTTCCCATCCAGGCCCTACCCTGACCTTGCTCAGTCGTCATCAACTTTTCACAAACACCTTGCACTTGGAGAATTATCCGTTATCCATGGCGAAACAGAGGCTTGCTCCTGATGGGCGACCGCGTGAAAGCCATGTCGCCATGTGGTGAGAAAGATGTCGACTCAGGGACCGCAACGTGGAGGATACCCACTAGAAGGACGACAGAAGAAAGACAGTCCCGGCGTTGTCGAATTCTCTCCATCCGAGCCTATTCAGCGTTTGATCTCTGGAGAAGCCGGATTGTGAGACGAGACGATACGATGCCGGTGATGAGTGAAAAGGGGCAACACAAAAGCGAGAGATCGAAACTCGGTGGCGGAAGTGGCAGCCAGTAACGACCAAGCAGAAGCGAACGAGACCGGAATAATAGATTCGAACAAGTACGGTGCCCTCTCCATGTTTAATCGACGACCACAGTCCCACCACCGCTTGGGATCACAAGTCCGACGTCAGGGACTGCCAGATGTAGGCACCCGGAGGGAGGCTACTCGACCCAGGCGCCGCCCGGAACGTCAGTGCTCTTGCGTAGCCTGACTGTTGCTGCTAACGGAGCTTAGGATCTTTTCATCCGCGATCCTGCACTCGCAAATCAAGACCATGCAAGGGCGTCGGCATCTGCGCCAAAACCTTCACAATTCGCAGGGATTGAACGCAAGGAGCACTAATTCCACGCACTTGCAAGATTGACGTCGCCGCTCCGTCTCGAAGTGGACAGTGAAGAAAATGTTGCGGCCCTGAGACATGGGATAATGCCAATGGTGCAAATCAAGCCGTAGAAGACGTCAACAACGTGGATGCGGTAGCAAACATGGGGGTCATGACAAACCTCTCGACGAACGGCGCGATACAGGGACAGCATGATCACAATCATGTCGCGCCTGGGGCGGTTCGAGTGATTACACTCAACGTGCGCCTAACTCGCTTTCCGAATACATGGCATGGCGGTTGAGCGACGTCGGATGGCGACATTGCTGCGTCGCGCCGGCGTGGGACAAGTTCCCGTCTCGTCCTGATGCGGTATGGCAATCCATCGCAAGATATCTCTGGCTGTGGAGATGCTATCATATCAAGTCTACGTGGAACTGGTTTGAGCGGTATCACAAGAGAGGCACTCGCGACTGCAGATTCAATGGGTATCACGACTGTGCCCCTGCTGCGAAAGCAAACTGTCGACATGCAAGATAGGACCCCAATCACGGCGGCGGTTCAGTCAACTGTTAGATGCGTCGGGTGACTGGTTGCTTGTTCCCGTTCAGTGCATCGTATGCCATCAGGAACGTACCAAAAAAGCAACCCACATTGATACTCATCTGCTGCTGGTCTGTTTTCCTTCCCCTCCTGTACATTGGTCAGGACGTCACACCGTAGTCAGAGGATGCTCAACTTCGCTAAAGGATCAGCCGATCGTAACCATGCGTGTCTATCGTCGATGTAACACTGCAGGATCTCACGGTAGATCCGGCAGCATCGACTGTTATGGCGCGTCTTGCGATACCGGCCCCCCAACATTTCAGGCTCACATACTCTACACCGTAGTCGCGGGGGTGATAAGTGACGAAACTGGGGATTTATTATCAGTCGGTTCAAATGACAAAACGACCAGGGTTCCTGTTGAGTCATGCTTCACGCCATCCATGTTGGTGAGGGATGAGGACCGCTAGCAGATTGACATTGCTTTTTTCTTTTCTTTGGAGATGACGCGAGTGGGTGGGTGTTCGGCGTAGTGATCGGAGGTCAGTGGCTGGCCTGGTGCCAGGTTGCTGGGGTACCGGGACCGATACCAGCAACCCCGCGTGCCGGGCCCTGCCAGCACCGCGAGGTCCAAGCTCTGAGGGGCCTTTGGCCCGAACTGGTTAAAACTGTGACCGATGAGTAAGAAGTGCTGCATGTGCGGATATCGCGCATCAACTCTTGGTACGTCTGATATCCACTGAAGGGAGCGCTGACCGCATTTACATTGGCAGAGCCGCTGTCGACTCGATAGCTGGGGAAGGCCATTTCAAGACGTCAGCTACGTGGCGCAGGTCACAACGGGAGGTCGTGCGTTTGGCCTTGGACTAGCATCGAGTCCGTACTGGCTAGGCTCGGGTTCCGCCTCGTGCTATTCTCGCGATGTCTGCCTGGCGTGAGACATGACGCAAGGAGAAACTAGGCCAGTCTACTGGCGAAGGCGAATTGAAACGCGAAGAGGCCGCAGATAGTTTTGCTCCCAATGTCCATGGGTGACCGACAGGGAGAAGAAAGCAAAGCGCACCTGTTACTTTCATTGAACGTTTCCAGAATTTTCCAGCACTAACACTTGCTTTTTCAACCGTCCAGACAGCTGATCAGGAGGCGAATTGACATGCACCGTTGGCTCCAATAGAGGCAGAGGATTTTTCGCAGGTAAGCAATGCCTGCTTCCGCGACTGGAGGCCAAGGCCGTGGAACAGTAACCGAGTTGAAGCAGTCGTGTTGTCAAGCCAGCAGAAGGTCGGCTCGCCGCCACGCAGAAGGTCTGGCCCGGGGAACCGGAAGTGAAGTGAAGGCATGGCCCGCCTGGTGTTGCATCGACGACTGTCGCAGGTCGTTCATGCCAATGTTCACAGGCACCGCACTGGGCCGATATAGGGTTTGACGATGTGATCAACGAACTGTGGCCATCACAAGGAAGGCTTTGCGAGGGGTTGAATCGTCTCTGTGAACTTTAGTATTGAAAGAACGCCAGGGTTATTCTTTGCGGACGGACGTTGGTTTCGGGCTCTGGCCAGAGGGAAGACCAGGCCCGCAAATTGGTGGAGAAGCAATAGGCCGTGCGCTGATAACTGCATCATGATCCCTGACAGAGTGGTGTGTACTCCTACAGTAGGCCTAGGCGAGCTCAAAGTGTTTCTTGGAGCATGATAATGGTGGATATTCCTTTTCCCTATGCTCGCTGCGCGCCAGGTTAATCCATCCCTCCCCCTTCCCATAGACCCCAATGGGTTCGGAGCTCTGAGTCGTGGCAAGTAATCAATGGCTGCGGACAGGTTCTGGATCTAGCTGCAGTAGACGACGGAGGCGCTTCAGCTACTGTTTGAGACTGGTGTCGAGGCAGTCTCTCCGACAATGCCCCATGACGCATCGAGGGAGAAGGGATTGGGCGGCGGCACCAACCAGCGTCGCACAGTGCTCCTGGAGACTGGGAGAAAGCAGAATGATGTGATACAGACCATGTTGAGGCCCTCGTTTGCATTGTCGGCGCCGGCCGTTCAGCCCGCCTGTCGTTGTGCGCCGCCAACCAGGCCAGGGCACGACTGGCCGGGCCTCATAAGGCGGGAGCATTGTGAATGGCAGAATTGCGTGGAAGTCAGGGTTTTGCGTGATAATAGCTCTGACATGGCAGGACCTCCACTACCCGCCAGGTGATGGTATATGACAGACATGTGGTGGTTCTTTGTCTGTGCTCGCGGAGCAAAGGCGAAGATCAGCCAGGGAAAGGGAGCAATTCCACCACGCTCCTCGACTCGATCGACGAGGCTGCAATGGCAACTCAGTTATCCCGAACCAACCATCCAAGGAAACCCCGGAGAGCAAGGGAGGGGATCGAGTGTCGAGTCTGCTCGAACGCGGCAGGATATCCGATGATCCCAGAGAACTGTATATCCTGCGAGGATCAGGACTGGAGGGCAAGGTCTTGCGTGTGTTCGCTCGTCATGGCCCCCGGATTCTGTAACTTGTCACATTTGCAGCAGCTCAAGGCCGAAAATGCTGGTTGTAAGCGATAGAGGAAAAAGTAAGCAGACTGTGAAGTAGAGGGCCCAGTGGTGGAGCACGAGACGACGACGAGCACCTAATGAAATACAAAGTGGAGGAAGGATCAGGTCCGTTCGCCTGCGCGCTCAGGGCACTGTGATCCCTGCCGGTTACCTGCTTCAGGCCCCTGAAAGCACCAGAGGTACAAGCCTGGACAAGGTACCTTACAGTGTGTATTTGACGATTTCAGTGGAGCCTCTCACTGGGGAAACATGGGCAGGAGCAAGGGCGATGATGGGTCGTACTCGTAGCCTTGAGGCAGGAGCCGGGTCGGTTCTGTTTTCTATCACCTGCAGGTGTAGCTGCACTGGCTCAGCACCGGCGTCCAGCCCAGCTCAACCAGGCCCGCTTGATGCTTCTGGCGCCCGTAAGCGAGCAAAGTAAGTACAGCCAACGGCAAGACCGAGAAACAGAAGGACACGGTCGAGTCTTTTCATCAGCTCATATCGGCCGGTCGAGACTTGAGGCATTGCATTGCCAGAGGCGTGTACATGTACATGTAAGCCTTGGGGGGACTGGGGTCTCCAGTAGACACTGTGTGTGGGTGCCAGGATCAGGGCCCCCCTCTTGCCATTTTGAGCTCCAGCACCCCATCTTGCTCGTCACTTCCTCGACAGATCTGACGAAACTCTTAAGAGGCTCGAGGGTGGCAGTCGCGCCCATCGCACCGCGCCTTCCTTCTGTTGCACCTACCTACCCTGTTGTAGTAGTGCTGGTGTTGGTACATGTATCGTCCTTTCTGCTGCTCACCTTGTTTCAACTGGTCCTGCTGCCTCTGCCGTGTTTTTACGCCAGTCTCGTCACACTACCAACCCGCCCCTCCGCCTGCTACTGCCCAGCCCCGTGTCCGTCCCATCTCGACGCCCTGCACCGAAAGCTGTTGTGGTTCTGTCGCGTCGTCTCTACCACTACCAGGCTTTCGTTTGTTTAGACACTCGGATCTGGCTAGCCGTCACAGCTGCCGTTAATCTCCTTGCGACCGCGCTCGGAATTTTGTAACTGAATACGCAACACTTCACGTCTCTCGCTGAGCCAGTCGACAACTCCTGCACCACGCTGCTTGGCTTACAATACCAACATCACAACAGCAGCCACAAACCGCCACAAAGCCGAATCCTCCACGCTCGACTCGCACCATACCGAAGCCAGAGCCGTCGACTTGTGTAATTGTCTCGACGCCTCTCGCCCCTTCATGGGCTCTCTGTGTCGCATAGTCCCTGATTCGCCCCTCACGCGTGTCTGGCATACAGCATCTCTCGAGACAATCGTCCTCACTTGTCTCATTGCACCCTCTCTCCTTACCTCCCTCCACCAGACTCCCGGCCGCCGAGCGAATTCACCATTGTGACTTCCCGTGGCCGCAGTACAACCGAACTATTCCTCGTCCTTCATTTCGTTCGCCTCAGCAAAAGACTCCCTGGTACGCCCCTTTGATACCCACGAGCCTCCTTGGAGACGACGCACCACTTGCCTGCGACGTACGAACAAATACTGGCACTCAACAACCCGAGGAGAGCCTCTCTGCGGAATCATTCTTGCCACCGCCTCTCTTGATCCGTCTCACACCCAAAACGTCGAAAACCACCAAACCGCTTTTAGATTTCCTGTGCCCGTCGCCGGTGAACCTCATCAAGCTTCAACTGGGTCGATACCACCATCTTTGAAACGTCGACGGCTTCTGTACGGAAATTCTGGAGACGTTGCCTATCATGCCAAACGGCCTCGACCGCCTGGATAGGCTGTTCTCTAAGCGCAAGAACTCTCCCACGGGCAAAAACCTTTCAACAGACCGCGCAGAGCCTGTCGCCGACGTCCAGCATACGCAGCCTGGCAATGTGAGCTTCCCTCAGCCGTCATTTCTGCGACCCAAGGGAAAAGGCGAGCGTATGATTGCTCGAGATGAGTCGACGCCAGCCGAACGTCACGACAGCCGCGCCAGTAGCTTGCCCGAAGCGCGCTCCGAGCGCATGTCTATGCATTCCTCCACTTTCAGTACCGCCAGCACAGGAGACCTGAACAACGCTCCTCCTCACCACACGTCCCTGATACTCCGCAGAAAGAATCTGCATGCCTCTAAACTTAAGGAGTTCAAATTTCCTCTCCCACCCAAGGATATCAGAACCATCTCAACAGACCTGCCTACTTCACCTTCCTGCTCACCCACCACTGCCGCCGCCATGGGACGGGGTCACCTGGAGCATCGCCACAGCTCTTTCCTCTTGGCCTCGCGGGCTGATACGCCGCCCGCGTCCGACCATGAGGATGACTGGAAGTATCACCACCGGCAGCAAACTCAGAGCGGTTCCACGCCCAGCCTTCGGCCGCCTAATCCTCCAACACCAGCAGCATCGCCAGAGATTAGAGCGTTGTCAGAACCCCCTAGCCAAGAGCCTGATGTCGGTGTGGCTGACAAGAGAAGAATGTTCGCACCCCTCCGTCGCCGCAAAGAAAGAAAAGCCGCAGAACTGCGAAGGGCCCAGTCACACATTGTTTTGGCGTCTACGCAATCCCTCAAGCAGGCAAAGAGTGTACTCAAGGGCGGAGATGTCAAGGATTTCTTCGAACTAAGCGACGATGATATCGCCGAAGAGGATCTAAGCGCTGACGAGCCTACGACCCCTGAGATGGCACCGTATTTGCGCAGGCCGTCGACAAAAACAATAACATCCGTTCGTGCAACGACACCCATGTCGAAGCGATCCTCAACAACCAGTGTCATAAACACTCTTGCAGACGCCGCCGCTCATGGCGCTGTGCAGATCGCGAAGATTGCAGCCAAGCACAAGTTTGACCTCGTGTACATTGTCAATCTCTGGCCTGAGAAGGTCCATTATGCATCCGCAGCTGCATCGATGCCCACCTCGGCCTGCGAGTCAGCTTCCTCATCCAGGCCCAACAGCGCCAGGAGCTCGTTGCTTGGCTCCATGGAAGGTACTGTGGTGGAAACCGCATCTGGAATGACGGGGCGACTACTTGCGGCCTATGGACTATCCAAAGTGGCCAGCCCCTTTCGCATTTCCGCTGCAGTCCACGCTAAAATTCTGCGTCACGAAAGCTGGATCGAATACCGCAGCGCCGATGCAAAAGAAGGCGAATTCTCGCGCGGATACGGCCATGCATTCCACGCAGGCTTTTCGCGAAAATCTACAACTACTTGCGCCTCGATGGAACCACGGTCAGAGGTCGATCGTGGCATCGTTTTCGCCGCCTATAGGCAACCTGGTCCTGACGGCAAGACACGTGGCTGCACACCTGCGGAGCTCGAGGCCCTACATGCAGATGCTGAGCATCTAATTGATATGCTCATTGCCATTCACAAGGCAAAAAGGCTTCGAAATCCAGTTGCGTTGAGCGCTCAAGCGGACGACGTAGGACCGATGCCACCACAGCGAGATGTGTTCCTCTGAGAGAGGAAGCCATCTCAATTTGAGATGACCCGGAGTACGGAGCCCTTGCTACTGTCAGGAGCTCCAGAATATGAGAACAACGAGAAGAACACGGACTGATTGGACGCGAAACGTGAGGCGGTCACAGCGAGCCTGCTTTTCTACTAGCCACTGCAACGCGACATGATAACTTTTGGGCGGCGATGACTGAATTGGAAACCGGAGTAATGGGACTCGAGGCATGCGCACAATGTGTGGATTGTTTTTCATTGAGAGCGATATAACCTTGGGCGTGGGTGGAAGCGTGTACGAGTCTCAGCTCGAGACTGAGGGTGTGAGAAGCATAGGAAGCCTGAGGCTGGACAGCATGTTGTGTTTGTGGGCGGGCCGTGTCAGTGATTCCAAGATACCTCAGCCTTAGGCATTTGAATTCTTTATCTTCCTCGAGGTATGATGGAGAGCTTGCAGGTCGTGACTTGAGTATGAATGAAACACCATCAATCACGTTCGACAAGTTCCACTTATCGCAGCTTATCTTCCCACGTGTTATCTTTGTGTGGCGTTTCTTGAGTTCCGCCACAATGACGTTGGTGTGGCTTCTTGGCGGGGGGAATGGTCTTCATCTACTTGGACACCTGGGTATGTTCCTACCTACCTCACCACTTGAGGCTCTCCTCCAGTCTTTCCACGCCTTAGATCCTATACTTCACCACTCCACTATACTCTTCTGTAACCTGAAAGTTCGAATTTCTAGTCGAGACACCAGGACAAAGAACACGATGGCCTCTTCTGGCCCCCCTCCCAACTACTGTATGCGACGACGAGGACCCCGCCACGGCGAGAGCCGGATATGTGCTGACGTGCCACAGATGTCATCCTGGAGATCCAGGAGTCGGCAACGACACAACAGGTCCGTGACGCCTACAAGAAGTGAGCGATATGCATATTTCCCTCCTCGCAAATCGGCTTTTGCGCTAACCACCCTGATCACAGAGCCGCTCTGAAGACACATCCCGACCGCGTCCCCTCCGACTCGCCCGAACGAGCATCCCGCACGCGCAAGTTCCAGATCGTCAACGACGCCTACTACACACTTTCCGACCCTTCGCGACGCCGCGAATACGACGCCCAGCGAAAGATCTTTGGCACCTCGTCCGGGCGCAAGGCTCCTGCCGCGGGCGCCGACCCGTTTGAGTCGGACGAATTCGACGAGGAGGTTCCACCCCAGGCCGGTGGCGCCCATGCGCAAAATGCTTACTCGTGGGCGTGGAACTACTTCACCGGAAAGAATGGCGCGGCCGGCAGCAGCGAGGAGCGGCAGAAGACCGAGGAGGCGCAGTTCGGCGACGTCTTTGAGGAGATGCTGCGCGAGGAGGGCATGGCCGAGGGCGACGGCACGAATCGCCCGACCGGCACCTTCTGGAGCGTGGTCGGCGGCGCGAGCGGCGGCGCGCTGGGCTTCATCATCGCCAACGTCCCGGGTCTGCTGGCCGGGGCGGTAGCAGGGAACAGGCTGGGCGCCATCCGTGACACCAAGGGGAAGAGTGTGTATGCTGTTTTCCAGGTCAGTGCGAGCGTGGATGTGTCGATTGGGTGAAGCGAAGTTATCGGGCCCTGCAAGAACTTGTCAGGCTCTCTCTTTCTCTAGCCGAATGCGGTACTTGGGCGAGGTTCCTCCGATGGGCTCTTTTACTGACTTCTTCCTTTTTCCACGTACAGGACTTGCCGCAGGCAGATCGCGCAAGATTGCTCACGCAGCTGGCGGCCAAGGTGTTCAGCCATACTGTTGGCGTTTGAATAAGGATTGGGAGCGAGAACACGAGATACCTGAACTGGAGTTTCGGACGAATTTCAATAGCAGTTATCCTATCATTTTTCCATCACAGACGCTGTAATCGAAGGTTATGTCGAGCTGCCAGACGTTCTTATGACGGGATCATGACGCCGATTGCTACTACCGTGTCTCGCTCGAGGGTTTTGTTTCGAAAGGGAAAAACGTCTTCCATATCTTCAGAGACAATCCACCAACGGAGCCAGCCACTTGGCACAAAGCCCGAAGCATATTAGCCCTAAACAACGCGTGATGGCTCGAGTGAGGCGTATAACAGGCAGTGTTGATTGCATGCTGGCTCCCCTGTACACGCCATGCCGATGGCCTTAGATAGGTATATAGACCCACGCTTTTCTCATTTCCTAATCTATCTATGCATTGACTTCAGATGCACCTCATAGCCCGAGCTCCGCAATGATGAGACTTGCTGTCCGGATCTCTCGACAAGCAAGGGCGTCGCCATAGCACCAGAAGCAGTAATCACCAGCTTCCGTGTATTGATGGTTTGCAAACTGCCGTCAGGTTGGAGGAGTGGGTTCGGACGAATATCGACCCCAGATGCCGTCGTGCCTTCGAACAGGATCCGTGAAACCTGATGCTCTACAAGTACTTGCAGATTCTGGTACTTCCCATCCTTGAGCCGGGAAACAACTATTTATGCGCTGCGTCCTGACGTTTGCCATCCTTTCTAATGTATGCCAAATTGCGCTGAACACCGTTGTAGGAGTCGAAGTCCTGTAGATCCTTGATTGCAGGGTACCCAACCTGGTTCGCTGCCTGGATGAAGTCATTTTGCGGCTTGGTGACAGTGAATGCTGGGCTGGTGACTTAAGAGGCCCATCATACCCATGGGCGTCTGAGATCCCTGGCCGTGATACGACTCAATCTGTCTTTTGTCAGCCATGGTGGTCCTAAGAGCGGAAGAACATTTATAATCTTACCTTCTTCATGAATGGCAGCAGCCATTCGCGGACCAGCCAGGCACCTTCCAGCAGTTGTAATCGAACCTTTCCGGCCTCTGGTAGGTCGACATGTTGATTGCCGATCCGCCACCGAGGAGACCGGCACTTACTCTGTTGATGACTCTCTCGGCGGTCCGTGGTTCCTTGATTGACGAATAGTTCAGCATCGTCTTGCCGCATGTGGCCATGCGGCCAAAAGCAAATATCGGGTGGACGACCGTGGAGTCATCGCGGTTATCCGGGCCACACTCGATCACGAGAATGGACAGACTTGGGTCTGCATCGCTGAGTCTTGAGGCGACGACGTAGCCGGCAGAACCACCTAGTCCGTTAGCGAGCGTCATCTTGAACATGAGACCATGCGTACCTCCGCCAGGCCATCTGGCACTTGTTTAGTCACTCCTCCCATCTTCGATAGAGAGTCAGATCTCGTGGTTAGAAAGCGAAGCTATTGATTGAGTGCATGAGACCCTGTTCTAGAGGTCAACACCAGAAATGGTGAAGAAGCCAGACTCAACACCTATAGCATAACTCCCGTCACCCGACACCGACAAACTAACAACAGCACGGCATGGACCCCCCGGTCTATGCACACGGCTAACCAACAGACCACACCTGGAGGCGCTGACGCCACAGGAAAGACTCAACCGGAACACCTCTAAGCAGGATAACCTGCCCGCCCCCCAGACAACCAGAAATGAAGCCCATAGACCAGCCGCAACTTGAATATGGCTAGTTTGACGGCCAATGGAGCGTGGCGGCGCGGGCATGTTTTTGCCCATATAGGATTGATAGTGGCAGTAAATATATCATCATCATTATCATCACCTACGGAATAAAGGGCATCGTTCTCTTCCGCTTAACCACGAGAGACCTCGGCCACAAAGCTATTATCTACCGATAGTCAACATCTTCGAAGCTGGTCGCAATCTGCCTCCGTTTCTATGTCGCCGAAAATGGCTACTGCACTAGCCTTGGCTAGCCCATTGTCTCCCTTTTAGCGAATAGGGCAATCAAGTGCCTCAGTCATCTTTGTAACAACACCAAAAGCAGCATGCAAAGTGAAAGCAGTAACCTCAAGCTGCCAACGAAGATCAATTCTTCTCGGTGTACTGTCTTTCTCATGAGTCATATAAGTTGTTTTTCAAAATCTATCAGCAAGAATCATGAACTACATGCTGTGTAGCTGGTGATCTCCGACCGCAGGTGAAACTCCGTCAAGGCTGCCATGAACTCCTTGTCAACGTTTCTGTTCGTTTTGGCAAAGACTGTCTCGTAGGGATGTATGTTGCCCCCAAAGTACTTCTTGTCCCATAATAAGTCGCCCGAGTCGGGGTGGGCCTTGCAGGATTCCTCTGCGCTCCTTTCCGAATGCAACGCCGTCATGAGGGCATCAACTTCATACCCTGCGGAGGTGATGAGGCTTGTCGTGCCTACCTCTGCATGCACAGCGGCGTTCCAGCCGGAATAGCAGCCGCTCAGTCCAACAGGATCATCTGCAGTGCCGAACTGATCGGCAACAGAGGCCGAGGCTGCGAGGGCTGGGTCGAGCAAGTTGTGCATGCCAATCTTGTCGGTGGCCAAAATCATGGACTGAATGTGCATTCTCGGTTGGCAGTTCAGCGTCATACCAATGAGCTGCATGGTTAGCAGCACGCCGGGTCTCTGCGTTTGGACGTTAGGGTTTATATACCTTCTTCTTCGCAGTCAGCCTGTCCAGGAAGAGATCCGACCAGCAGCTTGAGCTCCACGTCGGCAGAAATGGCCCTCGAATGCTAGCATTCAGCAGAACGAAGCGCTTGTATCTTGTCCAGAGGTCGTCTTTCCTTAGGACCTCTCCGTAGGCACCAAGGTCAAAGCACGTGTTGGAACGCTCGACGATCTCAATGTTGGGTGCATCGGGCACCAGTCGGGAGGCATTTGTCTCGCCATTGAAGATGAATACAAAGTCGGCCGCGGCGTGAAGACCTTTGCGGAGGAAGAAACCAAGGTTCTCGCGCGCCGTAGCGGATTCTGCATAGGCATACAGGATCAGTGGCCGATCTGGGTGTGCTGCAGGGATATGATCATTCGAGGGGTGTCGTGTGCTAGATGGAGGTGCCGTTACCTGTGGGCGAAGATCAGTTTCAGTATCCAGACCATCGACCGTCGCTCACACGTGGATGTGATAAATATTGATTCGTTGGGCAGAGGCTTACGAGATTCCATTGAAATAACTGGAAACCCCACCAAAAACACGCCAGAAGAATCGCGACCGGAAGTATCGGCTTAAGCAGAGCTTGCGTCGCAAACATCTTGTCCTGCCAAGGATGCAGCGCGAAAGGTAAAGTGATCGCAAGGGAACGAGGAGCGATAAGCAGACGATCCTGGCGATACTTGACAGAGGGAACTTGACAGAGGGGCACGCCGGGAAGTTTGCAGGAGGAAGGATCATGGGATTGTCAAGAATTAACAGCCGTCAAAGAAATCAAGTCGTTAAGGTTTGAGCGCTTGTTCCATGCTGGCGAGCCCGACGACGACGCGGCTCGGTCGTCCGTCCCCCTTTACACACACAACGTTCATCGAATTGCTTCAGGCTTTCGTGGTCCTGTTCCAGCGCAACTCAGGGGTTAGACGCCGCGTTTTCAGGCTCGCGGATAGGTAGAGCCCTTAGCCGAATGATACCCTGCGCCATCAACATGGCCGTTGGGCCGTTGGACGCTGTAAGCGCCAGATTGTGGGTTTGACACCCAGGCTCGCTTCTACCCTTGTCTGCCTGGTCTTCGTCGTTGGTGATCATTGTGCTGCGACAGGCAAAGACCGTGGAAAGTATTTCGACCCGAGGCGTTAGCCTCAAGTGGTAGGGATCACAACGTGCCTACGCCTTAGGGCAGTCTAGATCCTCATGAGTTGCATCTCCCCACGGGACTGAATGATCAATGATCTCGTGATCGCCTCTCAGGCGGGGCCGGGCAGTTGACGCTGAGCTAAGGTAGACTCACAATCATCGGGGTAGGTCATTCACTTACCGGCGCGGTGGTCTATCCTCTTCTTTCTTTGCTGATGACCCGCGAATGCTACACGAATACTTGTTTCATGCAAAGGATACACATGTTCTTTACTTAAACCTATCCTTAGACATTAATGTCCTTTGTATGAGCTCGTACTCCGTGCGCGAGACATTAAAGCTTCATGAGGTCATGCGTTCAGGGGCCGAATTGATTTTGGTAGAGCGCGTACCTATACACTAGAACGACTGCAGGTCAACATGAGGACCAATCGATAGACGAAGGCCCATGGGGAACAAGACATGGAATTACAATATGATTCCGAAGGGTTGGAATCCAGATTGACTGCTTTACAGAATGAAGGCTTCACAGCACGTAGGCATTGCTCTGTAGTGGGATCTATCGCAAAGCGTTGAGTTATTCAAGATACCACCAACAGAGCAGATGGTCAGCTACCAGCAGCCTGGAAAGCGTCCAGCAATACAGGGTAAGGTTACCAGCACCCCGACGGCTGTGGTCCTGGCTATATGGTAGACCTTCAAGTGCCGCGCAATCTCACTCGTACGCTACCCGCACTCTCGCTTCCTCGGGCGCCCCGTCGCTCACTCTCGCTTCTAGTTCTAGCGATTCGTACTTCGACGCTATGGCCATCCCGCGCATCTATCACTGTGACTTAATCTGGCTAGGGACCGAGGGGTACGAGGAATGCGAGCGTGTACGTGTTGAAGTGGGCAGCCAAGCCCAAGGGGCGTTTGAAAGCTGGTCATCACCATGAACCCTGCTGATTCGACTCCTGAAATATCGTTTAAGACGGGTGACGCCCGCAATCTGCATAAAAGTAAGACTTCGAGTTGATCGCCACTTGCCCAGCCAACAGAGGCCCAAGCCGCGTGTACCTACGCAATTGCAACACCAACCCGAATACCGACGACGAGAGCTGTACCCAGCGCCCCCCTATCCGAGCAGAAGACCGATCAGAATGCCAACAAGACCGCTGCTATGACGACGAATCAGAAAGCAAGCGAGCTGCTACCATGGCAAGAAAACACCGCCTACGAGGCCCTACAGCCAGCCGTAATTGAGCCCAGCGGACCATCTGCCTCGCGACGACCACCACCGACCATGATGCAGACGGCGACCGCCTGGCTGCGCGACATGACACTGGTCAAAGTCGTCATCATAATCTACTGTCTCAACGTTGTGGCGTGGGGCGGCATGATCTTCTTGCTGCTCTGCAACGCCGCGCCCGCCATGTGCCACCCGACTTGCAACGACATCAACTCGCCGCGCCGCATATGGATAGAGATCGACTCCCAGATTCTGAACGCCCTCTTCTGCGTCATGGCCTTTGGCCTGGCGCCCCAGCGCGCTCGCGACGCCTGGCGCCTTGTCCAACACCACTTCGCCCACGACTCCTTCGCCCTGCGCCGCCTCGCTGCCTCCTACCGCTCGTGGTTTCGCCTGCCCGGCTCGCAGGAGCTCCCTAGCGACCTCGGGCCCGACGAAGTCGACGATTGGCTTTCCAAGGGCGGTGCACTGGCGGTGGTACCCCATCCCGCCCGGTCTATCCCGGATGCGCCCTATTCGGGGCTGCGCGCGTCGCCGACGGCGCTGTGGAAGCTGGCAACCGTCATTGGTTTGAACGTCATGAACACCGTCTTCCAGGCCGTGCTGTCAGGGTTCATGTGGGGTTACAACAGACATACGCGTCCGCAGTGGGCTGTGCCTTTGTTCCTTTGCTCGGCCTTTGGCGTGTCGATTGCTGCTGGCGTTATGGGAGGTCTCGAGGGAAAGCGTGTGAAAAAGGTGGAACAAGTGGTGGCAGCGCCTGAATCCTCATGACGGCACTGGCATCTCGGCAGAGGAAAGAATGGAGGCACGAAAACGATGACACGCACCCATTACCTTACGAAATAATACGACGATTGAAGATGTCTTTGTTGATGCTTGGCAATGACCTGGCTGATCGGCAAACGCAAGTTTCGCCAACGGAGCATCTGAGCCGGAGCGAACATGCCGTGAACCACTTGAAAATGATTTGAAGACCTATCACGACACTTTACGAGGTTGCCATGGCGTCTACCGTTGAAGTTTGTCGCACACAACCATGTAGACAATTCTTCATCCACGCCAGACAAGTGTGTGGCGTCGTCTGAAGATTGACTCAAAATACTGCTCGAGTGAATGTCGATCTCCAAAGCGGAGCAAGAAGAGAGAATCTTCAAGACGGCATTTGATCATCATGGGGTTGTCTTTGCGAAGGAATGTCTGCGAGAGGCTCGGATATTCAACGCCTCCTCCGTCATTGGACTGGATCTTCGTGCTCATCGTGGCAATCGACAGTCTGCACATTTGAGAGGAGGAACATTCACTTGCCAGTGTCAGATCTTCCATATCGAAGACCACCGTAGAGCATGGGCATGACCAATGGCTTTCGAGCCGAAGCACTCATCACCTGGCTACCGGGGTCTCACGATTACCAAAGTTCAAGTCGACCTACCGTCATGCAAACATGAGAATGACTGAGAGGGGTCTGGAACGCTGATGACAATAGCATTGCTCGCATTCGAGGGAGAACAAAACATCCGGACCCGTGAAGGGTCGCGCTGGGTGGCGACCATTGATCGGATGCCTGAGACGTAGAGCATTCGGCTACAACTCTCTAGCCGCCGGACCGAGATCTGCACCTTTGAAGACATCTTGCGCTCTCGAACCTCGCCTGGGCCCGGGTCGCCGTGTGGCCTCGACGAAGGTCCATGATTGCCAAGGTGACGGAGGTCTTTAGCAAGTTCTCGATCTTCGCATCGAGAGGTTCTCGGCGCGCTCTGGCTGAGACATGTCCCTCCCATGCGTCCCCTCTGTCAAACCTCGAGCGACACACTGCAATCAGGTGGCGGAATGAGCATGGGCACGGCTACAGTCGTGAATGGCTTTGACAGCGGCCGCTTGCGGAGGTAGCGCGGATCGGGCTTGCCCGCGACGTCAACCTCGCGAGCTAGATGGAGAGGAGGCCCAAGCACTCAATCCGATGGCGGTCAGCCATTTGCGTTCCTCAATTCCTCATTTCCATCTCCATAACTCTCAACGGCAGGCCGCAGGTGGCACGGAACGAGCGAGGCAGATGAGACATGAATGCACGATCGAGCCTAGACCTCCCGTTTTCATCCATGACTCTAGTCGCGGGTCGCGGGCGAGCATGCTCTAGTGTCTCAACAACCACAAGCCACTTTCATCAGCCTTGCCACGGGCCTAGACACATTTGACAGGCGCTCGTGAAGATCGAGCTCTGCCCAGGTCCTCGTGACAGCATGGCTTTGACTGGTGGAATGATGCTTGGCCAGAGACATTGTGCTCAGCATGTCACGAACAAGTTCACCGCCAGCAGACTGAGGGCCAACCCTTGGGACACAAACAAGGCCTGATGCAGTATGTCTGATGAGGAAGATACCGAGAACATGAATTCCAAGATGCCCGGTCAAGCTGAGTGTCGACTGGAACACAAGACAACGGCCCCGCAACTCAAAACTGACACACCCCTTGAGAAGCACGTAGCGCGTGTCCGTCGCGCGGCCTCCTCGTCGTTCCGAATTTAGGCCAAGGGCTTTTCTTTCTGAATTGTAGAGCTTGGCGCCTTCGGGCTGCTCTACAGGAAGCCACCCGCGAAGCATGGCTGATGATTCGCGTGTCATGTTGAGATCAGGTCTGGATCATTCTCAGCCCTTGCTGACGACCGGCTGCTCGTCTTGATGTTCAGCAGAGCCGGATCATGACAGTCCCGTGGCACGAAAACGGAATGTAGCTGATTTTGCAAAGTGGAATGGACTTGAGATGTGGATTTGAAGGTAGCATGTAGACAAGGACGAGGCGACATAGCCTTCATTTCGTGTATATATATTGCGTCCTCGAACCCCCAAAAGGCATCTTGAAATTCCATCAACACTCACACATCTCTCCTACAGTTATACACCGGAGATCAACAACACCATCTCAATCTATTCGCAGGCTCCACTTAGGTTATTCACTCGAAATGAAGTTCCTCAACATCCTCTCTCTCGTCTCTTTCGCCTCGGCTGCACCTGCGCTGCAGGCTCGCCAGAACACGGCGATTGGTACCGTGAAGAATGCTGTCGCGACGCTCGACAGCGCCACAAAGGGCAACATCCAGGCTATCCGTAGGTGGAACTTTGTCTTTGAAGCTTGAGAGATGACTGACCTTGTCATGACAAGAGGGTGCCGTCGCCGAGGTCAAGAACAATGTTGAGGCCCAGGTTGAGGTTGTCCTAAAGACAAACATCCAGGGCATCGCCGACGCACTCAAGAAGGCCACCGATGACATTACCAAGGGGACCACAGGCGCCGGTGGCGCGATCGGAGGGGATCTCAAGGATCTTACTCAGGCTCAAATTAACGAAGTTCGTGATGCTATTGCTGCTGCGCAGCGTATTCTCCGCGATATCGGCGCCACTGTGCGTCTGACCGCCACCGACCTTACTCCTGCCCTCAAGAGCGCCATTAAGAGCGAAGTCGATGCTGTCAAGGCGGCCATCCAGCCCTTCGTTACACCCCTGACAACCTTCGGTGAGGCTGCCAGGGCTGCGAGGGCTAGCCTTGCCATTGGCATCACTGGCCTCTCTACCGTGATTGCCGAGCTCGGCGGTATCCTGTCCCGACTGATTGCTTCGATTGGACTGTAAACGGTCACACCAGCTGATTTGGACAATGCAAGAGGGCTGATACTGGACAGTGGTGAAAAGGGTACAACTCATAACAATTCAGGGTTTAAAACATTCGTGACAAATCAATAATTGGCCCGTATAATATATTTATTTCCTCATATGAAGAATGCTAGAGTGTAATTCCAGTCAAGATCAGGCAGCAAGGGTGCCCAGCAAGTGGCAGATCGGTTCAATGTTGTTCACCCGTTCGTTGGCTAATCTTTCGTGAGCTCAATCTAGCAGCATCTTTATGCACTGGCATACAACCAGTCTGTCAATGTCTTTGATTTATACAATGAAATAGCAACGGCCTGTTCCTCCTACCAAATTCAAGCCAACACAAAGTCGACGCAGCTCTCGTAAGTCTGCTGAGCGTTGGTACCGAACCAGAACCACTGCATCGTGCACTCGCCTGCTAGTGTGCACTGCCCAGGCTGCAGCTGAGGAATAGTGACTTCAAACGCCGTGTTGTTTGGAGGGAGCTGGGCGAGATTCTCGTCTGCGTAGCTCTGGAACAAGATAAGAGGTAGACCGATGACAGTATTGGACGCTGTGTCGACAAGGGAAACATTGCAGGGCCCCTCGTGGGGGATAGGAATCTCGGCCGTGATCGGTACGACCTGACCGGCGGTGAAGGTCTGAACACGGTCCGTATTGTCTGCGAATGTAGCGCCGCGACACAAATCGAGTTGGCCTGTCGAGTTAGTCTTCTCCCCGAGGCACCAGAATAATCTATTGAAGAACGTACAGGTTGCGGGGACATTGCGAAAGTTCTCTAGCGGGATACCGGAGTCTGCGAGCACAGAGTCGACGTTCTGCTGGCCGCAGGCTGCCTCCATGGCTGGGCCAGGAACACGAGGAGGAGGTGTGACGAGGTTGCCGTGGCCCAAGATGGTGGTGGCCATGATGGCTGAAGCAAGAGCAATTGAAGACAACATTGTGAAGTAAATAAATGACAAGTCAATGAATCACGTAACCGGACGAAAGTGAAGATTGAAAAGGGGTGACAATGAAGCAAGTGACCACCAGGGTCTTGTAAGATCAATGAGATTTAATGAAGAGGCCTAGACAAGACGACGAGGACATTGTCAACGGGAAGCAGTCCAGATGAATGAATATCAGTAAGGGCACGGGCCGATCAAATGACCATGGGGATTCGAGTCATCCGAAGTTTCAAATGCCAAGAATGGTCGATGAACGCCTTCCCGCATTGCCCTCGGTGCTTGATCGCCATAAAATGCAAGGGTAATTGAATTGAACGGGTCCACAAGGGGCGATTGTATTGCACAACGGCATGACCACTGCCGCTGTGATCAGCGAACCTTGGTTGACGCAGGGATGCCGGCTTACTCGGGTAGGCGTCAGCGTATCGTGTTCACTTGCGCTCCAAAGCGGAGTACGGATATATGGAGTTGAAACACCCCTAGTCAAAGAGCCGTTTTAATCTGAATTGTAATTGGGGTCCATGTTGCGATGTGCGACGAGGATTGTTTGGAGCTTCGAGTTCGTCGGCGGAGACCCAGATGTCAGGACCACGCGAATGCTGAGCTTGCTTACATGGCGTAGCCAGGTTTAGCAACACACTGGCCTTCACGACCATAACAGACAATGAAGAGCAACACAAGTTATTCTTCTTAATAAGTATTCCTACTGTTAGGGGCACATGTAATGTTCCTTTATAGCACAGTCTCACCTCGAGAGCGTTGCAGGTGGCGGCAGCAGTGCGCGAGGTGTGTCCGCGCCAACACCCATTGCCTCGGTTTGCATTAAACTCGTCAGCGACTGGAGGGGTATACACCAAAAAGCCAGATGAATTCTTGGGGCAATGCTGCGGTACTTCATACCGCCTGTAACATTGACAGTGATATGTTCGTCCAACACAAGTTACACGACGTCGCCGGAACCGTCTTTGGCAATCACTCAACCGTCGAGGCCGTGTTTCTGCATGCCTGGGAAGATGTGGGACATATGCATGGCTGAATAAGTGCTCTTACCGAAGGCGGCAGCGGTTATGTATGCCGAGGTAGCCTGCATGCGCGCGCGTGTCCGGTGCCAGAGGTGCCGAAGGTGTACGCAAAGCCTGTGTGGAGGGGTCCAAAGTTCACGTCTATCGTACTGGCGCTGAAAAAGCACCGCCGTGATTCGATGGTAGGGCTATATACAAAGGTAGCAGATGGCGGCTGACAAGCACGGGAAGGACTGCCTCCGGTAGCT
>NW_009276917.1:1457237-1460842 GCF_000150675.1 Verticillium dahliae VdLs.17 | reverse complement strand
GAGCCTTTTTACGAAGGCTTCCTTGACAATAAGAGGAAAGACTCCCACCGCAATCGATTTCGAGGTTCTTAAGAGCGAGGCCATCTATAAGACTGATCCTCGCTGGATCAAAGACAATAAAGGCACTCTTCAACGCCTCAGGGCCAGGTGGGAGTTCACGGCTTCTGGTGATACTTTTGACAGTCCCCAGATCCTCAATCACTCTGGTATTGGTCCTGCTGTAAAGCTTAGACAGCTCGGCATTAGGATCATCAAGGATCTGCCTGGAGTCGGCGAAAATATGCTTGAGAACTCTGATGCTGGCGTCTCGGACTTGCCAACGATGATATCAACCGCAACGTTCTCCATAATAAAGGCATTAACTTATCTGGACGATTACCGAAACAATTAACCGCAAAATCATGCCTGGTGCCACGCCTTGGCCCTCGGGGGTCCCTGCTTTGGCATGCCTGACCATTACAGCCCCAGGCAGTGCATGTGCGCCATAGCTCACATGCAGCCTAAGTTTCGCGCTGGCTGCGTCCACCTCGAGTCGTCTGACCCTACCGACCCCAGGCTGATCAGCTTTTGGTTTTGCAAGACTGATTCTCGCTACGAAGAACCGGTCCGTTGGTCTGATATCACTTCTTTTGACAGACAACATCCCACCCTTCACGAGCGCAAGTGCTCTTACATATAACGGGATGACTACTTGAGACATAATTGAAAAGAACACAGGACTAGGGACTGCTGCAAGTAGCGCTCCCGCTTCTCACTGCATGACTATAGGCTGCCCTACCTCCTTGAACTTAACTTGGTATGATGGCTTACGTTGGAAGAACTGGATGTTCAACTTGACTAAAAGATGTGAAGGCTGTCAACAGATGCCTACTACCTACTTGAGGGTTCCTGCTTGGCCATGGAGGCGACCCTCGAAGCTATGATACGTTTAGAGCGTATTAATGTTGCAACCTTTCCCAGGGTTTCTGAAGCAGTCCAATGTGTATCAGGGCTCGTTGCATCCATCGAGCATTGATTGGGGTTGCGAGAATTTATCTTCTCGACAAAGCGTAGATGTATCTAGATGTGTTTCTTCAACCAGAAAGGTGTGAGCAGTCAAAACTGAATCGAATCACCACTCAAACCAATATAAGGGTGGTCTATGACAGGGATGACGTCGGGCCACGACAACGTGATCGTGAGAACAGAGAGTCGAGAACTCAGTGATTGTCAACAGCACGCAGAGAGCTTTAAATATACATAGATCGTAAGATTTACATCACTGAACCTTCGTGGTGGATGACAAGCGGGGTTTCACAATCGACTACCATCAAGACCATCATCAGACGTTGAAGATACTGACTGACACTGGCAGACGCTATTCATTGTGATGAAAATCAGAAGGCATCTATGGAAGATGTGATACAGCTCAAGGTTCTCCGCGTAATCGAGATCATGATGCAATCACTGGCGAACACGGTGTGGAAACCATGAGGCTGAATCATATGCCTAAGGATTGGGTTAAGAAATAATACTCACTACCTGAGCAGTACCTCGATCTCGAATCATGATTCCCCTCCTCCTCGAACCTTCTGGGAATAATCAAATAAACTTCAGACCAAACAGGCGCTTGATCCAAAATGTCTTCTCAACCAGGACTAGCTATTCCGCATGTCAGTGGAGGGATGTTCGAAACCTGACAAGCACGACATTGGCTGGCCTGCCAAGACCACCACCGCCGAGCACCCAAGTGCGCACAAACGGGGCATAATCGCATATTCATCGTCCGGTAAGGAATGGACCAATCTCAAGAAGGTCTCCCAGCAATCTATAGCCTCGTGACGCATAACCCCTGAGACTAATGATCCGCTGACCCCTGGGGTGGCTCTGGCTGTCAACGTAAGAGTCCTGTGATTTGAAACAATCATGCATTTGAAAGGGAGAGTACATCACGTTCCGTCTCCCCAAACATAGACTCATGCAGGCGGCATGTCAGGCTATGCAGTGATGATGTGGCTTGTATCGGTTTCTACTATTTGAACGACCACTGCCCCTCACTTTCAATGGCCTCCTAACCATCTCTTTCATCTTCCATTCCAACTGTCCAGTCCTCCTGGCCTCGTTGAGCCTCCATATACTCTCGCCCGCGGCGAAGTAGGATGCTCGCCTCGACCGTTGGTTAACGTCATGAAAAAGTGTCGATACCCCCCTCCCCGGGGTCTTCGCACGAGCCCTGCAGAACTGAATGGAGCTAATAGAAGAGTACAATACAGGCTCCGGCGTCTCGATTCGAAGTCACCACTCAAGCAGTGTCGCGATTGAGATTTTGATTATCGACAGTGACTGGATGTCCTGAAGAGCTCTTGACGGTATTGTCACGAAGGAATAGGAACGAAGCAGTATTAAAGCGAAGAAACAAGCGTTTTTTGGGTCAAAATCGGGTGCCTTGTTGTGCCGGCTGAAGTCGACAGTCGAGAGGGACTTCCCTCGATCTACCTCAGCAGAGAGCTTCGCAGCTGGAACCACGCTTGCGGAATCGCAAAAGCCACGAGATGTTCCTACCTGGTTCATCGTGACTCTGGTGAGGGGTCTGTCGGCTGGAGTCGAGCGAGGGATTTCCGGCAAGCACCTTGATGGCCGGCATCAGGTCCACCGAAACGCCCCACTTGTCCCCGAGTCCGATGGTCCTGAGAACCCGGATGGCGGGCGCCACCCCGTTCAACCACGACCCCAACCACCTCAACATACCCGAAGCCGTTAGTCCGAATGGTCAGATCCCTGAACGGGGTGGGGTTCAAGCCACTAGAAGCGGTGCCTAATTCAAGCTTAACAGGTCATCAAGGTCACGCTTACCTTGGCATCGCCTCGGTAGCAGCGCAGCATCGGACAACCTTTGCTGGCTGGACCGTTTTTCACCGCTCAAGTGCCAGTCTAGGAAAGAATCTACTGTCGCCTCATGGCCGCTACGCCTTAGCCCGGAGACTCTGCCGGGGTGGCCTCTTGTCATGTCGTCACAAAGCGTGGGGTGTTGCTCGCTGGTGAGCAGACTTTGACAGGCCTTCGTTGAGCAGGCGACGGAAAAGGCCGAGTTGTCAAGCTGTCAAGGACTATAAAGACTTGAGCTCTGAGGCTTCCGAGGTAAGGAGCCGTCTTGAAGCTCAAGCTCAGTCAAGTTCCTCAGCACAGCTCATCTTCTCGTGGTCAACCTCAGATCTTGTCAACCTGAGCCCAAGCTCTTCCACGATCTCCAATCTTCGGGACCTGCCGTCACCAGACTTCTCGCCAAGATGCTTTCTCTCCAGACCGCAGCCCTGCTGCTCTTCCCTCTCGTCGCTGCCTCTCCCGTGGCACGCGCTGCTGAGACCAGTGTTACCGTCACGGTGGACACTGCCCCTGCCGGCCCTACCAGCTCCACCTACAACTGGGCCGAAGGCTGGAAGGCCAACTTCCCCATCCACCAGTCTTGCAACATCACCCTTCGTACTCAGCTCGAGGGCTGCTCTCGCCGAGACCATGACCATTGCGGCCCACGCCCCGCGATCATCTTCTCCACAACCCCAAGTCCGAGCTGCGACGAAGATCTTCGGCAACAGTCTGTCGCCGGCCCCATCGGCTGGACTCCAAGG
>NW_009276917.1:1445688-1457137 GCF_000150675.1 Verticillium dahliae VdLs.17 | reverse complement strand
TCCGGTGCGACGACCTGATCGTAACTGCGCTACCCAAGATGGCTGGGCCGGCCACTGGCGCGGCTCGAATGCCACCCAGGAGACGGTCATCTGCGACCTCTCCTACGAGATCCGCCGCCCTCTTGCCGCTCTCTGCGGTGGTGGTTATACCGTGGCCGAGTCCAAGCTCAACACCTACTGGGCCACTGACCTTCTGCACCGCGCCTTCCACCTGCCCGGCATCAGCGACGGCATCATCGATCACTACGCTGAGGATTACGCCGAGGCCCTCAAGCTTGCCGCCACTGAGCCTGAACTCTCCATCATCGACAGCGACACCCTTCAGTACTTCGCCATTGAGGCTTATGCCTATGACATTGCCATCCCCGGCGTCGGCTGCCCCGGCGAGAAGCCCATCATTGACACCGCCGCCGGCACCAGCACCGCTGCCCCGACTACTACTACCGCCAGCGATGCCAGCGGCACCACCACCGCCAATGCTTCGTGCCACACCCACGACGATGGCTTTGTTCACTGCTCGTAGAAAGACCCTTATGAAGCGTTCAGTAAGTGTGGCGCTCGGCTGTGCATAGATTTGGCTGGCATGACTTAGATTTTAGAGATGGCAATAATGAGAAATACGATTGATAGCCACCCATTCAGCCTGGATTGACTAAAGAGGTTCGTGAAATAGTCTCAAGCAATTTAGGCTACTTCAGATGGTAAATTCTGCAATTTTCAGAAAGCCTACCATGCAAATGGCAGTCGGGCCTCTGGGAGTGTGTCTGTCACTCAGCCTCACAAACGAATATGGTTGACTCGATAGTGAAGGCGTAACAGAATTCATTTCTAAAGCCTGTTATCGGAGCCCCTTTTCTTCTTTTGATCCTCGACTCTGTGCGCTTCTTAATGCACTCGGTGCGCTGGCATCTATCTCTCCTGCACATACCCGCAGCCCGAACAGCGCTCGTGATCGAGTGATTACTACTAGAGTATTGGGATACCGCAAATACCTGCTGCTAAGATTACTGACCGAATTCCTGAGTGATTAGTGAATCTAGGAACCAAGTGTACATCGCGAGGAAGAGGTTTTAGCATCTCTGACCAATCGCCTTGGCTCCGTGGTGTCACGACTCGCTGAAGAAGTGAGTGGGCACTCCCTTTGGTTCGGGTCTGAGGTAAGGAATGCATAGGGAACTTGAGCACACGACAACCAGATTGAGCATGAGTCTTCGTCATGATCGGCAAACTTTGACGTGCGCTATTGGTCCCGGTACCGGCCAGCTGTCCAAGTGCCGGGAAGGCTGGATAGGTAAGCTAGTTGAAGGATTCACAGGACTCAGAGCAAGATCCTCAACACAAGGACGAAAGGACTGCATGCATATTCACAACTGAAGATCCTCCAAAAAAGAACTCTGTATTTTGATGAAGCGCCTTGAGAGCGGATCCTTCACGGTGAAATGACGTCTACCCGTCCTTTCGGGCATCAATCGCTGCCTTTTAAGCATATGTCGAGCCGCATCATGTCCGCCCTCACCTCACGCCCCTGAGGATCGAGATGCTTCGGTCCCGCAGTACCACTTGACTGAATCGATCGTCCACGAAGTTTTGCATGTGTGTTGGATCCGGGCGCCGAGCGGCCTGACACATGTTTTTAGTGAGATCAGTGTTCGTCTATGCAGGTCTTACCACGAGATAGGATTAATGCGCCTTTGATAGCATGAGCTTGAGGCATCATGCACCCGTATTTCTAGGCTCGTTAGACGTCGTCCAAGCTGCTGGAGTTAATTTGACGCAATCTACCGTAGTATTTCACGGATTCCGCCCCAAGTCTCCGCGTCACCAGCTAACCATTTGATCCTTCCGTTTCACTTGTGCAACGTGATCATGAAATTCTCTAGGATAGGCGGGAAGTGCGGGCGGTAGTCTTGGCAGTTCGCCGACCATATCTTGTTTTACCAGGTTTTATTTTAGAGCAAGCTTTTTTACGGTTCGGTAATCTAAGAGGCAATACTCCAGGAAGATCTACCTGGTAACCTAGCGTGGCCTATCATGTGCGTCTCCCACATGGTCGCCTTGTCGTTCTTATTGTAGGGCATGATGCTAGTCGAACTCAACAAGTCATGTTCGAATGGTTTCTGGAGATGCGCCATGGTAATATCAAGGATTCGAAATCCGAGTTCGAATGACGTGGATTTAATTCCTTCGCGTGGAAACCAATTCCTGCACGACCGGCACCGCCCAAACCGTGATCCTTCGGTCCAAGACCTGTCCCCTTTCCAGTGTTGATCGGCAGTTCACCGGACACTACGATGGCCAAGCGCCCATTCACAGCCACTCACGGTACCTCGGATGCCTAATTCGGGCTTCTCAGTCAAGGGGGATCGGCACGTCCCGCGCTCATTCCTCCAAACGCCCCCACGCGGCAGAATATGGAAGTTCCGTGTGCGACTACCACTGAGACAAGGAGGCATTGATTTGTACAGCCTTAGCCTTCATCGTAGGTCACTTTGGACGCTGACCTGAATGTGGATCATTTTGAAATCATCCTCGTGAGCATCTCGATGAATGCACGTTCACCCATGTGCGCCTGTAAGGCACGCACGGGGGAAACTTCATGATAGTATGAGGTTTATTCTGATTGTAAGGTTATGAAAACATATTGGAGATAGTGGCAGACGACTCCAGAGAATAATGAGCGCGGGGAGGAGACAGTGAGCTTCGCATGGCGAGGAAACAAGCTAGCTGTACGTACAAACAGGGTATCAGAACCAACGCTCATCCAAAAGTTGCCTAACTATCGTCATGGGTAGAGAGTACGTAGACATACATGATGTCAAGCGCCAAGGTTTGGAACTGACATGCAGGCAGACCTCCCATCATCGATTTAAAAAAGCTATAAGTAGCACGCCGCTGCTGTTGTACAATTCGTATCAAGATCCAACACAGACATCCTCTTCACGCTTCTTTCCCGACTCGAACAACACAACCATCGCTATCATAAACCACCAACAATATTCAACATGCAGCATACTCTCCTCTCAACCGCCGCCCTGCTTGGCGCCCTCTCAGCCGTCAATGCTTCTCCTGCGCCCATTCTGAGGCGTGATATTATCACCGCCCTCCCAGGAAACGCTGACGAGATCGAGAACAAGTTCCAGCCAATTCTTGACTTCGATACAGACGGCTGCTACAACACAGCGGCCATTGACCCTGACGGCAACATAAACCCTGGCAAGGGCGCCACCGGCACTCCTCAGGGCGACTGCCGCGATCCCCCTCAGCTCGAGAACAGCAATGTTTACTCCCGTCGCCGCTGCAACAACGGCGTCTGCGCTATCATGTAAGGCTACACTGATTTGCATGAAGGTACCCCTTTTTGAAACACATCTGACAATAATAGGTACGAGTATTACTTTGAAAAGGACCAGTCGGTCAGCGGCTCGTTTGCAGGCGGCCACCGTCACGACTGGGAAAACGTAGTCGTCTTCGCACGCGGAGACACCATTGTACGTGTTGCGCCATCTTGCCACGGCGGCTACGACGGTGCATCGAATGAGTTCCCTGCCGACGGCACGAGCCCGCAGATGGTCTACCACAAGGACAGTGCCGGCACTCACTGCTTTCGCTTCGCCAACGACGCCGACATTGGCGGCGTCGAGAACTTCTCAGGCTCGTTCTACAAGAGCCCGCTCGTCGGATGGCTCAGCTGGCCCAACGAGGGGTTGCGCCAAACCATGCTTGGAGCTTTCAGCGGCGGAGTTGGGCCAAAGTTGGATGATGAGTTTGCGGGCAAGCTTGGTGAGGCAGCTGGTGATGCTGTCCCCGAGTTTGACCCGAATGTTGACGAGTAGTTATGTTTACGAGTAGATCATATTTTGGCTCATCTCCGTAAGCATATAGAGAATGCAGCCCACGTTCTTGGCCCTTCCGTTAGCAATGGACCGACGGGTGCGATATCTTTGACGATAGATTCATGACTCTTTACACACCCATGTTGCCAAAAGTGATCTGGCATACACGTCTTTTGTAATGTGACGTGCAGGGAACTGGGTAAAGCATGTCAGAAAGGAACCTTCACGCAATCAACAATTGGCAAATGTGATTGCAAATTTAATGCCTCTTCGAATGACAAGCCACCGTCAATTTGGGTCGTCTTGATGATTGCCGTTGACTCTCATCAGGTCGTGAAATGCTCCGGACGACTTGTACCCACTCTCCGAACGCCGACTGCCAACACAAAGCAACCTGCCTGCCCGGCTAGCTCAATCGGTAGAGCGTGAGACTCTTAATCTCAAGGTTGGGGGTTCGAGCCCCCCGTTGGGCTCAATTCCTGACGTATCTCACTCAAGAGATTCTTTTTGCTGCTATTCTTTTGCACCTCAATCCAATCACCCAGTTTATCGTCTGGTAGTACTCCTGTTCAAGTATCACAGGTTCTAGACCGATTTAAGAGTTTCTACATCCGAAGTTTGTCTTGTTTGACGATTCGGATTCAAAAGAGGCCTTAGATCACATGGAAGAAGCTAAATATTGATGGTGCGCTCCAATCGATGTTTGTCCCAACACCAGCGAATCTGTCGAACAGTCAAAAAAGCATGCTAAATACCGCAGTCTCAGTATCACACGAGTTCAACACAGAGGAGGGCAGATGCAATTGAAGACTTATATAGCTATTGTGATAAAGATCCTGGGTCCGATGGCAGAATTGCATGATTGTCTCTTTACTGAGTCTGGCAGTCGATTATACCTGACTAGGGCTGGAATCCTCATATACTGGCTGATGCCATTGTGATAATAGCCCTTGGCGTCGGAACCAGTGTCGTGCGGGCCCGATTCTTCACCATACCGGTGTACAGCGCCGTGACATCCTTAAACTTCGGCCAGAAGACTCAGTGCCTACACCTTCATCATCATCACCGTTTCCCGTAAAGTCGTGACAAAGTGCGGTTCCGGCAAGGGTATCCTTCCGCTGACAAAGTGTGCCTGCCGCGCATCCCAAGCAACAATTACTAGATTGCCCAGGGTCATAGTCTCCTTATCGTCCAGATCCGATAGATCCTGGTGGTATCCATATGCCTTCTCGATGCACGCCCATGCTCTATAAGCCAGTGAGCCGGACACGCGCTCTTGTAGCTGAGCGATCACGTAGAACAGTCCATCCAACCTGAAACTGATATTTGCGTACCAGAGGAAGCGATGTCCAAAGCCCTGCTGCTCGCGTTGAGCAAACTCCAGGGCCACCACGGTGATGCGGAAGAGGTTGTCTGTTGGCCCGTGAACCTCGATTCCCCATTCGGGTGTCTCTTGCATAGGCATGATCAGTGCCATTAATACACATTCTAGGCTTGCCATTGTTTGCGTGATCATAGCATGTAAGGGGTTGCTCATGTCTGGGCATCGCTGCAGCGCCACGGGCCCCAGGTCTCGTGCTGATGTGGCCATCAGATCAAAAGCCTAGTCTCGCGCGTCACTACGCTTTTTGGTGACCGCCTCGTCAACTTCCCGGCTGGGGTCGGAGAAGATGAGCTCATCAACGAGGTGGATTTCCTTCTGTTGCAGCTTGCCGGCCATCCAGAAGCAGCGCTCATACGCTGTCAGACAAAAGCTCATGTCAGTCGGTCGGTTGTGACTCTGGGGAAGTGTAACCATGTGGGGATCGAGTTCGCGGTCATCGAGATTCGAGGGGAGCTTGGTGTTTGAGAGCTTCCGCATGAGAAACGTCCCAACGCCCGCAGCTACTGTGTGCTTGACTTCGAGCTCCACAAGTACAACCTGCCGCCACAGGCGGCTCCGCATTACAAAATCAAAAGGTGAGAGGCCTGTACCTTCGCCATCAATGTGAAGACCGAGACTGTAAGCAATATTGACAATGAGACCATGTAGGATCCAGGGGTCGCAAGACCGTCGCTGAGCGCCCTGCCGCGCGAGCTGACCACAGAAATGGTGATTAGTGCAGATGCCCCGCATGTCTTTTTCCCAGCGTCGACTGTCTCAGGTGAGGTGAGCTTACCGAGTAGAATATGAGGGCCCTCGGAACCTCAGGATTGTATTTGCTGACATAGTTAAGCTGCGTTATTGTCGCTTTGAAGCCCCGGCTGAGCATGGCCATGGTGTCAGTCTTGGTTCTTCCTAAGAGATCGTAATGTTCCTGTCGAGACAAGGAACCCGAGGCAGCAAGCAGAAGAGAGAAAATGAGTGCTTGCATCTGCAGAACGGCAACCACGCGCGCTGTTCGGCCTCGACTTGGAGGACAGCCTTGATCGTTTGCAGCTGGCACTTTGCGTGAGCGTGATGGTGTGCCGTACGGGACGCTAACTCACATCATGGAAGACGAGTGAGGAGATCTTTCCACTACGGAATTCCACGCCGCCACTTCGTGTTTGCACGAGGTAACCCTTCGGTTGTTTCGCCTCGTCGTCGCTCTCCGTAGGTCGCGGCGCCGTTGGGGAAAGGCCATCTGGAACGGCCGATTTGAGAGGGTGCTTTTCAATACCCGTGTGTTGGGACTCAATACATTGCTGAAGGAGCGACTCGAGGCTCTCGAGTTTTGCACGGAGCACATGGTTGTTCTGCCGTCTAGGCCGTCGTGGACCCGGGGCAGGGGAACCGGTACAATCCCGACCAGTCTGCCACGAGATTGTTCGTATCATAAGAAAACATGGGGTTGAATTCATCGTATTCTTGCTTACCGTTAAACACGCGAGATAGGGGTGTTCACGGTCACACTTGACCTTTCGTTGGTGACATTGACTGCAGGCGACCTTTCGCCCGCTTGATGGCGGCCCCTGGCTCGAGCCAGCGTCGGCGTCATTCTCACCGTCCGTGTCGCTCATTCCTAATGGGAGACAGATGCCAATGCGCGAAACACACAGAATTCAGGGCTCCGGATTCAGTAATGATGTGTCCCGAGTAGCGGGGCTGGGCAAGACGTGGGACCTGGTGGTTGGCGGGGGTGGGCGACGGATATTAAAAAACTTCCGCCCTCGTACCGAAAATGACAGCGAAGAGCCTATCGTCACGGTAAAGAAGAAAAGGTCGGGGCCTGAGAACAGAGAATGATCAGTTCACAGCAATGAGGCCGCCGACGTTGACTCCACCATCGGCCGTCATCGGTGATGAACGGTCTTGGCGTTACATGAACCGAAGTCTTGGGACGGGCAATTTTTGAACCCGAAGCTCGGGCTACCCACTCAACTTGGGGTCAGTCATGGCAGAGCCATGGGCGGGATGACGACGCACCAAGCTTATTGACCCCTTTCCACATGTTTTGGGAAGGCAATTGAGCCCACAAAAGTGTGCTATTGGTTGTTTGGCGCGCCCTTTAGACTCCTCGCATGCTTGGATGGCTTGGATGGCTCGTACGGATCTTGCGACAGGAAGCTAGAGGCCGGGCAGCTCCTCCTGACGGCAAGGCAGACAGAGACAACAGGCCAGGGATCCACGTCAAATGCCTGCTTCACTCCGAACAGAATGCGTGGTGTCATATCATGCGATGAGCCCCCCTCAGATGATGACCGCTGAGGTGCTGCTGAGGAAATCATTTTCATATCGGCTCCCTATCGCTACTCTTCTTGCACCAGGTGACTTACAAGGCACTTCTGATCTGATTCCCTCTCCTGTTTCGTTTTATTTGGCTCCCAACACCTTGTCCGATCGACCACGCTGCCGAGTTTGATCGACAATCATGGCAAGCAACGATACATTCATCCCGACATACAGCTCGTGTGACGAGCTCTCAGACCTGTGCCCCGTAGAAGCCACAATCTACGGCGCAAAGCTTTCCAGCAGCGCAGCCTACTTCTTCGGCATCGCCTTTGCCGTCTGTCTTCTCATCCAGATCTACTTCGGTTGCCGCGCCAGGACCTGGTCCTACCTCGTATGGCTAGGGCTAGGCACATCCTTCGAGGTCGCCGGGTACTGGGCGCGTACCCGTCTCGCGGTTAACCCGTGGTCGTTCAGCGCCTTCGCCATCAACTTCCTGACCATTCTTCTCGCACCGACCCTCGTCGCCGCCGCCATCTCCGTCACCTTTAAGAGCCTGGTCATATGGTACGGCCAGCAGTGGTCGCTCCTCCGGCCGTCGCTGTACCCCTGGGTCTTCGTCGGCACCGACTTCTTCTCCATCTTCATCCAGGTCATCGGCGGCGGCGCCACGGCTGCGAGCGCCGCCGGCGAGGGCAACGAGACGATCGCCAGTCTCGGCGAGAAGCTCGTCATCGGCGGCGTCGTTTTCCAAGTAGCCAACATGCTCGTCTGCGGCAGCCTGATGGTCATCTACACAGCGAGGCGGAAAAAAGCCCTCAAAAACGGTCCGACACTGCTCGAAAACCGTGCGCCTGAGCCAGAGGTTCTCAACGCGGACGGCACCAGGCTCGGCATTGCGACGTCGCGGGCGACGGCCACGGAGAAGGAAGCCAAGAGGGTGCGCATCTTTGTGTATTGCCTCGTCGCGGCTTACATGGCCATTATCATCCGTTGCGCGTACAGGTGAGCCTTGGGCCGAAACGTCAAGACCACTCGAATCATGCTAACGCCCTTCCTTTTGTACAGGATCACTGAACAAATCCCGTCCATTTCCTTTAAAGTACTGCGCAACGAGCCCCTCTTCCTGGGTCTCGACGGCGCCATGATACTCCTCTCCATCGGGCTCGTGTCATTTGTGCATCCTTACAAATTCTTCCCATTTCTCGGAGCAAGCAAGGAGCAGAAAATTTACCAGCAGAGTGGAGGATTCCAGATGATGCCGACGCAGCAAGAGAACGCTGGGTTCATGCCACCGCAGGTATATCGGCAGCAGCAGTATAAACAGCAAGAGTACCCTGCAGACGGACGGTAGGAAGAACGCCACGGCGCATGCAAGGCTTGGAATTGCGTTTCCCTTGCCTTCTTCCCAATCGGTAACTATGATGTTCATACAAGATCGAGATGGATGGCCTGGAATATCGTGAATTCTGCTACAATTCTCTTGCGTCGCTACCCATAGGCCAATCAAGCGTCTGTTTATGCACTTGGTTGTCAGATCGTCTTGCTCGTCCATGTCAACAAGAGGAAGTGAACAGGCTACGCCCTGCCTTGCCAGCGTCGTTTTACAACCAGGGGGCGTTGAAAGGTCAAGAACTGACGAAACAACTTGAACCATACTCACAGCTTGTGATTAAAAACGCAGTCGAGTCTACCTCAACAACAATAGCGTACCATGTATGCAGCTGAGATGCACGCACCATCGCTCCTCTCGCGTCGACGCACCATACGCGAGCTGACCGAATGAGCTCCTCTTGGTCGTCCTGAGCCGAGGGCCCGCTAACTTCTTGGATCACCACAATCACCTAGTTCGAACCACAACCCCTGCATCACTGCGTGTCCAGGACCCTGTATCGTCACGTGGGCCAACTGCTGGCAAAGTCCCTTCTGTTCTCGTAGTCGCTCGTGCTGCTTGGCTGCTTGGCAGTGGCATAAGCCGCACGCTTGGAGGGCTTGGCTATCGTGGCGCGAGGGGCTTGTGGAGTTGGTGCAGACAGGGAGCTAGCAGGGAGCAGCTGACGGAGTGGTGGTGCTATTTGTGCGTGGAGATATGCTCCGTCTGTGTGCGGGGTAAAAACGAGATAGGCGCGTCCAAGGACGCTTGTCCATCTCCATGTTTTGGTCTGACGAGTCAGAAGCTGATGATAGTCAAGGGTTAGACGTTGGAAATTACAGCAAATCCATTGGAAGTGTCTGCACGGAGGTGGCAGGGTGGGTGCCGCGGGGTCTGTCTGAGCTTGAGATGATGCAGGCGGACGGAGACCGCAGTTCGGTTGAGGCTGCCGTGACTGCCTGCAGAAGGGGGACGTCCACAAGAAATGTTCGCCGAAGAGGCCAGAAAGGGTTGAGCTGTACTACCAAGGTTCCTGCAAGGTAATGCTGCGTACGGGTCGTTGTCCTTTCTAGTTGCTAATGAGGCGAGCACGTTATGAGGGTCGACAAGCCAGATAATGGAAATGGTCAACGGATACGACGTTGGGAGAGATCTAAGCGACTGGAAGATATGCATCTGCAGTGCGCATGGACTGGGCTGAGGGGGCGCCTGCAGGCCAATTCAGCGCCGATAGCTGCAATGTACGAGTCGCGACGGGCGGATTCTTTGGCAGATACGGTGCTTTTGTTTTCTGCATGCGGTGCAGCTGGGTGGAAGACTGGCAAAGAGAGTTCAGTGGTACTTGGCAGCGATGGTCGACACCTGGTGATGATGGAGGGTAATAGTACCATCTGGGCCTTAATACGTGTCAGTTGTACAAAGAACGATGGCCACTCCATGTTTCTTGATTCGTCGACAGAACAAATGATGGGGACTGGAAACCTTGGAGACGGGGATGCGGAATGTGACTTGGCTCGGGCGTTCTGGGGCTGAACCACCTAGGCTTGCTAGGTGACTGGTGTGCTTGAATCGTCCCTCGATACGACCGACCATCGACTGAACGAACAGTTGATAACGAATGAACAGCATGGTCGAATCGGAAGTATGGAAGACGGGAGTTGCAAGCTGTTAGAAGACGGCCGAGCAGCGACCGTGTCCACGCAACGAAGTGATACAGCCCCTCCTCTCGCCTACCAAAACTCCTGGCTGGCTTTGTGTTGTTGCTGCCTGTCACCTTGACTCGACGCGCATCAATGCGACTTCAAGCGAAAATGGGTCCGCTTCAGATGGTGGATGGAGGCTTGCTTGTGCGTCACGCTTGGGTTGAGTTCATGATGGTGCATTGTCAGGGGTCCGACTGCAACATGGTAAGAGGAGGTGGTCGCAATAGATGCATCTCAACACAGAGAGGACCAATCGTGGGGGCGACCTGCTGGGTTGGAACGCCGAAGAAGGTGGTGGAGATTCGTTGTCGCTCTCTCGAGAGACTGACGGTGCAGGCCCCGGGTGGGCTTCTTCGTGCTTTCCCAACGCTGGAGTTACCCCGCAAAATAGTGCGATTGGGTGACGTCGCCAGCCGTGTTGGTGGCACGCTACGCTGAAGCACAGACCAGATCCGTCGTCGAAAGCACCTGCCCCAGGATAGCGTTTCAAGGTGGCGTGCCCCATTGATTGGTCACTGTGGCCCACGCCCTGCCTTGGGGGGGAGGTGCTAGGGGGGCCTGGAGACACCTGCCGTGGATGCCGCGGATGCGCTTGCGCAGAGCTTCTGTCCTGCCCTGTCTGTGCTTCAGCGTTCCAAGCAATCCCAGATCCCAGCCCCAATAGGTGCTCACTCCCCACTCCACTCCTGCGTTGCTGGCTGGTAGCTGCTGGCTGATGGCCGTCTGCTGTTGCTTGCCTTGAAGCGGTACCTACCCACTATCCTACGGCGGGCTGCGCGGAAAGGACCCCCCACCCCCCCCAAACTTTTCTCCTCCTAGAGGTGAACCTACCCACCGCCATCAAGGGAAAACTCCAAGTATATCACCACTTCCGGTTTGGAACATGGGAGACTGCTTTTGTTCTCATCTT
>NW_009276917.1:1442705-1445588 GCF_000150675.1 Verticillium dahliae VdLs.17 | reverse complement strand
CATCTTCTTCTCTTCATCTCCATCGTTCTAGCAACCTAGGTACCCATCTCTATCCTCATCAACAGGAAAGAAAGAAAAAAGTGCCACTCCCTGCGACAGAAATTCACCACCGGACAAACAAACAAGACACACCAGCCAACAAGTCCCAACCAACACCAAACCAACCCGTGTCTCGCCAACAGTTTGGATTCGCCCCCCTTACGGCTCCTCCCCCACACTGCCACATACCGCACCCTGACAATCAATTCCCTTCTGCTCAAGGGCCACCCTCGTCCGTATTCTGATCCCCAACCTTTTTTCCCTCAATCGCTGCATCGCTCTCGATTCATTTGCATTTCCTGGCCATCCCCTGTCTCGAATCGCAGCGCCTCGACGTCACCTTCATCAAAACCCCCAATCGTTCTCCGTGCTGGCTTGTCGATCTCTCGCCGCACAAAGCCTTCGACGGAAAGCCCCTTGATCAAACCCCGTTCGGGATCAGCATCAGGCCACGCACCACACTGTCCTTGCCAGCACCTCCTCGCTCGACTCGTGCATTGTGCCCGTGCCATCACAAGACACCAACCATCCTACCCTCCACCACCGGCTCTGCGGGGTGTTACCCAATCAGTCCATTTCCCACTCTGATATATAAACCCACGTTCCACCTACCCGTAACCCCCCCCCCCCCCGGACCCCTCTCGAACGACTCGTCTTTCGATTTCTATTCCTTCTCACACCATCCAACACCACACCAACCCACCACCTAATAGTCAACGCTGCAAAACTACAAATAGACGATTCGCCATACACCTCAACCGCCATCATGTCAAACGAAAACGCCAACAACAACGCCGACATGAACCACCGACGCCGCGGCTCAGTCACCCAGCAGGCCCTGGCTGGCCTTTTCCGTAGCAACTCGACCTCGGTCGGCCAGAACTACCAGAACAGTGAGGCCCAGCGACGACGTCTCTCTGTTGCCACAACGGGCATCGGCCTGGCTGGCACATCGCCTACCAACTCCAGCCCCTTCACCGGCTTTCGACGAGGCAGCATGTCGACTAACTCTGACTCGTTTGACGAGAACGCCATTGACGAAGAGGAGGTCGTACGCGCTCCCCCCACTACCCCTTTCGCCCGCCGTATGAGCTTTGGGGCCCCCGCCATGCGCAATGTTCGTCCAGGTGGCGGAAGCCCCTCAGCGCCAAATGGTAATCACCCATCTGCATCAACATCTGTCCCCTCCAATGCTCCCCTTCATCAAATGTCTACCATGAGCGGCAGACGAAGCAGTGTGAACCCCCGAGTTCCCTCGACGAGAACAGGTGCGATTCCCACAAAGTCAACCGCACCAGCTCGTCGTCGTCCACCTGCACCCGTTGCAGGGGGCGGACCTCAACGACTGCGCATGCCGAAAGACACGATCATCTCCCTGGCAAGCAATGCATCACTCGATTGATCCTGGGCTAACAATTCTTCTCTTGGGCAGATCAAGGATTTAATTGGTCCGAGCAACTCAAGTCTCGAGCTGAGAGCTCTGTCCAGGGCCCCCGACCGTCATTCTCCTTTGGCTCGACTGCGTCCACCTCGCCACCCCGTGGCAACGGCAACGCCATGCACGACCGCGCTAAATCTGTGTCCGACATGCCCGCTCCGCCCGCGCAGGCCGCCGCCATGAAGCCCAAGGCTCCTGAGCCCCAGCGAAAGAAGCCCGACGCTTTCCAGGAGCGTATTCTCAAGGGAGACTTCTACATGGACTGAAGGGACTTCAGCGGCGCTGAATATGTCGCAAAAACTCATGTTCTATGTACATTGCATGGGTAGGACTGCCGTATGCCACGCACCCGCCACCTACCCCCCTTTCACGACATCTCACTTTTACGATTTCCTCCTTCACCAATACCCCCTCTTACCAACAGCGGCGACGTTTCACAAATGTCAGGAGTTGCCCCAGATTGATTGCTTGATTTCATTGATGGGTGCGGGCGTTTTGACGTCAGATTAGACGGCCGCGTGTACCTTGCAGCACAAAGTGCTGGTCTCGGGGTTTTGCAGACTTGCACGGGCTAGGGCTCAATGGGCAGAACAACTGGGGGAGGCAGGGCAGGACGCGATGCCAGGGCAAACACGGTTCATTGTCATTACGGGCGCGGGATCGGATCGGGAGCGGCTATCATATTACCTGTAACTGGACTCCAAAATTGGACTGGTACGAATATGGATACATGGTTTGGCTTTTGCAGAAGAGTGCTCAAGGACGAAGACGAGGTGCAAGGCCGTGTCACGAGAATGTATCAAACGAAGAGTCTGAAGGACCGGGGGGGAAGGCGGCCAAGACCAGATGAGGGTGACCCGTCTGTTGAAGGGCACGGGGAAATTGATGGATGCTGGCGATTGAGCTGCATGGGTATTCCATAGGAAATGCAACCGAGCTCATGAGCATTGCTTGACAGACTTGGGAGAGAGTATAGCGACTCCATCAGTATAAGTCTCACATTGACAAATCGACGAGTCACAAATAGCCAAGAAAGCGTCTATTCGTATCGACACAGATGACCAGATACACGGGCTCTGAATCGGTACAAGTTCGTACGCGTTTCGACCGATTGTCGTTGTCGGAAAAACAAAATAAACGCCATCCGCACCGACCGCGCTTCTGCTGTGCTGCCAAGCCGTTTTCCTGATGCCCGGCCGTCCGACCGCCGATCCTAGTCCCTGTGCGCCCCGAGGTAAAAATATACATGAAACAGTGGGTATCCCCCTCCCTCTTCCACCTCTCCATCTTGGCCCTGCGCAGAAGGCTTCTTCTGGTAAAGAAACGACCTTGTCCAATGACATGATGGACGGGGAGAGAAAATGCAAATCCGTTCCTACTGCCGTCTCAGTTCCTGGGTCACGAAT
>NW_009276917.1:1441290-1442167 GCF_000150675.1 Verticillium dahliae VdLs.17 | reverse complement strand
GGTAGGGGGAGCAGCGGTCGAGGTAGATGTGGGGCCGGGGTCGGAGCCGGAACCGGGGTCGTAGATGTACGGCGGCTGGGCGGCGCTCGGGGGAGGCCAGGCCATGTGGGCGTTGCCATTGACGTTTGCGCTGCTGGTGCCGGTTGAGAGGGGTGTTGGGGTGTTGTCTGTCGAAGGGACGCGGTGGCGGTCATTCGTGGCTATTTCGGAGAGGAGGTGAAGGGGCGTGTTGGCGGTGAGTTGGGCTGTTTGTTGCCGCTGCTGCTGCTGCTGCTGCTGATCCAGAGTCTCAAAGGGCTGGTTGCCATTGGCCACGAAGCGCTTTGGGTCATCAGCGGAATTGGGGTGCGCGGCGGCAGCGGCGGAAGATGAAGATGAGGATTCTTTCGAAGGCCCGCCGGGCATAGCACTACCGACTTGGCGTTCTTGCTTGAGGAACCAACTGCGCAGCATGACGAGGACGACGAGGAACTTGCTCGCGGGGCGGCTTCCGTCGTCGGCGGCCGCCGCTCGGAAGTGCTCGAGGATCTTGTTCACGTAGATATGGACCTTCATGTCGTCGCGTCCCATGATGCCGGCGAGCTCGCTTCCGGGGGCGACGGCGCAGAAGAATATTTTGATGAGGACGACGAGGGCGTACGAGATGCGGACGAGGTTGAAGACGGGTAGACAGCGGAGGGTGGCTATGTCGGTGGCGAGAAACGTGTCGAAGATGGCGTGGCAGGAGGAGAGGCAGGCCGCGTAGGCGTTGACGTGGAGGGGATGCAGCCCGGACAGAGGCGACGTCGCAGCGATGTCTTGAAGGGAGATTTCCGCAGGGTGGTTCGTCCTGGCGGCGGGTGACGAGCAGACATTGATGATCATCTCGTGCATGTAA
>NW_009276917.1:1433493-1437720 GCF_000150675.1 Verticillium dahliae VdLs.17 | reverse complement strand
CCCCCCCAAACAACAAAGGGGGGCGGGAGCTCAATTTTTTTTTTTTATCGACGCCAAAAATGGGCTCGTAGATAAGCAGAAACATCGCAAACACGGGTGCCGGGATGTTGAGCGTCGGCGAAAAGACAATGCCGACATTGCGCACCGTCATCTTGTTGATGTCGGCATTGTTGATGATCCGGATGAGGAACGCGAGCAGGTACTTGAGAAGCGTGGCGTTGGCCAGCGGCAGGCGCTGTACCAGTGCGTTCAGAGCCGCGACCTTGTCCTTGGGGCTCGTCATCTCCGTGACGGACAGGAACTCATTGTGCAGGTCCCTCGTCAGTATCGTCGTAGGCAGCTCGCGCAGGTACAGCTTCAGGAGCGACGCGATGGCGTGGATGTCATAGAACGCGTCGTCCGTGATGAGGTTGATGTCGCCTTCAATGTTGAACCGCTCCCGAATCTGCTTGATGACCACATTGGAGCCGCTGAGACGGAAGATGCCCTCCTCGAGAATGGCATTCTTGGCGTCCAGGTACTGGATACATCTGTACACAACAGCCGGCAGGGGAACATCGACATCGACAGGCGAGTTATAACGCACAGCCTCAGCCAGGTTCGCTCCAAACACCTGGCGGACCGGGCCTTGGTACCCTGCGCCCTGTGGTGGCGTAGACGCGGAGCTGCCGTCAAAAAGCCCATCCGAGCCACCGTCACCAGACGACCTTGTCGTCTTCGGTCCGAAACCGAAGAAGCTCCTCTTCCGCTGCTTCTTCTCCTCGTAGCTGGGAACGGGAAGCGCCTGCGGCTTGTTCCCCCACGAGGACGAGTCGGAGATGACGTGCATGTCCTTGGGGCCAGAGATGACCATGGGTGCCTGCGCGGCCTCGTTATGGCCTGGGTGCTCCGGCGGGCCTCCAGATGTTTTGGGTCGTCCCGGCGCCGAATGCGGCAAGTCACCTTGGGATGTCGAATCATATCTGACCCCAATGAGGCTGTCCGAGTCGGAGGGCTGGTGATTGGAAACGCCTGGCCTTCCCTTCTTCTTCTTCACCATGTTGCGTTCCGATCCGACCGAGCCATGCCTGTCGTGAGTATAGTCCTTTCCGGACCGGCTGTCTTCTTCGCCAGGCTCACGGTAGTCAATCCACCGAAGAAGGGCGTCTACCCATTGATCCCTCTCCATGTCACTCTCCGCACAGAGCACGTGCTTTACGTGGCTGCTCGAATCCTTCTTCTTCGGCTCCAGGACGAGGAACGCGTGTCGGTACTGGTTATCAAAGTCGTCGCCATTCGCACCAGGAGCTGGTGACTGGTTCTCGTTGTGTTGAGACTGCTTGCCAATCTGAGCATGAGGCAGCTTGATGGTGCCAAGGTGAGCTCCGCCGGGTGCCTCAAAGTACTTGAGCTGAGGTCCATCCAGCACAAAGAAGCGAGCCTTCCAGCCGCCAAAGTTCTTCCCCCTCTTGGTCAGGTAGCCACTGCGGAAAGGTCGACCGCCGGGGCCGGCTCTCGCGTTGGCTGACTCGATGATGTCGGGGGTTGAAGCTTCGTCAAAGTTTGGAGGCAGAGTGTGAGTCGAGAGGTATTTGCACAATTCCGTCGCGGCCGTCTGGTCAAGCTGTGTCTCCAGTATTTCTTCGAGGTAGTAGTCTAGTGCAATGCGGCGAGCGTCGAGTTTCGCTGGCGCGTGTCCGCTGAACAGTGCCCTATCGGGAGCCTTGATCGTCACGGTCGAGCAGTTCTTCAGCTTCTGGTCGAGCTTAGCAAGAGACGCAAGATCCTTCTCGACGCGCCAGAGTTCTGCACCGTCGGCGCGGCTGAACACAGCCAGAGTGAACACGGGGTCCTCTTCGAGTTGTGTCAGGGATAATACACTGGCTCGTGACGGCTTCATGCGTGACGAAGCAACCTTGATCTGGATCGAGGGCAGTGCATTTGGAGGGAGGAGAAGGTCGGGATACTCTTCCGAGACAAATCCCTTGAAGACGCGACTGCGTTCCGTGGGACTCGCGCGTGGCTTGTCCGAGTTTGCCTGCCGGTTCGTCTCTGGAGACTTCATAATGGCCAGTGGCTGGGGGCTCTTCAGGGACAATGGCTCGCCCGCCATGTTCGGCGGCGAAGCAAGCGGCGTGCCCGGCGGGAGAGGAATCGGCTGCCGCGGTGGTCTCGGGGACAGGGGGGCGGATTGCAGGTGAGACCCCGTTCGAGGTGTTGCCAGCGAAATTGCGTTTCCTGACGGCGCAGCGCCGAACGGGCGAGGAGACTGGGGGAGTCCGGGGCTCAAGGGGCCAGTGACTACAGTGGTCTGAATGGGATCTCCAGAGAGAACGCCTGCAAGGGATGCCGGGCCGTTTTGTTGCAGCGCAAGCTGCTGAGGGATCTCTCTTGGGCTTGGCGGTATGGGTTCGAAGCGTCCCGGGTGTTCGGGCTCTGTGGGCGTGCTCTTCTGGCTCTGCGACTTGCTCTTCTTTGACAGGCTACGCCTCTCTGCTTCCTGTTGGGCAAGAATCTCTCGCATCCTGTCGTCCTCTTCTCTGGTCCTCCGTCGACCGCGCTTGGGGTCAACGTCCCTGTTCACTTGAAGAATGTCATCAAAATCGGAATCTGTCTCGTCCTCGTCAAGAATCACACTTTGTTCTTTGTTGAGTTGAAGGGGCGCGGGTGGTGCTTTGCGGGGCGGGGGTGCCGGGAATTTCGCGAGACCCTCGTCCGTCTGAGGGCTGGCGTGTGAACCGGCGACAGGCGAATGAGGTCCCACAGGGGGGTTTGGAGGAGGCATCCTGGGCGGTTTGCTCGGCAAACTTCGAGATGGCGGCAGAGCAAGATTGATCGGCAGCTCTTGAAGCTGTCTTTGGTCATCTTGCTGCCTTGCGACCTGTTCTGCCTTCTCTTCCGCCTCATGGTCGTATCGATCGTACGCATGCTCCTGAGGCTTGGGCATTGTGTGAGAGGGATCGAGCATCTCACCCACAGCCGATGGAGGGCCATTGTGTGGCTGGTCGGCGGGGGGCGTGATCGGGTACGGAGCCATGGCGAGGTCGGTGGGAGAATGCTTTTGGCTGTCGGAGTCGAGGCTAGGGGAGTCGGGTGCCGCGGGCTGCTGGTCGGTCGGGCCATGGACATCCACCTTGGGGACTGATCGTCCCAGAACATCGGCAACGCTTCCAGACTTCTTCAAGCCCGCGGATTTGGCGAATTCCGGAACGGACATGACCTCCTTCAGCTTCTTACGGTACTTCTCCTTGTCCTTCAGAGACCGTTCCAGGTCCTTGTTGAGGCCAAGAATCATAGCGCGCTGCTTGTCGACGAGGCGCCATAGCTGCGCGTTCTGCTGTGCCTGGGACTGCTTCTCCTTCAACAGATACTGGATCACTGCTTCAGGGCTGCCGGCCGTCTTGATGAGGCCGGCAATATCCTGCGGATCGGTCTCGAGCTCTCGCGATCCCTTTTGCGAGCTCGTCTTGGTCGCAGCGGATATGGCGGAGTCCATGGAGGAGGTTCGGGGGGCACCCTTTGTCGGCTCTGCCCGGGAAGCAGCCGAGGGACCGGCAGCCATGCCGGGAGGCATCGGAGATCTCGGCAAGCCTATGACAGCAGGCTTGCGGGGCGCAACAGGGTCGGAGACACTTCGACTGTCATTCGTGGCGTGGGAGGGTGCGTTGGGTCTGTCCAGGGATTGTGTCAGCGAGACGGGAAAGGCAGCTGGGCGCCGGAGAGCTTGAGTCGTGACGAACGATGAGAATGTCGGATCGGGCGTCGATTTTCCAGAGGAGTCGCTCTGGTAATACGTCCTCTCTGTGGCCAGCAGGTCGTCCAGCTTTTCCCTCGGAGAGCGCGGCTCGTCGACGGGTGACGTTGGACTGTAGGGGATGGCGGTCCTCAGGATGGGAGCCGTCGCTGGCGCTGGAAAGTTTGACCGGCTTGGCGACGGGCTCGCGGCGGACAGGGCGGCCGTCAGAGAGAGCGGACTGGGGATTGGTCTTCGAGCAGATCTATGGCGCGGAGAGCCGTGTCAGTTGGGTGCCACGGGGCTACAGTCGTGGGATTGTTGCACGACAGAACGCCAGACATGAACGGCGAGGCAAGGAAAGTATGGGGTAGGAGCTTCGTTCTTGGGGTTGCAAGAGAAGATGTTCAAGGCGAGAAGGCCAGAGAGGAGTGCGGATCAAGTCGCCTCGCAAGCGAAAATGAGAACACGAGACGAGGTGCCGTTTGGCTGACCGAGAGACCCTGTGGAGAGAA
>NW_009276917.1:1429160-1430327 GCF_000150675.1 Verticillium dahliae VdLs.17 | reverse complement strand
CTGGACAGGAAAAGAACCCAGGGACACACGGACGCCTCCCGCCCCGCATTCTTGAGGAACCCCTTTCTTCTGACGCCTCGACTACGCCCAACCTGGTCAGTCCAGGCGCCTCTGCGACCATTGGTCTTTGGGACCCTTGCTGGCAGCTTGGCTATCGATGGCCGCCGCCACGCTGCTTGTCGAAATGGGGTCAAGCCACCGCCTGTAGCGCTTTTCACGCCTGCTGACCAGTCCGCTCTAACCAGGCTGAACGTGAGGAAGATGACAGTCACGATCGGATCACTCCACCGCCCCTGAAGCGAGATCTACGATATCTATTGCGACACCTCAGACATGCGCCAACCAACGGCGACCACGGCCCCGCAGGTTTACTGTACTTGTACTCGCCCATGGCCGTTTGAAAACGATCAGCACCCCCCCACGTAATTTTTCGACACTGCGGAAACCAGCCTTGGTGTACCAACAGCTCTTATTGATTAATTGATAAGGACGCCTACCTTGAGCGCCTTGTGTTCTCGGAATGAACGCAGGCTTCCAACTGGAGACTTGGATGCAGAATATGGCGGCTTTGGCGTGCACAGGTCTGACTTTTGCTTGTCAGGCGCTGGCTGGTACGTTGCGAGTGAACACAATCTGGAGCAAGATACCGCTAAGCTCGTCCCGAGCCATCATCTCATGTCCTGTGCCCAGGCATCACAGCTAGTAAAGACAAGTCCGCGCGTCGACCAGCCGAGACCAAGCCTGATCGTGTTCACTTCTGAGAGTGCATTTCGTCGCGTATTTGTCCGACGAATATGGGAAGGGTGGTGTGATACTTGGATCTTACCTGGCCCCGCGATCCCTGATAGTTTGGCATGTATGTCAGTGCTCAACGCAAGGCCTCCAGCCCCGATGGTTTGAGCCCTACCCTCCTTGTTTCTCACGAGCACAATCCCTTGAAAGGAATTATACAGTGATACCATGACGTGGTTGAATGAATCGACAAGCATTAAGGACTCCCCGACGTCATACTCGCGGCGCTTTTCTGACATGGTTACAATGTACACCTCGGCGAGCGCACCCCTATGCTTGGGGCATTCCATTTGCGCTGAGGCCAACCATCGGTGTAATCCAAAAAAGTCCGGTAATGGCACCATGCCCGGTGTTGTAATGTAAAAGAGAATCAAA
>NW_009276917.1:1424826-1428539 GCF_000150675.1 Verticillium dahliae VdLs.17 | reverse complement strand
ATTCGAGTCGGTCGTCCATACCGATATACCCTCCCGTATCTTCAAGGGCTCCAGCACTGTAACGAAGAAGTTCTAGCGCTAGGGCGTCAGGCTGTGAAAGGGTAGGCTGTGTTGCCTCTCCATGAATTTCCTGCCCAATGTGCTGGGTTGGCACATCCTGATGGACCCTTTGCCATGGCATTAGTTGGGTTCCTGGATGCTGGAATGCTGTATTCGTGTTTGGTGGAAGAGCAGAGTCTGGCGCTAGGACGTTAGACGGTGGAAGAGAAGGCTGCGTTGCCTCTTCATAAATCCCCTGCCCAATGTGCTCGCTCGGAACATTCAGAGGGGTGCTTTGCCATGGCATTATCTGGGTCCCCGGATGCTGGAGCGCTGCATTCGTGGTTGGCGCAACAGCAGTTACTTGTCCGGGCAGGGGTAATGAGGCTGTGGTCAGGAGATCGAGATTTTCTACCGCCATGAAGCTCACCCTTACCAAGGGACTATAGACGATTCTGACGTCATGAGATGGCTCCTGGCCAGGTCCATCGGCCAGTCTTTTGAGCATGAGGATGACTTTTGTTGTTTCCCCCGATACTGTGAATTTGTCCTCCAGCATCTTTGGCCCGGGTTGTAAGTCTCCTTCCGCCCTCGCCGAAGGTGTCCGTTGAAGCTGAGGTTTCGCCGGTGTGTGCAGTCTCAGCCAGATACGGCAAGGAGTCACGCAGCGCTGTCTGCGTGCTGATGGTGATAGCCTTTTCGAACATGGCCCAAATCGACGACGCCGGCGGGGTTAGCAGCTCGGCCGCGGACGCTTCGCCTGTAGGGTGAGGGTTCTCGTTGACAGATTCCAGGGCGTTCACGGATACTATTTTGTCAATAACCTTCATCGCATGAGAGGTGATCGTGGCTCCGATAGCTTCAATCGAGACATAGACTTCAACTGGCACTTTATTAGTAACGAGATGAGGACTCGGCCGCCGTCAATGGGTTCTTACAAGGATGGTCTGGCGGGTCAGAGTTGGGAAACAGGATAGTGTACACTTTTTTCCAGAGTCTTTCGGCCAAATCAAGTCGCAGTTTTGGCAGCTGAGGACGTTTATCGTCGGCTTGATCGATGGCTGTTAAGATGTCGGACCACTGTTCTGGTTTCATGATGTATTCCGGTGAACCACCCTTTCCACGGTCTGTATGAACAAATTCCAGGTGGTTCCTGTAGCAGCCTGTCAGCGGGACGAATCACCAAATGCCTATTCCTCTGGACTGCAAAACAGCCAGCGAGCTCTGGCATGGGAGGCCAAACTTACTTCCATTTACATCGCGTTCGCTTCTTGTACTTGGGGTAACAGGTGGAGCTCATGGTATCTTTTTTGCTTCCAGAAATGTTCCAGGTATAAGGGCAAGACCATGGCAGATCATCTGCGGGCTTTTTGCGGTTCTTTGAGGTTTCTGGAGAAGGCCCATCGTCTTCATCCTCGTCCTCGCTGTTGTCAGCCTTCTCCTTGCCCTTCCTAGATTGTTTCTGGCGCTTATTGCGATAAGTACCGTCTGTGTTTCCAGGCTTTCCAGGACCAGCTGAGGATGCGCCTTTCCCGCAATTGGCTGATTGCGACGAGGTCGGCGTCTCTTCTGAGTCGTTACAGTGGCGCCGGCTGTGACCGTCAGTGTGTGGTGTGCCATGACAGACGGATTCTGAGGCCTCGGCATCCGAAAACTCATCGGTCTCTGTTACCGAATCATCGATTGGTGACGTGCTCCCGGGTATGAAGTCACCGGGGGCTTCGAGGAACCGTCGCTCACGTACTGGAAGCTGCTGTACCGACGCAACCAACTTTTCAGCAAACTCAGGATCGTCCTTGTAAGCCGTTCGTAGAATCGTAGCAAGCGACCCGCCTCTATCTTCATCCTGAGAGGAATCATCATCTATGACAGAAGGGCAGCCGTCGTCGTCAGTCTGAACAGACCCCGAAGTCGCAGACGCGCTTGCTTTTAGGCATATATGTTCCGATTTGGCCGTTGGTGGTGTGTGTGGCTGTTGGAGACTTTCGATCACCTCGGTACAACGTCCCAGCGACTCTGGAATAGCTTGCGTGGCTGAAGAGTCTTCCTTTTCAGAATCAAAATCGTCGGATCCGCTGGTCAACGTCGGGCACTGGCTTTCGTTGTCGATCTGCCGGTCCGCGTAGACTATCATTGACGATGTACGTCGTTGCGCAGGAATCACTTGTGTGATGCCGCGTTCTGGGTACGGATCCACGCCTTGAACGTGGGGACCACTTGCGATAGTCTGCCCCAGGTGTAAGATGTCAGAACAGTGCAATCGCTTCTTGGGAGCGTTGGGGGCAGTGCTCCGAACGTGAATCGGGACACTGGACATACCTTGGTGACATGATCATCTTGATTCACGACGATGTGCTGAAGTACGCATCCTATGGGATCATCTTTGATAGGTTGATGGAGGTAACTTTCTACTTGTGAAGAAACCGCGTATTGGCAGTATCGTACGATTTGGCTCATCTTGTATGAAGCACATCGGCGCGTTGAGCCTCAAGGTAAGTCAAATGTTGTGTTCTGAGAAATGAAAGCAATGGTAATTCCAGGTTTTATTGAGCAGGCGGATGGGTAGCAGTACAACTATTTCTCTCCGCATTTGCGGCAAAATACTGGACTTTCTCGAAGCCTGTCGAGTAATTTCTAGATTCTGGTAGTACAAGAAGAAAATCTGACCGAATCGGGCGCACTTCGCAGGTGGCCAGTAGGCACCGGCACTATCATCGATCAGCATGACCTACGTACCCTAGTCGGCTGCCATCTGCACCATACAGGGAAACACGGGCGTCTGAGTGTTTCCTAAAGATTGGGCCGTCAAGTTTCCCTTTCTAATCTTAGCAGCATCGTTATTCTAGTGACGGTAAAACTTGCGCGTAGGATGCATTTCTCGACGACGTGGAGATAAAAGTCAAGGCCTCTTGGAAATTTCTCTCGTCCGAGAATCATTTGAATTTTGCGCCAGATCTCCGCACTTGCTTACCTGACGCGGCAGTCGTTGCCCATATCGCTATGCCTTGCGTCGAGAAATACGTGACGATTGATGTACGCTAGATGATGGAGAGGGAGGGGAGGGGGGTACCGCCACCGAGGTACCCTCATTGATCTGGTACCAGCCGACCATGAGTTGAACCACTGTACGGGTGATATCTCGGATACATCTGATTCGGAATACTCCTCGCAGCCGGTGAAGGTGATGGTACGGTTCTGGATTCCTTTCCTCTCAGTACTAGACTTCCCATGGATTTCCACATTCTTGATAGTATTTTTATGTTGGAGATTGACTACGGCAGTCTGAATGCTTCGGTGTCCAATTTAGGCGCCAAGGTTCGGAAGTTCGTCGAGATTTAGTTCTGAAGGCCTAGCTTGGTCATGGATGGTAGAGCAACACAGAACAGGGCTTGCGTTTGTGTTTGGGATAGGAGGGGGGGGGGGGGGGGGGGGGGGAGGACCAGGGGGTTCAAAAAAAAACAAGACGGAACGGTCTCCGCAGGGATGGCATTTTGGAGCTTGGGAGCAAGGCCCGAAACCAAATTTTTTTTCTGGGGCGAAAACTTGTAAATTGGGGATCCCCCCAAGGAAAGGAGAAGATCCTTTAGGGGTTGTTGGGCAGGAACGGCCCCGGCCTGCTTGGGTTTTCCCCCCCGAAAAACTTTTTGGGTTGAGCGAGAGGTTTCGTTGGTCCG
>NW_009276917.1:1422224-1424726 GCF_000150675.1 Verticillium dahliae VdLs.17 | reverse complement strand
ATGAGTTTGTGGAACAGTCCTGGACATGTTTCAAGGGATTGCGTGTTCTTTAAAAAAGAAAGATGCCAAAAAACTGACAGACTCTTCAGGCTGGATACTTGCTAAGGGGCCTCACGTGCGTGGTATGATATTCCGCAGATGAGTACAAACCTCTGGACGACTGACCTCGAGCAAGTCAGGAGGGCCTCGGAGTTTGGTCTGGATGCGGCTTCCCAATGTCATGACGCGAGCCTCACATGCCCGGTCCAGACTGTGCATACAATGGGAGAGCCTTGCCACCGTATTCGTTTGGAAACACTGCGACCTCTGAAGCAATCGAATGCATACTCTGCTGGATGGCACATAAGTCTGGTAGCGTCACGGCGCAGAACAATCACCGTCATTTTCATGACCTACGCGAAACCCCATACGATCAGCCCCTAGATATGCCGTCGTCAGATGACGACGACCTATTCCTCACCGCTCCATGGCCGTGCAACGTGAACACCCCAGTACAAGAATCGGGCGAATAGGGCAACTGCGCATGCCGCGTCTCCCGCAAGCCAACCGCGGCCTGAAAACTCACTGGACCCGTACCTCTTCGGATCAGTAGGCATCTTGCCTGGCGAGCCCGGAAACACATTCCTGAGCTACGACGACAACTTCACTGAGATGCTTTATGGATCCTGGCTCACGGCCTGGCATATGCACCAGAGCCTCGCCGAGGGGGAGACTGTCGTGGGAAATCTCAAAGCGGATGATCTTTCTAGCCCTCTCGCATCCACTTTGGAACCGTTTGTGAATAACATTGCCTACTTAACGACCTGTGCGATCCGTGCTACAAGCAACTATTGGCAGCAGGCCTTCGGCACCGTCCATCGCGGCGTGATCCACTACGTCGCCAACCTTCGCTATACCGTGTACCCGGCGCCCTACTCCTTCTCAGAGCCGTCTTCTGCATTGTCGTGGCGTGGCGCACGAGGCGGGAGACGCGGTGGCAGAACGTGCAGGTGCCGGTGGTGCTCCCAGAGTCTGGAACTCCCAGAGAGCAAAGTGGCGGTGATGATGGACATGTCGCGTATGGAAGACACGACAAGGGAGAGGATGGTGAGGCTCGTGGACAATAGAGATGGACTGGGGCGAATGCTGAGGGTTGAGGAGGGCGTGCCGCTGCGACGGATTGCGAGACAGGCGGATGACGAGCGCGACACTTGACAGCTGATGAGTGGATAGTTGGCGATCGAGTTGACTGACGGTTGGATCTCGTGATGGTCGTAACGTGTTTCGTGTGTTTGGTAGTATTCTGGAGTCGGTCACATGGGAGGGATAGGTGATGGGGATCTCGTCGTGGCCAGGTCGTGCATTTCATATTCGGCACAGTAACGACAACAATGGTTCAGAATAGTATGAAGTAGACATTTCGTGAATTGGTCATCATCATAGCCTAATCCGAACCCACGCTAGAGATCATTCTCCCGCTCTATCCATGAATTCGTACAGGCGGGTGCCAGCGCCACAAATCACAGCGCTTCGCCAGAAACAGTAGAGAAAGAACCAGAACGCCTATCAAAAGGAAAAGAAGGAGCATTCTCAGGCCTAGTAGTATCGCACGCGATCATATCCGCGATCGTACCCACGGTCGCTCCCACTGCCCTGATACCCATCGTCGACGTATTCTCTCTCACGCCGCCTGTCGTGAATCATGATGCGCATGCGGTCCTCTTCGCGCTCTTCTCTCGGCGGCGCAGGCATGATCCGAGGCGGCGACCGCCTCGGCGCGTCGACGTAGCGAAATGTTTCGTATTCGGGCTGTTGCGGCTGTGGAACGGGGACGGGCACGCGGACGGGAACAATCTTCTCGCGCTCAATGTAGACTTCGCGCGAGTGACTCCCGCTGTGGCGCGAGTGGGACCTGCGACGGCGGCGCTTCTTCTCGACAGGGTCGACGTCGACGGCTATGACTTCGATGCCGGGCTCTGGGGAGGGGGGGCACACTGGTGGCGGCGGTGGCGGTAGGGGCTCGCAGATGACGGGCGGAGGAGGCGGAGGCGGCTCGACAACGACAGGAGGCGGCGGCGTGCAGGCTTGCAGATGACAGGAGGCGGAGTGGGAGGCTTGTAGACGACAGGAGGTGGTGGCGGCGGGGGGACGAATGTGGTTCGACGAGTGCGAACGACGGAGCGATCGTAGGTTGGAGGATCAAGATACAGGCGCTTCTTAGTGCGCGTGTAGTCGTAGTCCCGTGAAGGCGATGCGTCATAGCATGTTAGTTAAGAGAAGTTTTCATCGTAGAAAAGAAGCTCATACGCACCCATTTTGACGGCTGAGACGTTCAAGCGGTGTTTAGGTTGTTGTTGGGGCTGACTGTCGTGATGCGATGCGTACTTGCAGTGTTTATGATATAGGTACGCCGAAGCTTACACTGAAGGAAGAAGTATGATCTGCGGAGGGAAGGGGAACAAGAATAGCGGAAAGGATTGACCATCGGAGAGGGGCGATCCTATGTTGGACGATCCGTCAAAG
>NW_009276917.1:1419453-1421524 GCF_000150675.1 Verticillium dahliae VdLs.17 | reverse complement strand
CACAATTGTCATTGCATATTAAAGCGTGTGTGGTATGATTGGAGTTTGCTTGTCGCGAGATTTTCAAAAATTGGGCTGACGAGAGTGTCGTTGCACATCGCTCTCTTTTGATTTGCCCAGCGCCTCAATTTCCGGTCGAGATCAGTCGTTCTCCTCCACCGTCTGGTCGCGATGCGGCGGACGTCTGCTGGGTCCCTTCATCGGAATTGTCCCTTCTCTCGCGCTCGCTGGCCGGTTGCTTCTCCTCCGCCGCTCGCTTTGCCTTCTCCTCCGCCGCGCGTCTCGCCTTCTGCTCTGCGAGACGCCTCTCCCTCTCCTCTGCGAGATGCCTCTCCCTCTCCTCATTTCGGTGGCGCTGCATCCTTTCCTCTGCGGCCCTCTTTGCCGCCTCTTCTTCTTGCTTTCTCATTTCTCGTCGCAACATGTCCAGCTCAGCCTGCATCTTCGCCTTCGCCTCCTCCTCCACCTCCAGTTTGTCCAGTAGTCTCTTTTCCTCTAACAGCTGCCTTTCCTCGGCGCGTCGCCTCTCTCGGTCGAGTCGAATCCCCACGGCATATCTCTCCTCTTGAAGCCTGTCATCCTCGCGTTGCGGATACGGACGCCGCCAGCCTTCACGCCCGTCATCATCGCTTTCCATTACCGGTGGAGGCGGACGGTAGTATCGCTCCCGGTAGACGTTACGGGTGCGGCCGGGAAACTCCTCTGGCGCCGTCATCGACGAGAGCTGATGCCCTGGGTACGGCGGTGGAGGAATCTCATCCGAAAGACCGCGCTGTCCTCGCAACTTGCATGCCACCCACGCAGCGAGCGCTCCCAGTTCACCGAGCCACCATAAACCGAGCAGAATGACCAGCAGCGTCACGGGGATGGCCACAGCCCAGTACGTCCACATGCCCGACTCCATGTCTCGCACGTCGCTGGTGTTCATGCCGAAAATACTCGAGACAGCGCTGAGCGGCAGAAAGATGATCGTCACGAGTGTGAAGATGTAGATGGCCTCTTCCTGCTTGTCTTTGGTACCGATGACCTTGCTGGCATTCTGGCAGAATGTTAGCCAGACAGTTGCTGCGAGTGTGCGTTGGTAGATATACCTGGCGCTCCAGTGACTGCGCGTGCAAGCCGTACCCTTGAAACTCCTTCTTCTTCCGCTCCAATACGTCGATGCACTCCCAAACAAGAAGGTCTCTGACAGACGATAATTCGGAAAGCGGCAGCTCAAGTGCCATTTCGTCCGCGTTCCCTGGCGCAAAAGGGTTGCCATGAGGTGCCGCCGATCTATTGAGGCCTTCACCATAGTGATCGAACGGCCTTGTGCGACTGATAGTGTTTCTACACTCGCCGGCGTTTAAGGTTCGGCTGATGAACCCGTAAATGACCTTTTGCGCATCCACAATCTTCTTCGCGATTGTGAGTTCCTCCTGTACGTGATTGATGCGAGTCTCATACGATCGATCGGATGGCATTGACGTAATCTGTGCTTCCTGCAAAGTGTCAGCCAGTTACGCGACGAGTCCATACACCGACGTACCAAGCCCTGGAGGTACTCCAGATACGTCTCGCTTGCACTTGGGTGTTTTCCAGTGATATCAGAGAGCAGTCGAATGCTCATCAACGAAACAAGATCCATCGGTAAGACGGTGATCTTATCGGCAAGTCGAAAGGAGGAAAGGCTGTCAACAGTTTCTGCCATGCCGCTTTGAATGAGAGATATTGCAAAGTTCAGCTGTTCACCCCATGAGCTTACACTACCCATGTCAGTGCAGCTATGAATAAGGCTCATGACGATGAGGGGCCAGGCGCGGGTCAGGTCGTCAGATACTTGTATCTTGGCACGATCAGAGTCCGTAGCTTGCGTCATCAATTGCTTAAAGGCCAGCATGTTCGGCATAAGATCCTTAAACTTTGATAGGATAAGACCAATGTTCGGGTGAGGCGAATCGCCCGTAGAACGCCTGGCATCCCTGCCGTGGCGGTTTGCTTCCGAAGCTTGGGGCTGTCGACTATGTTAGCTGGGAAACCGAGGGGCAGAAACCACCCACAAAGCAAAGTTGGGCGATGGACCCCCAGTATT
>NW_009276917.1:1346834-1419261 GCF_000150675.1 Verticillium dahliae VdLs.17 | reverse complement strand
AGAATTATACACAATGTCTGCCGTGTTGAACAGCTCGATTGCACTCTGTCGATATCTGCCAAATCTACGGCTGCTAGGGCCCACATCGGAAGCTTGTCGGGTTGAGGCTTCGACACGGGCATGAGTGGCTGCGCGGTCCAAGGTGCTAGCAGCTCGGAAGGCCTTGCTTCCGGCAGCATTGGAATCACCGCTGAGAAGGCTGGACACCTGTTCAAGGCGCCCCTGTATACTTTCGAGATTTGGGTAATCAGCTGCGCTCGAGGATTTGGTTTTGATCCAGCTGAAGACGTGAAAGATCTCGTTGGGGTTTCGTGAAGGTATCTCTGTTGGTTTGTCTTCCTTGTCGAACTCTTTGGCGGCCTCATCGCGTCTTCCTCGTGGCGAAGGCTGGTGGCTGCTTTCCTCTGGACTTTTGGTATCCTTGGAAGTCGGAATACGTGCGGGTGCCCGGTGCAAGTCGTGGAGGCGCGAGGAAGGCGTGAACGGCGGCGCAAACCTGCCGAGGTCAACAACGATGATCAGAAATTACTTATCTTGGGTTTGATGAAAACACGACTCACTTGGTCTTCATGCTGAGCGTAATGCTGCTCCGCCCTCGCTGGAGAAGCTTGAAAATATCGCGCCATGTATCCTTAGATACCACTTGCTGGTCGTGATAGAATTCCATTACCGCAGGCCATAGTTCGTGAAAGTGAGCAGCAAAGCCAAGGAACGTCTTGCATTCCTCAGCAGGTAGGGACCATGACAACGAGCCTCCATACTTGACCAGGATGCGGGCGCCCTTGACACCTTTGGAGTTTGGCGGCCGCGGGATCTCTTCCTGGACGGAGATGGCCTTGTCGCGCAGCGTGAGCTCGTCCATCAGCCCGCACGTCACGAGTACAGAGTCGCCGATGACCAAGCACCAGAGCTGCGGGATGTGAAAGCACCAACCCTTGTCTCCGCTGTTGATATGACGGGCCGCTTGCTGCATGTCGCGTTTGTATGCGATGCGAGCGTAGGACGCCTGCAGGAGAGTCTGTGTGGGATACGAACCTGGATTCGTGGAGGCAGACAAGCCAGAGTACCGTTCGAGGGAGAAGTATGGGATGCAGAGCCAGGTGACTGGCGTCGGTGTAATATGATTGTCACGGCTGTCCTTGGACGGAGGGATGTCGAGTTGTCGAACACCAGGGTCCATGTGTCTCACGGTAGTATCTTTGGAAACTCGAATGGGCCTTGACGAGTTCTTCTTGACGTCAGACAGCAGCCGCGAGATGGCCTTGCGCTGAGGCGTTGTCAAGAAGGGAAGTGCTTGGATATCGGCCTTGGGAGATAATCAGAAAATTGACCAACGAGAGCATATTCCAGAGGAGCTTTACCGCTAGAGAGTCAAAGTTCATGATATCCTGTTTCACGTGGCTGAAGCTGGTTAGTCAACGAGGAAGACGTCGATATCCGGAATACGCACAGCCAACGGAAGAGAGACAACGACTCTCCTTCGGGATCGGAACGGGAGGTCAAGGAGATGGAATGATTTCCTTCAAGGTGCCCATCACCTGTGTATTCTGACCGGAAGACGTGGACGGCCTTGTGGGGTCGACTCGTAGAACCTCGCTTCCCTTTTGGCAAGATGGTGCTGGAGGCATCCAAGCTGAGGTCGGCTGGAGCTTCAGGGGAGCTGTCGAACTTGAAGCTGGCGACTCTGGCCATCAAAGTGTCATGAGGTTGAGAGTATGAGTCTCGCCGTACAGCTCGTCTGCGTTCGATCCGTAAAGCAGGTTCATCTTCACCGCCGTATCCTCTGCGTTCTCTGGTTCTCTCGATGATAGGAGGGGGACTTGGAGACGAGTATCTATCGTAGTGACCATATCCATGAGTGAACCTAGGTTTCAGTTCACCCATATCATAGCGGCTATCATAGCGGCGAGATCTGCGACGAACTGGTGGACTGTAGCTTCTGTCATCACGGGGGCCGTACGTCCTCTCTCGGGAGCGGGCCGGGCCCGCGCGGTTGTCCTCATAACGGATGGCTGTAGGAGCGGTGTGACGGATCACATAGTCGAGCTCGCGAGGTCGCCGTAAGGGGCGGTCGTCTATGACCTCGTATTGCATGAAGTCGGATGATGCTTGAGGTACCTTAGGTAGGGTAGGTAGGTAGCGCTAGCGAGTGGTGGTTTGTTAAAGACCCGCCAGGTCGAATCGCGTGCTGCTGGTTGGTTGGCCGAGTTTGCTGTGAGGATGACGCAGAGGCAGGAAGGCGCGCCTGGGTTCTGATGATCGTGATTGCCAGAAAGTGCTCAATCTCAAATGTACCGGTAAGGCGGCTCGTGAGAATGAGAACTCAACCTCATGGAGACCAAATTTTCAAGCAGATGAGGAGAAGACCGTCAGCTCAGCCGCATGACCACAGCCAAATCCATCACCATGCAGGAGCAATCTCCAAAGGTACAGGGGGTCATCGTTGCACAGCTCCTGCATGCAGGCCCGTGCTCGGGCTGACAGCTCTCGCTGACAAGACCACACCATTTGGTCCAGCGTTGACCCTACATAATCGATGCCAGCCATGGGGTGATTGTCTATCGAGATGATGATTTTTTCTCTCGTTCTCGTAAGAAGAATGCAAAGGCATGGGCGACAGCTGAGATGCGATTACTACCTGATGAAGATTACAAGCGCTAACATGTGTGACCGATCTAGAGTACAAGAAAAAGTGCGACAAGGAAGACACGAAAAGCCATAGAAATCGAAGCGCTGCACGGCATTACTCGCTAAACTTCCATGCGTCCAAATCTGCGGTGCTGTTGAAGGCAGCCAGGTCAACGAAATGCACCTGGCGATTGCCATCGCGGCCAAATTGCTCAGCGGTAGCATTCAACAGGAACATGGAGCTTGCAATGTCCCTTCCAGCAAGCAAAGCAGGGAAGCTGGCATTGAACTTTTGGAAAATCTGCTCTGGCGTGAACGTGCTGGGTCCCTCTGATTCTATCTGCTTCTGCCAGAATCGTAGGTATTTGCGGGTGAAGTCCAAATCAATGGTGGGGCCGAACTTCTTATTCGACAGCGAGTGGCCGGGAACGATGACCTTGGGCCTGAGGTGCTGAATGAAATCGAGCGTGGACAGCCACGATTCGGTCAACTCCGGTGTCAGGAGATCGGCCAACCAAAGGTGCACATCGTGGCCATAGACCGCGTCGCCGGCAATGAGGGTGCGAATCGATGGCACCCAGAAGATAGTCTCATCGACAGTGTCGCCGGTCAAGGGGCTAAGAAGGTGGATGGGGAACTCCTCATCTCCTGGCAGGGTGAAGAATGTAAAGTCGTACGGCGACGGGATGGCGACCTCTTCGACGATGTTGTCGGCTCCAAAAGCTGCGCCTACGGCCTGAACCTACATCCACCAATAAGTCACAGCTCTCGGGGCCATCGCATTCATGGAAGTGAGCTCACCTTGCTTGCAGCCTCCACACGAATCTGTGCCACAGCTTTAGAATTGGCGTAGTACTTGGTGTTGGGAAAGCGTTTGAGAAACTCGGCACCGCTGAGGTAATGGTCGGGATGAAAGTGCGTTGTGAAGGCAGCAACAAGAGGCTTGTCTGTGGTATTCTTGACCCAGGCAGCGAGCTCTTCCGCTTGAGGAATAGCCATGGGCATGTCGATCACTACAGCAGCTTGAGAGCCGATGATCAGCGACGAGACCATGTCGAGGGACAAGCCGCTGTTGACGTGGGTCTCTACACGAATCCTGGAGGAACAGGCGCCGCGGACCATGGCAGCTGTGGTGGCTAGCAGGCCCAGAGAAGAGAGATTGGGAATCATGGTATTTTTAGAGTTTTTTTTTTGATCTTGGTAAAGCAAGCAAGGTATGAAATTGCTGCCCAAAGAAGGCGATTTCTTCGGTCAAGTGTTATTTCGTCACGTTTTGTGTACAGCAACTCAAGATGGACCATTCGTCAACCTTAATGAACCTTATATACCATTTTCTTGCCATATCGACCTTGCCGTATGACCTACGAGCTATGTGCCTTGAATGCCGTGTCACACTCGGAAAGAGTCAGCTCACTTGGTCAACTAAATGGCTTACAAACGTCCCGTCGGAAAGATACACCAGGTGCATTTGTTGGCTGCCATGTAGCTCGTTGATTTTCGAGTCAGCCAACTGCCGTGACCGCAGGCCGGTGGGGCCGGTTCACTTCCACATTCGCAAAGAACGAACCGGGAGCAAATTGGGTCCGATGTGGCTCTAGCACTCACGCCAGGTTGTCTCCATCGCCAATCCAAGGTAATCATCAGGCTTTTGAGTGGGACATGATTCTACGTCCCCGTCTGCCGTCTGATCGGCCAACTATCCTGCCGGCACCGAGGATAGCTATTTGTGATTAGGCGGCAGGTGGTTATACCGGCACTGCCTGCGCTTGCGTTATAGGATGAAGGAAACGGGGAGATCATAACAAAACAAGCGGTTCAGCGATCATTACTCAAGCTATGAGTGTGTGCAATGTAGGTCCTGTGCTTAGGATGAAATTCACTGAACCACGGACGACGGCCATGGCGCGTATCATCTCACCGAGATGGAAAGCTACACTCGCTGTTGATGACCCCCTCCTGCACAATCCCGAGCTCGGGTAGTGGTACTGTACCCATTGGATGAAGGTAGGTAGCTTGGGTAGGTAGTCAAGCTAATTACCTTTTAGGTAGGTACCTTGTGGTGTCTTGGTGTGGGTCTGCTTCGCCATACCCCACATCCTTAGATTTCCACTGTTGGTGCACACAGTGACTGATTACTAGGTTTCGAGATGATTGTCAAGTACCTGCATCCGCAATCTTGCTTTGATTCAGCGTCTGGACGGGCTGAACCCATAGATTGTAGATCCAACTGTACGTACATACCCTTAGCTATTCATATACACGTGGTGCGCAATTGAGGTTGATGATGATATCGTCTGGTCAAGCTTGGCTTCTTCCTGTTGGAGAGGGTCAAGTGCGGAAAAGGTGTATGTGTACCGTATTCCGTGAATATTCTACAGCGTAGGAGGATGCTTAGAGCTCCCTACCTTCAGGTACAGTCATGCGACAAAAAAAAAACGACGGATTTCCGTTCCCACACGAAAACACATAGTTTTCTAACCTCTATTACTTATTCTATAGATCACTATAAATAATGATTCTAATAATACTAGTAGAACTTTACTGAATCTATAGCGTCTACTACTTAGATTATGAATTGCTAATCTATTTATTTTATAATAGTATTCTAACGGTTAAATCAGTATCTTTTCATAACGGCAATCCGTCGTTCTTTTTGTCTCCCCACTGTACCTATGTATCTAGTAGGTAAGCTAGAGACACTGAGCACACGGGCAACCTGCCACCAGATGAATGCCACTGACCAAATGAATGTCACCACCAAGACTTCCAACCATCACTCTGGCTGTCTGGTAGGCCACTCAAAAGTACGCCAATATGTTCGAATACGGAAGCATGGCAACCGTCTTTTGCACCTGTGCTCGATCTGTCACATCCATTTTGACAATACGGACGTTGGCTCCGGTCGACCGCAGTTCCTTGAGCCAATGCGGATCTTGGGCCGGATTACGACTAGCAAGTACAATATGGCGAGCACCGCCACGGATCATAAAGCGACAGTGCGACTGGCCAAGCTCACCAGCCATTTCAACAAGGAAGTATGTTTTGGCAGTGGAGAAGAGGCTGCTTGTTTCGAGGGGTCGGATGACTGCGCTGACTGGCTCATGGCGTTCCCAATCCAATACCAGAGACAGACGGTGCCGATTAGCCAGAAGCTGACGCGGAGCTTCAGCAATGTTAAGAACCATTATGGCAGATAATTCGCTGGCTTCTTCTTTGGCTGATGAATGGTACGTGTCATGCGCTTTGCCCAGTACAGCAGCGACCTCCTTGCTAGGTTCGTGAAGAAGACTTCTAGGATCATAGGTCTGAATGACGCAAAACACGGCAGGAATTCCACAATCGTTTCGAGGTTTTCCTTTGACAAGTTGATGACCAGTGATGTGTCCTTAGGGATCAGTCTTCGGGCGACTCGAGCAGCGGCCCGAGGATGCAACATGATCCAGTCTTCTCGGTTCTTTTCGTCAACCGAGTCGACAGCGACGAACAGAATGCTGTGCCCTGTTCCAGCTGCTACAGCGGAGATGGCGTGGGCCATGCCCACTGTAGCCCCGAAGACAAGGGTCGTACCGTGCTGAGGAACCCTGCGGACCACTTGCAAAGCAATTAGGGCAGATGCCGTGCCCACCAGGCTTTCACCATTGATAGCTTGCGCGTCGCAGCACTCTAGAAGGCTTTCTGTGGGGGCAACGACCGTTGAAGAATCGATTGCAGACAGTACGAGAACCTCGCCGACATCTGCTAGCTGACCTGAGCTTTGTACACGACCGAAACAAAGGAAGCATGGGTTTTCGACACCAGTTTGCAACGCCAACGAGAACTTGACATCGACCGCCGTATACCTTTCAGGAACCGAGAGGCTGTCACCAGTGAGCAGCTGTGGTAGCTGCGAGGAGGGGTCACTAGAGTCGATGGTGATCCTCTCCGTTGTGACAAGTTTGCTTATTTTCCGACGCTTGGCGTTAAGTGTCTCGTTGGCAACGTGGTCGGGCACAATACGAGGCACAAGTATCTCATCGCCTTTGACCAGGACCTCTGGCTCTTCGCTCCAGAGCATTTCTTGCGTAGTCGTCGACGACGCCAATGTGAAGGCCATTAGAAGAACGTGGCGCACAAGCACGTCAGCGTTCCACGCCTCAGGCCGGTCGAAATCGAGATAATGCATGTTTCCGTGCGGCAATTCCACTGCGACCAGCATCTCTATGTCGACGCTCTCTGGATGCTCATCGATAAGCTTTAGGATGGTCTCACGGTCGTCATCCAACCACCCTTCACGCAGGATCGCATGCCTTTTCTCCCGAGTTGTGGACAACGTGGTATGTATGTAGCTGAACAACTCTTGGTGGTACCACGATGCGGACTTTAGGTCCTGGGCGGAGAGCTCGCGAATGAGGTTTTGCATGTAAAACAGAGTGATTCGCTCACACGCGTCTATCACAGTCGAGGAAGCAGCCTCATTGGCTGGAGTCGGCGGTGTGACAGCAAGACCGTAGGCGCTGTCAACGTCCCAGATGGTCTTGACAAACAGGTTACGGTCTTCAGACGGCTGTGGTTCGGCAATCGCTTTGAGTATCAGGCCATCGATCTGAATACCGCAACTCTGCGTTTCGTTGGTTTTCTTAGCACATAAGCTGATGTCAACCTCAACAACGCCAGCATTTGCAGTCGACATCATGGCCTCAATTTCGATATTCGTTGAGCCGGGCTCGTCCTCGTAGTTCTGGTTGGGATTGATGAAGGCTCGTCGAATTCCAACTGGGAGCAAGGGGCTTCTCATTGACTTCTCTGCGGTGGAAAGAAAGGTCCCTAGCCCGACCTGGAAAGCAACGTCAAGAACAGCAGGGTGTAGGGAGCAACCAATGGCGATGTCATCGCTGGACCAAGAAGCGGATGCCTTGGCATGACCCCAAGATCTACTGATGGAATGCAATGCGCGAAACGCTCCATCGTAGCCAAGGTCGATCTCCGAAACAGCTCGATAAAATCTGTCGGTGTCCAGAGGTGTAAGTTCGGTCTGTGATATAGGATTTGCAGGCAAATCTTCAGATCCAGTAGGACCAAGATGGATGAATAAACGGGCATCGCACGTCTTGTCCAAAACGCGTTCATACGAGCAGCTACAAGCAACGAACTCGGCTTCTAAGCTTGAGCCGTCTGACACCGATGTGTGAAGCGTCTGGCTGCGCATCGTGAAGACGACTTCAACTCCTTTGTCCTCGCCGATGACCAGTGCTTTGGGTATATTCATATCTCTGGCCTCAACCAGTTTAATGGGGCGGCCCTGGACGAAGGCTTTGGACGCCTCTACGGCGATACTGACATAGCCGGCTCCAGGAAAGAGAATTTGTCCCTAGAACGTATGCCCTATCACCCGCGGCATCTCTTTCACGTAGAAGAAGTTTCGCTACGTCTTCTCGTATAGAGTATCCTCACGCTGACGGCCGAGCAAAGTATATAGTGGCTTACCACCTATACGCATATTACGTGAGAGACGGGATTCTAGCTAGTATACTTGGTCATGGTCCTACGTATACGTAGGCAAGCCCTTAAGAGGGGTCCGTTGCCTGGGCAAGTTGAAACTCTCTCGCCAAGCACTAAAGTCGATGGCAGAGGGCCTCAGGTAGCTCCAAGCCGTCCCGAGGGCCGTTGATATACTCTTAATGCCACCTTTCTCGCGCTCTAAGCAGCCGACGTAGGGAATAGGAGGCATCGATAATAACTTAATAGATTAGCTTACTAGACCCTTTAAAGCCGGATATAGTCTAACTTCGATTACGATCGCAAAATATACCGGAAAGCTCTAGACTATAAGCTGAATAGCGTCGGAGAATAGGACTGGTTGGACTATATTATTAACCTAGTACTAGTCTTCTTAATCTTTTTAATAAGCAGAATGAGTGACTATGTTAGTGTTGTTCCGCATACTGGAGAACTATATGTATGCGTTGTCCTTAGCTGGCTTGCGGACTTGCACCTTAAGCTGCTAAAGAAGGACTAGGTAAGCTTCAGCGTACTTAAGCATGTAATGTGAATAGTAGGCTGTATCGACTATGAGCTGCCTAGCCTGGATTTTCTTTGCCGTTAAGACACCCTTAGTCTCTTCGATAGCGTCCAAGTTACTAGATAGAGTGACGCTAGAGGGCGCGTTGCTCGCTGCCATACTGACCCGTCCCTTGAATCGGGCCTCTGAGCAGAGCGACTTAGCATCTTGAAAGGTCAAGGCTGCCGCTATCATGCCTCCCGCCTTCCCACCCGGCCCCTTTGCCAGATGGGCCACTTGACCGCGGTAGTACGCGATACCCATGGCATGCCTTCGGCTCAGAAGTCCAGCTGCATACGCAGCACCGGTCTCGCCAGACGAGTGGCCAACAACGGCAGCGAACTCCATGCCGACTGTTTTCAGGAGGTCGACAAGGGCAATCTGAAGGGCCGTGCAAAGAGGTTGGGAGATGACGGCCTGCGAGAGACGCGAAACCTTCTCTTCCGCAACCAGTTCCTCAATCAATGACCAAGTAGGACCTTCAGGAAGTGATTTCAAGTCGACCTCGCATTTTTGAATGGACTGGCTGAAAGTTTTGCAGTGTTGCACCAAGTGTCGGCCCATCTGGGCAGCTTGAGCACCGTGTAATAGCCAATCCACGTTAATTACCTTCGTCACCTAATTGTAGAAGCTCAAAGGCAGAGCTAGTTGGAGTTTTGGATATTGAACTGACCTGTTTTGTGAAGATACCGAGGATCCCTGGCTGCTTGGTCGCACCGGGCTCATTCAAGGCCCTGACGCCAAACGACTCACTGGATTGTGCGCTTGATGCGAGTTTGACATGTTCCTCCAGGCTGTCTAGTAGTGTCTGGCGACTTGTCGTCGCCGGAATCACTATTCTGTATGTCAAAGCGCTTCGCTTTGAATGCAGCACGCTGCTCAAGGAATCCAAATCCAGTGCCGGGTTAATGCGCAGATGGTCTGAGGTTTGTCGAAGTGACTGGGAAGGTGACGTGCGACTCCTGGCTAAAAACACAAACGGGCCGACGAGACCGAATTTATCAGCTTCTTGCCTAGCTACCAATGTGGCAGCGGCCGTTTGTTGCGAGGACGGAAAAGTCTCAGTAGGAGTGTCATAGCTTTCGACAATAGTGTGGGCATTTGTGCCGCCAAAGCCAAAGCTGTTGACGCTGGCGCGACGAGGCTGACCATGGGTATCCGGCCACGCCAGGGGCGACGTAGGCACGCAGAGGTTTGTGTAGAAAGGTTTGACGGCTGGGTTTAGCGCATCGAAATGGATGTTGGGTGGGATGACGCCGTGTTGGACCGCGAGGGATGCCCGAAGAAGGCCGGCTAATCCAGCGCAGCCTTCGAGATGACCTGAAACACCGTGGTCTGGTATGTCTCAGGTAACTCGACTGCCTGCTCATCATAAGCTGCAAGTAAAGATCTACGAGCTCACCGCAAGGTAAAACCAGGGCTGTAAATCGGGTGTCTTGCATAACAGAATACGTGCAGTATGGTTTGATCACGTAGTATTTAAAGACGCATGCGTTCGGGCTGTTTCATCGACGTCGTAATCACGGTGACTGGTGTCGCCAACCTAATACCTCGCTTACACGCTGCAGTGGAACATACCCAAGGACAAGACGAGGAGTCTCTGAGTAGACGTCTGGACTTTGCAACTGAACGCCTCTCTCACTCCCTGTAGACGGGCCTCATGCTTCATGACGCAGTGATACTCTAAATCCCATAACAAAGAGTGGAACTCATCACGGTTTTTTTGGTATTGCGCAAACCATGTTGTCTTGGATCTTGACGCAGACGATACTCGCATGGATGACATGTGCCTTGCGTTCGATATCTCAACAGTAAACACCATTACCGAGATGCTGATAGGTGATTATGAACTGTCGCAGACTTTTCAGGTGACATGAATCAACAATCTGCTCAGCCAAGCAGGGTACGACTTCAGGCCGTGTTGAATTGGTGAACATCTCTTTTCTTACTGACTGATTCAGACCTCCACTCTTCACTCAACATGACGATATTGACTGGCTCAGAAGACGCACGACGTCGTTCGTCCGGAGGTACTTGATCCGATATTGCTAAGCCATGTGGCATCACGGTGCGATCAGAGTGAATAATCAACGGAATCAATCCTGAACTCCTATTGAACCGATTGATGACCAAGCTATGCTGCTGCTTCCTCCCTCTGCCCCCCTTGGACAGAGCTCATGCCAACTTTCAGCAACCATGTCATACTCCTTGGTCATCATTTTCCTATTGCTTCAGACGAAATGATAGGGCTTGAGAGTCCTGGCGATTTCGGCCTGGCTCATCTGTTTGCCGAGAAGGGACCAATTGTCACAGTCGCTCTCCCGAATGGTACCGAGCGAGCGAAGGTGCCAAACCCAAGCCCTCCACGGGAACCTGCCATACTGCTGCGTGATCCAGAACATGTCGACGAATGGCTTGACGCAAGGCTGGCGGTTCATCCACGGCACGATGATCAGATTGAGCCGGGCAATGAGAACGTGCATCCGGCGCAGACCCGCGCGGTACTCCGGGATGACTTCCTTCCAGAGGCACGTGTTGCAGTGACGAAGCGGCACCTCGCACCATCCGATCTCAATGCCAGTGGTGAGCACCATGTTGCACAGAGGCCCGTTGTGAGAGACGTGCTCCCTGAGCCATTCGACGTGCTCCTGAACCTTGTTGAGATGATATTGCTGCTGGCGAGTCATGCCGTAGGCGACAGCAAGAACGTACTGGTTTACGTTGCATTGGATATGGGTAAGGTGGAAGGGCGAGCCAGCATTTCTCTCGCACTCGTCGACCTCTGGGAAAGGACAATGTGGTTAGCAAATGCATTGCACACTGGGCAAAGACTACCCACTATGGTTGTAAAGAAACCTGAAGACCTGGCCAACAACGCCAGAAGGTCCGTCTCCGAGACAGATGTAGACAGGTTTGCCGTCCTAAACCCGTGTCAGTACTAATTATCAGCTTTTTGATACAAGACATACCTTGTTCGGGGGAGGCAGGCCGCCCGGACGACTAAACCAAGTCGATTCTCTGATGAGCAGCTCGCGATGAACCGGAATCTCAGTCTCTCCAGTGACCTCATCGGGCTTTGTGAAGAACATGATGACGTCGGCCGTGTCCTGGGTAAGCGAGAGTCTGCTTGTGGTTAGCTGGGGGTTGTGATGAAGCAAAGAACCGCAGATCAGGAAGCAACTCACTTCTGGAGACGGCGAAGATCAAGAGCAGACTGCACGGCCCACTGAACCTGGGCTCTGCGCTCTTCCACGGTGAGCCTCGAAGGGTGAGGCTCGCTGTTGGGCAGCTGCGGGGCAGCAGAGAGCTTGTAGCCTTCCATGATGCCAGTGAAGGCGTCAGTGGTTTCGACAGCTTTACCTTTGCCCTTCGGATCATTTCCGTCCTGCTGGGCAGGAGCCGAAATTGTCTTGTTGTCGGCGGCGTCCGGTCCCTGGGCCTTCCCGTTCTTCTGGGCCTCCTTGCCCTTGACAGCGATGATATCATCAAGGCTCTTTTCGATGATGTTGTTGACACACTCGTCAACGTTCTCTGGGGCCACGCCTTTGAGGCGGACCATCAGACCAAGTTGAGTGCCGAAGTCACCAAGAGCCAGTTTGAACTCTTCAACCCTGGACATGGAAGCTCCGGCGGAAGGAGCGGCAGACGAGGACGAGGCACCCTCGTTGGGAGCAGGACCGGGAGCGGTGCCGGCCGAGTTCTGAACGGGCACCTCGGGGGCAACCACGATGTTTTCTTCAGCTGCCATGATGATATTGTTGTTGTTGTGGCTAGCGTTGAGCTCAGTCTTAACCTTGGGCTCACAGTCGTTGTCACTGTCGGTGTCGTAGGAAAGAGGAGGACCAAATTCCTCCAAGGTGGCGGCGGTGACTTTGTTGGCTTCGTTCTCCGCCCACGAGAATTTGACGCCCTCTTCAAGGGCCTCTGCGGTGGTCTCTGCGGCCTTGCGTGCGATGGCGGCCCAAGTCGCCATTGTCGGTGCTATGCTGCGGCGGTGATTCTGGTTGTTGCAGTTGTTGTTGTGAGACGCGGATGGCGACGGTCGGCAGTGTGGGTTGGCGGACCGTTGGTGGATAGGCAGAAGCACGTCTGGGTGGAATAACTCACTGGGAATAAAGCCTGGGCCATCTTGGGAACGCGAAGCAAACTCTTGAGGAAGGAGCGCGATTCCCTCGCATTCACTGCAAGACTTAACATGGCAGCCGGGTACGAGTGAATGGCGCGCGACAACATATGTGGACATAGCAGCGGGATGCCTGAAGAGCCGAAGAGTCCTATTCACTTCAATGTAGCATAGCAACCAATATGGTTTTAGCGATATGTCAAAGTCCTTTGCTTTGGACGCTATCTTCTTGCTTGAACACTCATGGCAATGGTTGTACTTTCTTTGTGTTGACAGCTTGTACAGCTTTTGTTTGAAGTTTACAACCAAGCTTTCTCAAGTACAATCATGTGAGTTTAACTACAACCTTTCAAGCACAGCCTTTTGATAATCTTCATTCACAGTCACTCTGTGTTAACGAAATGCATCATCATCAAGACAGTTCAACAGATTATACGGATGTGAACTACGGAAGCCATGAGATCTGCCAGTCCTATCTCATGAGTCTGAGCTCCTCGTACCCGTCATTTCCTTTCATTCTTGAATGCTGTGTTGATCCCGGCGGTCGGGTTTAGGATCGGAAAACGGCATATAGCAAGACCATGGACGAAAGTTTTCGTCAAACACGCCCTGCAGAGTACCACCTTAGAAAAATAATCTACCATCGCGAATGGTACTTGCAATAAAGACAGCATATTGAAGACCAATCGATCAAGTTCCATTCTGTAAGAGCCAGTGAAAATACGGAAAAGCGCCCCAAGCCAGACCTACCCAGACCTCAAGGCCACTCCATCTACCCTCGGCATCTATGAGAGTAAAATTGATGAACGACATCAAGTCCAGATAGAGCTGTATAGATTCCACGGGCCGGACGACGGTTGTGTCCAGCTGCCGGCCGCATTTGCCTCAAGCTCGAAGTAAAGTATCGCGCCATCAAACCATTTGTGTTGACTTGACCGTTTTTTGCAATCGAAATCCATTTTCTTGCTGTCTCTCTAGACACCAGGGAGATCTTCCATGGCGGAATCGAGTTTGGCGACAATGTCAGTGATAGAATACGACGTATAGAGTCCAGTAGTATTGGACGTGTCACTATCGTGCTAGGTCCCAATGCTGCATCGTGGCCTTGTGTGAAGCATGCAATAGTTGATGGATCAATTTATAATGTGCATGAACACCAGAACGGCATCACAGAAATCCTTCCCGCATGGCACGGTTTGCATACTACCATGAACTTGCTCCCTGTCAGATCAAATGACGTGGCTTCTTCTGCGTAACCCTGCCCCATCCAACCTTTGGTTTCTCTCCTCGCACTTCTCCGTACACAAGGAAGTCGATCAAGTCCGAAAGCTCACCAGCTGCATTCAATGACTACTCAAAAGACAGGAGCTATATCCGAACCCGATGGAGACAAGGTATCCTCCGTCACCTACGAACAAAAGGCCAGCCTTTCTCAGTCGCCATGTGGCCAAGGTCAGCCCCCTCCAAGGACGCTTGCAGCGCCATATGGCAGTGTCGACAGAATACTGCAGATATGCGCCATCGCGTATCGGCAATAGCTGGCTGCTGAAACTTAATGGTCCAGAGACAGACTCCTGCGAGGTGAAATAGGGTTCCATACATATGATGCGAGAGCCCTAGGTGTCAGTCGCGTTGTGCGGGCGTTGTGCAGACGCTGTATGATCGATTGCCCTGTTGCTATGGGGGTGCATACTTAGTTACCGCGCTTGGGTGCTGGTGCTGGTGCTGGTGCTGATGCTGGTGCTGGTGCTGGGGTCTAGGTGGCCAGAGCCATCAATTTACCAGAGGCAAAGCAGGGGTACGCACCGACTGTCTACCTCACACGATCCAAATTCAGCCAGCCAGGAGGAGCTCTACACTTGCCGTGGGAACCTCTCCCCCCAAGGGGCAGGTGAGCGTTTGCTTCGGCAAGAGCTCGACTGGACCCTCGTCAGCCTGCAGGAGCTTGGCTGGACCCTGCCTAGAACCTGCCTCGACTGGCTGGCCCCCTTCTCTTTCCTCTACCTCCCTCCCTCCTAGGTACCTACCAAAGGTAGCTACCTAGGTAGGTAGATAAGTACCTTAGCTCAGTCGTGGTGAGGTACCTACTTACCTACCCCTACCTTAGAAAAGGTAGGTCGGTAGGAAGAAGCAGGAAGCTCCCTAGGAACTTTTTGATTCTGGATACAGTAAGCCTTGTTCAGTGTCGGAGCGTTGTTAGAGCAGAGTGAAGAGGTCTTCTACACGTGGCCCGCAGATAGGTAGAAGATCGGTAGGGGGTTGGAATACATCTGAAATGTGGCCCTCCGCAGCTTGGAGGGCCCTCCGCAACCTATACACACACACACACAAGTTTATTACGCCTGGTGGCCTAGAGCCAATAAGGCACTATTTGCTATTGTACACGGTCGCTTCCTCTAGTCTGTCCGAATCTCCCAAGCCCATAATAGGTCATCTTTCCGCTCTTGCTTTCTCGTCTTCTGTCTTGCCGCCGGTTTCTCGTGGGGTTTAGATTGTATTGGCAAGCTGCTTGAAGGCTATTCTTCAAGTGTTCAGAGTCCTATCTACGGCGACTGAAGCGGCGCTTACTGTTGTTGACACGAGGTGTGGGTGTTAGGTTCGGTTAGTAGAAGAAGGGGGGGTTTTGGTGTGTTAGGCCCCCGCAAGGGATCACACGTTCTCCAGTCGGCCCGTGGCCTTCGCAAAGCGTATCGTAGCTCGGACTGCTTTCATGTCCGGCTTCCAATCATCACCATCTGATGTCGTCTTACCTCCCAAATGGAAGGAGATGTTGTCTCTTTGTGTGCCAGGGCGCATGAGTGTCTCGGCTCGTTGTGTTGCCCATCGTGTGCATCGGAGGAGAAAGTGCTCCACCGTCTCTCTCGCTTGTCCGCATGCGCATTGGGCTGAAGCTACTGCCCTGATTCGGAAAAGTGAGGCGTTCAGTCTCGCCATGCCTGTCCTGAGCTGGGCCAGCATGCTCGCCTCCATCCAGGAAAGGTTATCATATAGTTCTCGAGTGTGCTTGCCGGGTAGTGCTATGTCGACTTCCTTCGAGAGTTTTCCAACATTATCTGGTAGTCGTCTTTCCACACGTAGTTTGCGCCTTGCAGCGTTGAGGGTGGTGGATCGCATCTTTGGGAACTGTTTTTCAGGCAAGGCGCCATCTCGGCTGGCCTTGCGTGCTTCTCCTTTCGCTTTCTTCAGGAGGTCGTCGTCGAGATGGCTCGGAAGCCACACGACTGAGATGGTGTTCCCGGTTTCTCGCAGTCGGGTGATCGCCTCGTAGATGCAGCGAACGTACTCTTGTCCAGACTGTTGTTGGGGGTTTCGAAGTGTCAGCACCGCGGCTTTGTTGCTTGTCAGTAGCGTCACGGTCTGCCCCCTCAGCTGCGGCAGAAATCGCAACGCGTATGCTGCCGCTACCAGTTCTCCGGAAAATGGGTTCTGATCGGTCCTCATGCCGTGGGTGAAGGAAAACGTCTCGAGCCTCGTCCCTGGCCCCTTGACGGTTCCACCGACGCCGACCACCTCGTTTCGTGCCGAGCTGCTCACAGCGATGCGCACCGTGGCCTCCTCATCGACCCGCGTCAGTGTTGCATCCTCGTCGTTCCATTCAGTGACGGTCTGCACTCTTTCCATCCACGGCGGCAGTGTGAATGGGTTGATTGTTTCCAGGTCCTCCATTGGAATTTCGTTGAGCGAAGTTGCCAGTTGGAAAAATGGTGAGCGGTGGAAGCGCCTGAACTTCTTTATGCGAGAGGTCAGTTTTCGAAGCGGGTTGGTCTCAGGCAATGCGTGGAGATCTGTCCATAGCTTGATGGCCCTTCTCGTGAATCGCTCTGGTGCACTGGCGATGTGAGCCTCCGCTTCTGCTACGCTTGTGGCTATCGTGACGAACGCTCCAATAATTGCCTGCGCTCCGACCTTTTGGACGCGATAGATTGCTGCTGCCGTCCGGTCTTTGCATCGGTGCCTCCAGACGTTAGAGGCATAGTCCACCACTGGGGCCACGGTGGCCGTGAATAGCTGCCGTGCTGTCGCCGGGGTCAATCCTCTCAGTCGTTTCAGCTCCATCGCAGCCTCTAGTCCCTTGGTCGCAACTCTTGCAATGTGTTCCCTGTATCTGAGTCCAATGTCCATGATCACGCCGAGGATCTTGACATGCTGTTTGGGTTTGACTGTTTGGCCCTTGATAGTGAAAGGTTCCGAATCGGACCTTTTGGCCCATCGGGTGAAGTGGATGACCGCCGTCTTGTCCGCTTCGAAAGTCGCCCCGCTTCTCTGCTCCCAGTCCAGTGCCTTCTCGATGATCGCCTCGATCCCTTTACGGTTGTCTTGCGTGGTTGGTCCAGCGACCCAGGATGTGAAGTCGTCGACAAAGGCTATAGCTCCTCCATAGCAGTTGATCTTCTGTTGTACAAGGTCGGCGTTGAAGAACAGAAACAGGATCGGTGACAGTGGCGATCCTTGCGGTAGTCCAGCCTGAGGCAGGGTCCGGACCTCTGATGCTTGGCCGTTGACCTGAATTGTCGCCGTCCGATCGGAGCAGAATGCCTCTACCCAACGGAGCAAATCTTCTGGGAGGCCCCTCGCTCTCATTCTCTGAATGAGTCTCTCTTTGCATACTCCATTGTATGCTCCCTTCACATCGAAGCTCACGAGGCTGACCACCCAACGATTTCTCCATGCTGCGTAGATTTGTTCTTGCAGCAACACCAACGCTTGTTCTGCTGACCTCTGTTTGCGGGCCCCGAAGTGGTTCGTGGGCAACAGCCCATGGGTTTCGACTGCATGGGATATCCTCTCCGCAACAACCGACTCGAGAACCTTGCCGAGCGTGGCGAGGAGCGAGATGGGCCTCCAAGCCTTGGCGATGGTGTAGTCTCCTTTGCCGGGCTTCTTGAGCGGGATGATCTTGGCATGCCTCCATTGGTCGGGGAGTACTCCTTCCTCTAGCGATGCGCGGAAAATCGCAAGGACACTGTGCTTGACGGCTGGCCAAATCTGTTTCCAGACCATCGCCGGCAACCCGTCCTCACCGGGTGCTTTCCACGATTTCGTCGCGAAAAGCCGGCGCTCGACTTCTTCCATCGTGATGTCAGGCATGGTGACAGCCGATTCGCGCTGCGGCCTCTCACCCTCCTCTTCGATGTGCTCTGGTGGGGGCGGGAAGAAAGTCGTAAGCAATTCTTCCGCTTGCTCTTTGCCGTTGGTCGTCCGTGTGCCATCAGCCTTTACAAGCTGCGGCACCTTGCCGAATGCCGCGTCGTCGCCCGACTTGAGATACTTGGCGGCCTTCCAGATGTTGTCGTTGTCGGCCAGAAAGTCGTTCCAATGGGTTTTCTTCTGTTGTCGAATGGCACCGTGGTATTGTTTCGCTGCTCCCTTGGCCGTGTTCTCCAGTGCTTCATCGTTCCGTCCTGCCCGTCTCGCTGCCCTCGCCCGGTTCCTCCAATGTGTGTGGATGTGGCGGAGCTGCGTAAGATCCGCCGTCCACCACCGCTTCGCGTGTGGCGATGGTTTGGCTTTTGGTGTCAAGGCCTGTACTGCTTCCAGCACCACTGACATGAGTCTGTCCGTCTTCTCTTGGACCGTGCCTTCCATCGGGGCTGTCTCGAGTGCAGTGGAAATTCGAGTGTTGATTTCATTCCATGGCGCGTTCTTGTACAGAGGTCGGTCCTGGATTTTCGGGGCCGGCACTGATACATCAAAAATCGTTTCGATGGTGCGGTGGTCCGACCCGTGCTCTGTTCCGTTCGTCGTACACTTGATCATGGCCGCAGCTAGGTCTTCTGATACCAGCACCAGGTCGATTGTCGACTCGTGGTCCCCGCCTTGCCAAGTCTTCGTGCCCCTCGGGAGCATGCTGCAGAGGGAGAGCTCGTTCATCAGGTCGATGATGTTGTCGGCTTCACCCTGTCGTACCGGAGACACGTCGTCTCCTCCCCATAGTTGATCGTGGCGATTGAAGTCGCCCGCAATGACCACGTCCACCACCTCTCCTGCGGCTCTCCTGGCGTCCGCGACCGCTCTACGTATGGTGTTGCACGCTTCCTGTAATGCCTGGGTGTCCATCCCCTGCACGTACACGGACACCACCAGTACCAGTTTCCCTGGAAGCCGCAACAATGCTGCTGTCATGTCCGGAGACTCTATCCGCACCTGTTCAGCCTCCAAATCCTTCCTTACCCAAAGCATGCTTCGGATCGCCCATCGTCCTTCCCCAATCGTTGGTGGGACCATCTTTGTCCATCTGTGATGTCCCATCGGCGTCGTCAACAGCCGTCCTTTGATCATCCGTGCCTGTGGTTCCTGGATCGCCAGCACCGCTACGTCCTGAATGTCCTCGTCGTTCATGAGGCTCTCGTGAACCTCGCCGCGTTTTCGCACATTGAGTTGGATCATACGGAGCGTACTACTCATTCAAAGATGGGTAGAGCTTCTTGCAGTTTCTGCTGAAAGATGCATGGGGACCTCCGCAGGGAACACACTTGAGGATAGTCTCAGTGCAGGCACTGTGGTGGTGCCCCTCCTTGGCACATTTCCCGCACACCTGGGGTCGGTCGCACTGGTGAGCTTTATGGCCGCGGCCCATCTGTTGACAGTTGTAGCACTGGTCGAGGCGAGGACGAGATTCGAAGACCTTGGTCCTCCCAGATTGTCCTCCCGCATAGGCGTAGCCCTCCGCGAGTAGCCTTTCCGCGTCCGCTCTCTTCGTGAGGTACATAACCATTGAGCCGTATGCCTTCGGGACGTCCCTGTTACTTAGCCAGCCTACTTTCGCAACTTGTACGTCGTTTTCTTTGCCAATCTCCTCCGCGGCCCCACTGCGGATGGTGTTCGCCTCATCCAAGACCACCATGCGGCTCACGTAGTCGACTTTGACAGGATAGAGTTCGTCTCGCAGCATCCTAGCTCCTCGAGGCAGCTTGGCTTCCACCAGTTGTTTCACCATGGCGTGCTCCTGCTCGTTTCTGCAGGCAATTCTGATTCGAGGCTTCTTCGGGTCCTTGGTCACGGCCAGGCAACGCCACTTGGATTGGCTTTGGTCCACCCTGACCTCGCCTTCCGTAAGGGTACGAATAGCGCCCGGTGTGAGCTGTTCACCTTGTTCGTCCTCCATCCTGGATGTGTCGATCGTGCAGAAGACCATGTCTATTGGCGTCGGTGGCGTTGTCATGGTAGCCTGCCTCGTGTTGCTGAGTTGGCCGGCCTGTGGCATCCGGGCAATGTCTGCGTAGGACGGCCCCGATCTATCCTGCCCTGCGATCGTCGTAGTGACTGTTTCGATGCTCGCACGCAGGCTCTGGGTTTCATTCGTGGTCGCATGGAGGGCTTTCCTAAGCTTCTCCACTTCGTTCTGGAGCTCTTCAATTCTTGTCGACTGTGACTGGGACTCTTCCAGGACCTTTCTCATGATCTTCGTCTGTAGTTCCATCTGTTTCTCCATAGCGCGCAGCAACGCTCTTCCGTCCGGCTGCCCTCCAAGAGTCCCGGAGATTGGTCGTCGCACCGTCGGTTTGGTACCGCGCCTATTGGCTCTTCGCTCCGTGATTTCCACATCGTCGGTCGGCTCGTTTCTGGCTTGACCCTCGGTCGCTTCATCATTGATATGTTCATCGTCGATGACTTCGTTGTCGATGGATCGATTGTCGACGACCTTGTTGCTCGGCTTGCGCGTCGATCGAAGCTGTCGTCTCACACCACCATTCCCCCATTCTCCATCCGACGCAACATGGATCGTGTCGCGTTCGTTCGCCATGGCTGCAGGTGGGGCGCCACGTGGAATGGGATCCACCAGTTCGCGTCGCGCCGTCCCACGTCAAAGACCAACCTGTCCACGATCAATCTGATGCCGTAATAAGTCTCTTCCTCTTTGAATTCTGTTCACTTTGGGTACAGACGTGATCGGTCGCGTCGTTTCGCTGCACATACAGTAGGACCCGGAATCGGCGTCCTCTGTTTACACTTCGTCAACTGTTTCCGCACCGCAACCTATACATACATATACGTTTCTCGTAGCCCTTAGCCCCTGACCGACCCCCTGCTTGGCGACTCCGCAGGGAACCCGCAGGGTCCCCTGACATTCAGCTACAGCAACCTGGGACGGACCGCAAGATCGTGGTACCAAGGTGTTGTCGCCTGCCCACTCTATTCACAATGTGATCTTGTTAGAGCAGCTAGATAAATAACGTACAGACTATATACTACGTAGCGGGTCAGAATTTATTCATTCTGACCTTGCAGCGAGAAAGACGTTGGGGGTGTAGTCGCTTTTTACCAGCCAAGGCTCCACTGATTAGTCAACCAAGCGACCAATTGAATTCATGTGCCATTTCTAGAGTGTGTGCAATGCCACAGGCAAGACAGGCTGGCTACGGCAGGTTGATCTTCATCCATCACCATCACCAACATGCCCAACATGAAGCCGACCTAGGATATGTGAACCGTTCATCGACAGCGTTCCAGGCTTGTATCCTTGAATCCATTCTCACATTGAGGATATGCGATCCTTTGCATGCCATTTAATCAAGAAGCAAAGCCTAGGCCTGCATTGCTTCGCGCGTACGCTGCGGCCATTCAGTCGAACGATAGCAACCGATGGACCGCTCTATGAGTTTATTAGCGACGTCGAACGACTAGAGGGATACCGACCCGGCGGTTATCACCCTGTTCAATTGAATAATAGGCTCCAGGAACGATACTCGATTATCGAAAAGCTCGGGCACGGATCGTACTCCACGATTTGGCTCGCACGAGATGAAAGGCTGAGCAGATACGTGGCAGTCAAGATTAGCATCGCGGACCACAGCTCCAAGGAAGCCAGGATCCTGGAACAACTTTCGGCCCATCCAGCTAATGACTAGAGTGGCTGTCTCATCCCTCCCGTCTTCGACCGTTTCGAGCTCATAGGGCCTAACGGGATACATTCGTGCCTAGTCACCACGCCGGCCAGATGCAGTCTCCTCGAGGCTCTGAAGAACTACGATATATTCCCCCTTGATATAGCCAGATCTCTCGCTGCCTAACTTGTTATAGCAGTTGCACGTATACATAGGCTAGGAACCGTTCATAGCGGTCAGTTGTGTTCGGTCTCTGTCTGGATGCCGCTAACCTTTCCCAGATATCCATCCACCTTAGCAACCTGCTCCTCCAATTGCCGGGCAAAGAAATCGATAAGCTTACCGTTAAAGAGCTCTGCGAGAAGTATAGCGACCCAGAGGCAGAGCCGGTAGTAAGGGTCGACAAGCAACCGATCACGTCGCTATCTATACCGGCATATGCCTGCACGCCAGCTTAGCTCGGGAAATATGCGGAAGAGGTTACTCTTTCTGAAGCTAAGCTTATGCTCACCGACCTTGGCACAGCCTTCTCGCCTGTTCATGAGACTCGACTGCAATCATTCACGCCTCGTAAGACCCGTCCGCCCGAACCGCGCTTCGATCCAATGACTCCCTTATCGTATGCATCCGACATTTAGAGTCTCGGCTGCATCATCTAGGAGATCCTCGGCGTGAGACCATTCCTCGACATTTTCCTCCCAGAACTAGATGATGTCACGGCAAACCAGATCTATGCTCTAGGTCCGTTGCCGGACGAGTAGTGGGAAGCTTGGGACGGGAAGTGGAAGCGTTTCGTCGCCAACGGTCAGCCGACGGAGGGAAGGCAGCCCTGGACCTTTGACCAGCGCTTCGAGGACGCGATCCAGGGCCCGAGACAACGCAGGAAGGGTGACACCATGGACGAGAGGGAGAGCAAGGCGTTCTGCGAATTAATCAGTGACATCTTGAATTTTAGGCCAGGTGAGCGGCCAACCGCGGAGGGTATACTTCGGAGCCAGTGGATGACGGAGTGGGCACTGCGGGATGCCGAGAAGACTTGGGCGTCGAGAGACTGACGGACTTTTGAGTAGTAAACCCCAGAGAGAGACACGGATTCGAGCTCTCATCCTCTTCTAGCATCAATGGTGTACATTGAATAGACCTCCAAACTGATTGAGTAGGCCAACGAGAACGTTCGAAGCAATTAGCAGCGAGAGGTAGTCTTTTGTCCTTTCGATTGCTGGGACCTGCAAGGAAAGTACGAGCGATCGCAGGTTGAGCTCAAAGTGAATGGTAGGAATAACTTCAATTACCATGAATCTGTTACATTATAGGGCTGAGGCATTGCGCCTAAGAAAGTCAATACACGGAACCGAAATAGGACTTATAATAGATGCTTCTTTGAGCAATGGAACAAACTTATTATACCCATCTGGTTGGTTCACTTACCCGAATATTCCCTTCCAGCGCCTGTCGCAGTGAATGATACCCATGTAGTTGGCTTATTTTTCCGGGCTATTTAAACTCCAACTCACCTTTCTGCAGTTCCGAACCTGCCTTGTCCAGATACCATCACCAACTTGCCCAGCTACCTAAACTACTTTTCAGCCCAACATTAAACCTGCAGATTCTCACCAAGCTCACTGCGGATAATTGCCTTCGATTCGCAGACCGCATTCTTTTGATTGGCCTCAGACGGCCATCACGCAAGCCAACATGGCGCCCCAGGAACAGACACCGAACATGCTGCAACTGATCCAGATGAACAAGAGCATTACGGAAACACAGTCTGCCATTGCCGCGGCGCAGATCAACATGGCAGAGACGCAGGGCAAAATTGCAGAGACGCAGAGCAAAATGGCCGAGACTCAGAACACCATTGCCGCCACGCAGCAGTCAATGCTCGCCACACTTGGCAGCCCAAAGCCGGAGAAGCAGTAAAGTGTGTCACAATGTCGCAGGGCCAGAGTTGAGGATGGGCTGACGTTTCCTTTCTAGACCCTGCCAAAAAAGTGTGAGGGCTCCTTGGTGGCACCGCGAGCCTTATCTGACTCTTCTCGTCTGCCTACTGATATCAGAGCGGCCATCTGGACGACGGCATTCCTTTCGGGCGTGACATGCGAGGTTCTTTGGTACAAGATCAGCGCATGGGAACTCAAATAAGTTCTCTCCTCACGGTGAAGACGTTTTATGGCGGCGATTACAAAGGGCCCCTCAGCTTTCGCAACCCGTTGCCTCCGCCCAGTATCTGCAGTGGTTTTGAAGAGGCCTGGCGCATGACTGAGGTCAATAGATACTGGTGCTTGGACTACGGGTGGCTCAAAAAAAATCGCGGCACTGTCTTTCTCTTATGGAGGTGCTGATCAGACTTGGAGGAATGGGGTCCCGTGTCAGTGCTTGGTCTAGCGTAGAGAGAAGAGGTCTTCCACACGTTGTTCGCGGACAATGGATCATAGGTGTGGGGTTAGAATACATCTGGTTTCTGGCCCTCCGCCGTCGTTATATACAGGCTCGCTTAGTCCTTAGCCACTAACCTGCCCCGTGTGCCATGGTTCCGCAGGGAAACCTGACATTCACGAAGAGCATATGGATCAAGTGATGCTATGACTGGCACATTTCAGGTTTTGCAGTAGGCTAGGTAGTCGTCGAGTATCTCTCTAGGACAAAGCCTTAGATGACGTTGTGACAGATAAAGACAAGAAGGAAAGAACAATCTTGCTCGAGGTCAACGCAGCCTTCACAAAGGAGGTGAGGGATCGAACACGAGCCTCTTAGTAAAGTACCTTAGCTACGAAGGCAAGACTCTAGACTTGTAGCTTAGCCGGATATCACCCGCGACAGGTTTCCAGCGATGAACTGGATTCCTCGCAGCCATGGTGAATCACAGTCTTGTATGATCCAATTCATGGCCACCATTGCACGCTTGTGCGAACCTTAGGTACCTAGGTAAGTACCTACCTAGGTAAGCTACTCTAGGTACCTAAGGTAGGTACCTAGGTAGGTAATTGCGCCGATTTTTGCTGCGAACCTTCCGCCTGATTCGTACCTGCTTCAAGATATACTTAAACAGTTTCCGCAACTTAGACTTTCTCCCCTTTTAACACTGCACTTTGGTAGATTCTTAGTTCTACCACACCTCTATTTTCAATTGAACGATAATTTCCTTCTTACTACCATCCCCAGTCCAATTCCACCGCTGAAGATAGTACCTCAGGTACTTTAGAGACAATGGTGACCTCGGAGGAGTTAACACAAGCTGTGTTACAGCTGACGCGGGCCACAAAGACCATCTCGGAGGTACAATGTGTCCTTGCCAACACTCAGAAAGCAATGGCAGAGACTCAGCACTCCATTGTCGTAGCACTCAGGGATCACGGCCTGGTGAGGCAACCAGGTACACCACAAGGTCTTCCCACAAAGCGCCCGCACCAGCTAATACAAAGTGCCCAGGTCATGAACGGAAAGCCATGGGTCAGCAAAAAGCCACGGTCATTGCAGACGTCTTTCCCAAATTTGAGAGCCTACCCATCGACATCAGGGTAGACATTTGGACAATGGCCTTGCCGGCTGGGAGAATATGGGACGTTTACGACGACGGGGACGATGAGAAACCTCGATTTCACAACCCTCGGCCTCCACCACGCATTCGCGGCGCATGCCGAGAAGCCTGGCGAGTTACTGAGGCCAACGGATGCTGGGCACTGGACTACATGTGGTTCAATAAATACCGCGACGTCTTCCTTGTGCCGGATGGGCTCGATTGTTCCTTCATGAGTCTCTCACTGGTCGAAAAGCTCCTCCCGAGCGTACACACGATTGCGGTTGACGAACGTGAGCATTCGATCGACTTGCTATTCACTCATCTGTACGGCCGCGGGACCGTAATATTCGTGTTTCACTTTACGTGCAAAATGCCCATCGAGCGTGCAACATACCGCACCCCTCATTTCTACACCCTTCGCGAAGGCGATTCTATCGATCATAGGTATACGCCTCTGAATACCAGCGCAGAGCGGACTTGGGGAGGTTTCAGACGCCGTCAGGAACGGGGATGGACGATGCGGGCTGCAGAGCAGGGGCTCCCGCTTTCCGGCATTCCGAAGTTTAAGGGAGTCGAGATCGTGCGTAAGGTCTCGAGGTGAGGCGGAAACTCAGTACTCAGATTCGAATATTGGTCGGCAAGGTATCCTAGACAGGACCCATCTCCCTCTGTCTAGCGACGAAATCGTTTGACTGATAGATAGACATCCAGGCTGAAGACATCCAATATCTAGACCGTCAACCGCTTCTCGTCGTTAGATTCACACCCAATTTGAATCACATGGCGATCCATGCATTGACGAAGATGGAAACCGAAGTCGGATTAGTGAGGCAGCCACTACACGGGCACAGACCACCGGCGCCAGGTGTAAACGCTTGGCGTGGCTGCCACCCATGCTGCTGATTCGTGACAGTGCTGACCCATCACGCGACCCGACCACAGCCGAACTTCATCCCGATGCTGTGAGATTCCATGGAGTTCTGGAGCCTCCTGCCTCCTCACCTCCCAAGGTCCGCCTCAAAAGGAGCTCGAGTGACGATGCCATGAACCATGCCGCCACAAGACACGATGGCGACGCAAACGATGCGCTCTCTTCCCCCCGGCGTGCTCTTCATGGACAATCCCAGGAAGGCCAAGAATCGCCTGGCACAGAGGCGGCTGCGAGGTGAGTGAGAGAGAGTGTGTCTCTCTCTCCATGCATCAGCCTCGACCACGCCCCCGGCTGACGCAGAACCAGAGAAAAGAGCACAAGAGAAGAGAGAAGCCAGCCGCCGCATCGAGGAGCTTTCCGATACGGAATTCGATGCTTGGACGACACCGTATTCATCGCATCGCGTTGATTCTTCGGACCATTTCCTCCAGCAACCCGTGTATGAGATCCACCAGACCGGGGCAGATGTCACCCCAGGCATCACATGCGATGTCTTTGACAATGCACCCAACCCGCTGAACGGCGTCGAAGCCAACCCCACAGAGCCCTACGATTATGCCTTTGAGACAGAGATCCCGTCATGGGAGGCACAGCTATTTGAGGAACTCGTCGAGTCGGGCGTTCTCGACAATGCCGCAGCCACAGGGACTGCTCCAGCCACGTTGAACGCCACAACCTCCTCCCCGCCGCCCACGAGCGACCTATGTTCAGCAAGTAATCCTGCCGACGCAACTCAACCCTCCGCCAGGTCAAAAACCAGATTCTCTCAAAGCCAAGAAGCTCTCCAGGCCTTCCGAGCCAAACTTCTATCCATCTGGACCGAACAGACCGGCTGCACAACCCTAACGAAGCACGACAAGCCTCAACCACTCTTGCACGCCGCCGCTCGTCTGGGCAACTGCGAGATGATGCAGATGCTGCTGGACCACGGCGCCGACATCAACGCCCGCGACATTGAAGGCCGCACGCCTCTACTTGCTGCCGTCGAAGCCTACAAGGGAGACGCCATCATCTTCCTGCTCGAGGCCGGTGTTGATGTCAACGCCCATGACGAGCAGGGACGGACCGCCCTATCGATGGCTGTCGAGTGCGACTGTGAAAAAGCCGTCGAACTGTTTCTCCGTCACGGAGCTGACCCCAACTTGGCAGGCTCAGACCTTCTACGATCGACGCATGCTGGTTTCACGAAAGGACAGCGAGTCATTGAGGAGTGAGCAAAGCCTTTGTCATTGATCATGATATACGAAACTACACATCCAGCCCATCCGAGCGCCACACGACTTCTCACCACTCGAGGAAGGACCCGTCGTAGCTGATGAACTTACCCGAGTGTTCGGCCCTCGTGGCATAGTCAATCTTGGCCACAGAGTTAGCAATCTGCAAGACGGCATTTTCAAGGACCACGCGAAAAGGCGACTCACAAGCTTCGTCACACCACTGACGCTGTCCTCGGCGCTGATGGCGGCCTCCTCCGGCAGGTTGTAGAATTTGATTCCAGACTTGCCCATGTCGGTGGCGACGAATCTGTGAAAACAGGTCAGCACAGCAGCTCCCTCGCGGCTACCAGGGTTTAGCTCATGTCTCACCCGGGGTGCACCGAGATGGCAGTAATGTTGGAGCGCCAGATGTGGATCGACTTTGTGATGAAGTTGAGCGCCGCCTTGGAAGCACTGTAGGGAACCGACGGCCACGCCGCCGTTTTCTCGAGACCGTTGATGGTGGCCATGAGCGTCGAGATGGACACCCACTTGGGGTTCTCGGCCTTGTCGAACAGCGGCTGCGCGGCGTTGAAGAGAGCCGTGGGCGCGACGGCGTTGACGAGCAGGACATGCTGGAAGTCGGCTGGGTCAACCGTCTCGAGACCGCCCTGGGTACCCGTGATGCCCGAGTTGGCGATGACGACGTCGAGCTTGCTGACGCCCTCGGCCTCGATCTGGCGGATGGCGTCGGCGGGGTCCGTCGTCGAGGTGGCTTCGATCTTGACGAGGATGAGGCGCGAGCCCGAGGCCGGAGTGATGGCCCGCAGGTCCTGAGCTGTGGTGGAGTCGAGGTCGCGGATACTGCCGATGACGATGTGGTTGGGGCGAGCGAGGAACGTTGTCAGGAATCCACGGCCGAGACCTGTGCCATGTTAGACGAAGTGGCCTTATCAATGCCCGGTTTGACCAGGCGCGACTTACCGCGGCCGGCGCCGGTGATGAGGACGTTCGTGGTGGAAGACATTGTATGCTGGAGAGGAACTGTCAAGAATGGAAGCAGGGGAAGCTTGATCGCGATGTGTTACCTGCTTCGAAGAGTGGTGATGATTGCTTCATTGAGAACGCCGCATACCAAACCAATGTCTTCCTGCGATACTTATATCAGTATCCTGTGCTACCCTGATGCCTCAGTCTGTCGTTTCACGCATGGCGCCCATGCACGTCGTGACCGACGATGTGCCGTTTACGTGTCCTCGCTCCTCATCAATGACGCTGCAGCAAAACCAAGAAAGCATTCGCCATGTCCAAAGCCTGTAGCGCCCCCTTCACAGCAGGAGGTGTCCCCCGCCGAATCCAGCGTGCGAAATGAGTCTAGCGCCATGCAAGGTCATCGCTCACTGTGCAGCATCTCCGCCCGAAGCACGACGGGGCTCCGGCTGGAGATTGCCTAGCGTGCTGCAGCGTGTTCCATGGCCACGATCCTCTGCTCTTGTTTCGTAAGCGGATCCGCGAGGCTTTTATGATGAATCACGGATGAGAGCGGCACGAGGTCTTGAGGCTGATCAATCGACGCAGCACCAAGGTATGGCGAGTGGCCTGTGTTGGAAATCAAAATTGGATTCTGGCAAGCCTGGCTATCAACCTAGAGCTACACCTCTCTTCACTTCAGCGACGGTGCTTGGATCAGCACGTCATGCACAGCTACCCCTCCTTGGTGGGCAGTTCAAGGATGGTAGATACTGGACACCTCAGCTTCAATGGTCCCTCGAAGAAACAGCCAGTGCATCTCACATGCAAAAGCTCAGTCCTGTCCCGCCGCAACCCCTCTCGTTGAGGGGTGTGTTCATCTGCTCTGCAGTGTTCCACAATTCCATGCTGCCATAGTTCCTTTAGCCGAGACTTGACTCTTATCGGTTCGGTGGTGTAGTTGGTTCATCACGTCAGTCTAACATCGAGATGTCCTTGGCCATCACGAGTTCACTGAAGGTCGGGAGTTCGAGCCTCCCCTGAATCACTTTTGCCTGTGCAGCGGGCGGGACTGGAGAAATGACTCTTTTTCATTCTGTGCGAAAGCAGCTTGCCTAGCGTTAAGCCCATACTTTCTTGAAGTTTTCACGTAATTGTTCCATGTTTATATCCAAGTCCTATAGGTAAGGTCGTGAAGGCTGACGTTTTTTAGGGGATATAACATTGCTTCTGAACAGCGCAAAGTCGTATATAAGTATGTAATAGGTAGGTTAGCAATCGTGCTGCGGCAAACAATGCTACCTTAATATCACTCGTCGTTGCTGCCATTGCCAACTTGCGGCCTCAGTTTGTTTATCAAAAGATCTTATATGATACTTCATCAGGTACAGTAACTTGAACTTTAATATTGACACTCTCTGCAGGTTGCAATAGTTATGCATGACTCGGGCAATTGGACTATCAGATTCAAGCCTCCACTTTGGAACTTACAAATGTTGTCCCTGCTAGATCCGATGTTCAAACAGACACTGGCAGCCGTCAGTCTTCCATATGGTATTCATATTGCCGCATTTGCGTCCATGTAAATCAAAGTTGTCGAGACTCTCAGCACATAAACCACCCACCAACAATCTACGGACATTGCCTCCGCTGCCGTCCTGTTTCACTAGCTTTGCTTCAACGGGAGCTGGCCGGTCTCTTCTTCCTCAGCATATTAGGCCCCTGGGCCTGAGCCGGAGGCAGCTTCAGCCAAAAGGGCCTCTCACTGCCATCCGCCGTGCGCACATCGTAGTTGCTTCTCCCAAACATGCCCGGCGCAGTACTTCCCCGAAGAACCACGAAGCCATCTCTAGCCTCCCAACCGTTCTGCTCCAAAAACCGTTGCATGGCCTCTCGCTTCGCCCGCCAAACATTGTCGCGCCCATCACCGCTGATCCACATCACATCCCCGTACATGCTGCCCCAAAGATCATCTTTCGCGTCAAGCCACGCGAAGTTCGGTCCCTGCCCGGTAGTCTTCTTGAGCGCCGACAGAACAGACGGCACAGGGTTCGCCTTGTCCCTCTGCATCTCATAGCAGAACACGGGCGTCACCCCCCTATCCGAACGCGGCACAAACCGCGCTCTCACCCACATGGCTTCGGCAACTTCCCCTTTGCGCAACACCCCCGTCGTCGCCGCAGTCACGCTGCCCACGCGCGGCCTGAACAAGCGCCCAGCGCTGCTGAAGAAGTCCCGGCACTTGTGCCCCGGATACCGGCCCCCGAAGCACGGCTCGATACCCAGCAGCACGCACTGCACGTCGAGCTCGACGAGCCAGACGTCCGTCTGCCGGCCGTCGATCCACTCGCTCGTCAGCCGACGTCTCGTGCGCCGGCTGCCGGAGAGGAGCGCCTCTTCGGCATGGTGCTCCTGGTACGTGCTGCCGGCCATTTCGATGCCAAAGTCGCCCGTGCTAATGATGTTGCCGGAGCAGGCGGCAATGCCGCAGGCCGTGTCGCGTCGGAAGGCGCGGCAGAGGTTCTGGACTTGGGCACGATACTCGAGCCAGAGGGGGGTCATTGGGTCGATGGCGACGTCGGCGTGGGCTTGGGAGGCTGGCCGGTCAATGGCCCAGGCTCGCATGCCGGGCGTGATCATCATGAAGCGGCCAGGCCTTAGCAACCCCTGGGGGTGGGGTCCAAAGAGGGAGTGCTGCGGGCTCGGTGCTGGGGGCTGCCATTCGTTGAGATGGGAGCCTGGGCTGTAGATTGTGCTGGCATTGTTTGCTGCCTGGAGCCTTGTCGCGCTCGAGGGCCGGGTTGATGGGCTGGGTGCTGGCCGTTGCATTGGCCGCAGCGGGACTGGTTTGCGCGTGATCGCTTTACGGAGACGGTTATCTGTTGCAGCAAAGGTGCTGAGCCGCTGGCCTTCAGCCTGGAGGTGAGGTGCAGAAGGCGAGTCTCTGTTGGAGGCTGGCGCATCGTCCAAGAACCCTAGCTCTTGGTTTCGAGGCTGTGGGTATTCAACGCGCACATCTTGTAGCTCACGCCCGCCTCGAGATTCGGATTGCGAGGGGTCGCCGTAGATTCCAGCCGTGTCAACGGCTGCAGGTGGTACCCAGACCTCGTTTTGACGATGATTGTTCCAAAAAGGAGCCGGTTGATCGATGATGCTGAAATCTGGTGATTTGGGAACATAGCCCGTGCTGTTACGAGCGGTTTGAGGCTGCTGACTGGGCCCCGCGTCCGCGGGAGATGGCATCCAAGGCAGATAGGATGAAACTCGAGATCCCGAATCCCTTTCAGTCGTACTGGGTGGAATGTACGGCTCTCTTTGCGAGGTAGTCGGGGCATAAGCCCAAGGCGGTATCCGGGCCTGATTCCCAATCTCGTTCGATCTCTGCGGCAGGTACGAAGTGTCTGGGGGGTTCCAAGAGTGACGAGACATCTCGATGGCAAAGTAACCAAAGGCACAATTATTTGGTTTGCAAGAGCCAAGGCGGGGATGGTCAAGTTATATGCAATGCCTCGCAGCGCTGTGCCGCATGGTTACAGACTGGGCTGTAGCTCTGGGCGCTGGTTCTGTATTGGTGGCTTGGAAAATTCCTGGTCACCTGCATCTATCTTTCATACTCGTGCCTACCCCCTGTCGGATAGGCCAGCCTTACCAGTGGGCTCGGGAGCACTTTCAAGTCATGAACTGGTACGGAAGCAGCCCAGGTTCAGCTCACTGTAAAGGAAATTGCCAGCTTCTATATTTAACTAGCTGCAATGGTTCTGATCCGGTTCGAGACTTTCAATCTGAGGTACGACTACTGGCAAACAAGGTGATAAGCCCCCACATCCAGACTCGCTAACCCATAACCAAATTGGACTGTTACTGACATATCAGAGTCTAAGAAGCTGGGCATTTTTTGTTATGCTGGAATATGGTGTGTGACCTCCGCGGCAACGGTCTCTATGTCGAGAACCTTGTGACACCATAATGCCAGCAGTAGGGCATCTGGGACTTAGCTTTACAATATACAGGACAGGGAACGAGGTTTGCGAGGAAATGATCCATGTTGGGGGGTCTATGGGGTATCTTGTGAGGAGGGTCTTAACTGTTTGAAACATCAAGTGACCCACAAAGGGCATATACTTGCGGACTCTATACGCTTCGAGAGACTCCTGCGGTATATTACTGATGTAATGAACCTTGCGGGATCAAGGGGGTGCCAGTGGGACACCTGTTGGGAACAGAGGAGCCACGCAGAAAGGGGCCGTGCGTAACGAGGGACCTTCTGTTGGGAGGCTGACTGCCCATAATTAAAAGAGGGTATCGATGGTTTCATCCACTGAGAGACTCTCAAGAGATCAGCAGCTGTTCTCCTTAACTCGCCGTTAGACTACTGTGAGCTGAATGGGGGGATCATCCACAGGATTGGTGATCCACGCATTTTAGTTATAAGGCAATTTTGCTCCACATCAGCTCATATCTTGCTGACCAAATCTTCTAATATTTCCTTCCTCCAACGGAAGAAGATGCTTGCATGTGTATCATCCTCAAGTCTGAGTCTAACGTGGTCTCCCAGACGCTTGGCTATTTGTCTCCCATGGTTCGGAGGCACAAACGTATCATGCTTTCCATACCAAAGAGTTATGGGCAAGTCGTGTCGAATGTCTCGAATATCGAACCCAAACTCGGTGCACAATAAGTAGCCGTCCTGACTGAAGCCATCTATGCCCTGGAGGTAGACCTGGCGGCTCGACATTACCATGCGTCCGGCTATATCCTTGTTGGTCCAAATATCCTTTTCTGACTCCGGGAATTGCGCGTCTTGCTTTTTTGCTTGCTGTATTCGTATATCAAGACGTTTTTCGTCCGGCAAGTCGAGTTGTTCTTGGCTTTTAAAGAACCACGCTGCAAGGCGAGGAGCATAGCGCCACCCGAAGGTGAAGCCCAGCCAGTGGAACCAGCCTGCGCCAGCCATGCCGATATCAGGTGGTCCGATGCCGCATACAACGGTCACGCACTTTAGTCTTTCAGGAGCGTGTGAGACAGCACATGCAAGTGCATAAGGGCCGCCCCCTGACACGCCCTGTAGAGTGGGATATCAGCATTGATCAAAGTCGGTTGAGACTGAGATATCCTGCGCACCAGTACTCCATACTCGGACAGCTTGAGATGGTCGGCGAGAAGTTCTAGATCTTTTGGATGATCTAAAAGTGTTCGGTCTGGCTGTGGCGTACTTAGTCCCATGCCTGGACGATCTGTCGCAATGATGCGCACTCCAGTAGCGAACGCCTCCTCGTGTAGATGTCCCGCTTCTACGCGGGAGCCCGGAAGTCCATGGCAATAGAACACAGGCTTTCCAGTTAATAGCCCATACTGGGCAAATCCGAGCTGTCGGCCATCTGGAAGCGTCAGAGTATCCGAAGTGTCTCGCTCCGGGACCAGACTGCGTTCGGAAGTCAGACCGCCTGTAAGTTTTGCTTGTCTTTGGATCCTAAAAAAGATAGATTCAAGATATGAAGTCATCGTTTGATTGAAATGATCATCTCCAGTAGCAGGGGTAGATAGTAAATGCTTGCGCCGGGCAACGAACGCATTTTCGTATTTTATAGGAAGATAACGACTTGGTAAGCACTAATGCGATGTGATCAGAGTACATGCATGGCGCGTCATAAGCCCGTTAGGGCAGGCGTCGTGTGCGCTCCCAAGTGGCTTTCCGGCCGGTGACTTAGTAAACCATCACAAAATGTCACTATGGGGCACCTTGATTGAAAATTAAAGTAACTTGCAACGCAAGGCGTTCTTTCTCACTGTCGTCGGCCTGATGGGGTCGCAAAGATCTCAGAGGTTGAATGTTTATTTAGGAGCACATGTGGGCACGCCCGTACCCAGAGCATCATTACTGAGCTCGCCTCCACAGTCAATACATGTTTCATAAGTGTGACACGGCATTGAGCATCGAATTGGATGCCTGGTGCACCTAGAAAAAAACCAAGTCCATCATATCAGGATTTGAACTCGTACTCTGACATCTTGTGCCCATTTTCGGTTCGAGGCAAACATCAGGCCGCGTCTGCGCCTCCCTTGGCGTGACCTGGATGCGTCATTGCGCTTCATGTTGGCAATCCCTCAATTGGAGCTGATTCCATCAACCCATCAGATAGGCAGCCAGTGCTTCCGGTCACCGAGTCAACTCATCGAGCTATAAAGAAGCCGCTACTTCTCCTAAGAATTTGCAAAGGAGACCTTTTCAGGCATCTTCTTCTCTTAAGCATCACTTCTGATAGTCATGGCTGATCCGACGACATACGATGTAATCATCGTTGGTGGGGGCACTGCCGGGCTTGTTTTAGCAGCTCGTCTGTCCGAACATGCGTCGCTTCGGATCTTGGTGATTGAAGCGGGCGAGGACTTGACCTCAGATCCGCGAATTTCCATACCCCCTATGTGGCCTACCTTGCTTAATAGCGCTGCCAATTGGGGATTTCGGACTGTACCTCAGGTTAGTTTTCTTGCTGCTGTTCAGAAATTTTTACTTGATGTTCAAACTTCTTGAACCTGAAATACCTGCTGTTTTCGTCATCGAAACTGACAGAGCCCGACGAAGACTGGCCTTGGCGGCCGCGAACTTGCATTCACCCAAGGTCGTCTCCTAGGCGGATCGAGTGCCATCAATGGCTTGTCGTTTACTCCAACGTCGAAATCCAATGTTGACGCGTGGGCCAAACTGGGTAATCCAGGCTGGCAGTGGGACGACTTCGCGCAATCTTTCGCCAAATGCTATACGCTGCCGGCGCACGCCGGGGACGGTAGTGGTCCCATCAAGCTGAGCTTGCCCAATGACCCCGGAAACCGTTGGGCCGGGATTTGGAGCCAGACTTTATCCAATCTTGGGCATGCTGGCAAAGGCGATGCCTTTACAGGCCAAGTGTCCGGGGCTTTTACCAATACCGATGCCATCGATCCTGACACAAGACAAAGAAGCTATGCCGTCAACAGCTATCTTGAGCCCGCTTGCAAAAGGAGCAATTTGAAGGTAATCAGCCAGGCTTTGGTGGAAAAAGTCACATTCGAGACTTCTCAACAAGGACAGGTTGTGGCAACCGGCGTGCGGTACAACAAGGATGGAGAGATCCACCACGTAAGAGCCAATAACGAAGTCATACTCGCAGCGGGAGCTGTCAACTCTCCCAAAATTCTTGAACTTTCTGGCGTGGGAGATCCACAGAGATTGAGACACCTCGGAATAGAATCCATTGTGGACAACACTCATGTCGGTGAGAATCTGCAGAACCATATTATGTGCGGTATGAGCTTTGAAGTTCTGGAGGGTCTCGCGACTATGGACCCACTCGCCCGCCAGGACGAAGCTTCTGTTGCAGCCGCTATGGACGCATATGGGAAGCAGTCGGGTCCGTTTGCGAGCAGCGGCACGAACGCGGTGGCTCAGTTGCCCTTCCCGGGAATAGAGACTACCGAAGGAAAGTCTGATCTCGAAGAACTCATGTCAAAGCACAAGCAAGAGCCCAGAAACTTAACATCGACCACGCCCGCTTTCGCCGAGGCACACGAAGACTTTGTGCGCAGCATACTTGGCTCTCAAGATGAAGCATCAGCCTGCTACCTCTCCTTTCCGGGGTTTGCCTGGTTCAAGCCCGATGGCACCATGGATTCCCCACCATCTGGGCCAGAAAACTACTTCTCTGTGGCCTTACTTCTAGCTCATCCACTGTCGCGAGGTTCGGTGCACATCAACTCCTCATCAGCAAGCATTGATTCTACTCAGATCGCCATTGATCCGGCCCACTTGACACATCCTCTCGATATCGAGATCATGTCGCGGCATCTTCAGTTCCTTGAGACAATCGTTGCTTCGAAGCCTTTAGTTGACTACTTGAAACAAAATGGTAAACGCAACCCCGGGGCAACACATCCTTTGACAGATATCGAATCAGCAAGAGACTACATCAAGCGCACTGCTGTTGGTGCGAATCATCCAGTTGGGACGTGTTCTATGATGCCTCACGAGCTCGGGGGCGTTGTCGACTCGAATCTTCGAGTTTACGGATGCTCCAATCTGCGCGTTTGCGACGCCAGTATCATTCCAATCCTGCCTCGCGCGAACTTGCAGGCTACAGTTTACGGCGTTGCTGAACATACTGCGGGTATAATCCTGGGTACTAAGCTGGATACAGCATGAAGATTCATATCTCACTCTTCCTGAAAGGTTTCGATTGTCAACGGGTCCAGAACCTGGCAACAGGGCGTCTCATCTCAGTATAGTACTGGTCGTTAAAGATCGATGGCGGTCTTAATCTAGCTTTCGGCAACTGTAGGTCACAGATATATATTATGAGAGTTTGTTTACAACACACGGGGAGGACTTTGAATGTCCCACCAGATTTGTGTACTCAAAAGTTCATAAATCTCATAAGACACCCTTTCAATATCCAAGCCTCCACGAAACTACCAAGGGCTCATTTAGTCGCCTCAATCATCTAAATACTTTTAAATCGAGTCTCTCGGTTCACAACGCGACACATGGAAGGAAGGCGTATTCTTTTCCCTCTTTTCCCAGCTACTCGTCGTGTTGTCTTCAGAGGAAATTCTTCGTAACCCCCGGTTGAATGACTTCAAGTCTTTCCAACAACTCACACCAAACTCGATCCTGCGTATTTTTGCCCTCGTCGCTGAGCACGAAGCTGCCTGGCTGCGATATCTGGGCATCCGACATGTACTGGCCATGCGTGTCAGCCCCCTGCGAAGCGGCGTGAACAATCGTTCTACTCCCAGCTTCTGTGGTCCGAGCAAGAAGCCATTTGAAAAGCGAAAAGCGCACAGCTGCCCAGGATGCCGTATTGCGAGAGAGTTCCGAGTGACAGAGGCCAGGGTTCACGCAGTTGACTGTCACCGGGAACGTGGCAGCAGGGCTCTGTTCGGCGATGCTGCGCACGCCGAAAACCTCGAGAAGTTTTGAGATGGGGTAGTAATCGTCGACGGCCTTTGCTTCCCGGGCATTTTGATTCAGTGTGTTGTAGATCTGGCCGTCTTCTGCTGACCTCTGAGGCAGGTCAGTCCATGCGTGGACCTCTGACGCCGTGATGGTTAAGGTGGGTCGGGTGCCGAATGTTTGTGCTGTAGCCTTGAGCTTCGGCATGACGAGCGCAGCGAGAAGAAATGTTGAGATAACGTTGATGGTGATCGTCTTCTCGTTACCCTCGGCAGGTTCGTATTCGGACGTGGCGATTCCCGCATTGGCGCAAAACATGTCGACTCGGTCGAGTTCCGCCTCGACACGGGCAGCAAAGGCTTTCACACTTGCATAACTGCTCATGTCAAGGTTCCAGACCTGAATGACTTTTGTGTCGCATTTGGTGGTGCTCTCAATGTCCTCTTTGGCGGCAGTTCCTTTTTCCTGGCTGCGAACTGCGAGGATGAGTCTGCTGGCGCCGAGACGAGCAAAGTGCCGTGCAGCTTCTTTCCCTAAGCCCACGTTGCTGCCAGTGATGACGATCGTCTTCCCCTCATACGATTCTGTGGGATAGGGAAGCGTGGTGAGCAACTGGCTTTGTAGGAACCCCATAGTTTGTGATGCTTGCTTGAATCTGAAAATGGATACTTCGAGCTGTTATCTGGAGCAAAAGATGTGCGGGTCATACTAGACCATTCTGCTCTAGGCAAGGAAAACACGATAGTTCACTGACTTTATAATGATGGGGCGCTTTTGGCCCTGCACACAAAGTGTTGTCGTCATCAGGACAAGCCCATCCGGCGATAAGCAATCAGTATCCGAGCACCGATGCAGAATGTTGAGGTGCAGCCATGCAGCCGCGTGCATCCATGAGATTTCCGCACTTTGATACTGGACCGTCTGTAGTTTCTCCAAGCATGGTAACCCCGGATATCCCCGAAGGTCAAGCAATCTTTTCAGTATTATTGGGGGCCAGATTCAACGAAATGCTTTGCAGGCGGGGCCTTGGCAAGCGACAACAAAGCAAAATCCAATCCCCAAACTCGTCTACTCCCTCGGTCACAAGTTGGAAGCAGTTCAAAGATTCAACATGGGGCTTCATCTGCGCACGAAAGAACACATCACCTGTTGTCCGATCATCCAAATCTGAGTCAACTGAGCTTTCTGCGTTAGGCAGCTTCAGTAAGCACGACCGTGCATTGTTTTGACCACCGAGATGAACATCAGTGAAATTAGAGGGCCTCTGAGTATCTCACAAAGTTTGATCTTTTGAGGAATGCGACCATGGACTCATAGGTTGGTCACTGATGGTATCACTTCCGATCACGCCCTGGTTCTTGCGGCAGAAGCATTTCACCCACGGGCGAGGTGGCATCAACATGAGTTCCGCTGAATGGAACCGAACTCAAAAGCACATGTCGACTTTTGCGATGTTCAAGACTTTGGGACTGAGGAAACAAAATTGTAGGGTCAGATTGCCATTGCTATTGGCGATAGCTCAAGGTATGCGTTGGGCAGGGAGAAGATCGACTCTATTCATCAAAAAATATCCTAGTTGGTGAAAGACGCTGCCTCAAGGAACTGCATTGCTCGTTGATTGGCGGGCACATGTAAGTAACGAGAGGTGTGGAAGATTGAAGCAAGTAGACTCGCCATCTCCAGAGGGATCATAAGCGAGACATGCACGTACAGCGGCCAGTCATTCAGGAAGTGAGCGCGACAAAACGAAGAAGATACGACGCCATAATTGCACGGGACGAGCCAGCCAGCTCATCGCCAGCAAGTCTGTCAAAGAAATATTCTTAAATATGTAAACAACATGGAATTTGACGTGCGCATCCTATGCAGAGTCCTGTCATGAAACGGCAGTGGAACATTGTGCAATTCATGCAGTGGTCAGGGTTCCAAGTTGTGCTCGCTGGGGGTATAAACCAGGAGGCTGGTGTCTTGCTCCACCCTCATTTGACGAAGCCCGGGACAGACAAATGAGCACTGTTGTTAGCGGTCCAGTATTTTGTTTCTTCTTCTGCCTTGCCTGCCTACCCACCTGTTGCTGCGCGTTGCTGGAAACGCCCTGGCGGCTACTCACGGATGCCAATATCTTTGGCGTCTTGTCTCAATGCTTGCCTGGCCTCAGCTGCTCCACGGACAAGAAGGCCAGCGAGGCTTGGCTTGTCAGCCACGGCTTGGATCATTTCTCCGACAAGCATCGTGATGCCGTCCTCAGTGGAGAAAATTCCTCTCGGTCATCTTTGGTCGGTTCAACTGTGCCCGGAAGGACCAGCGTCCGTTGCACACCGCAAATGCCGAGTATTGACGGGCATTAAGAGCTGGAAGCTAAGCAAAGCTTCAGCAGCGTGTTTAGAGCCAACAGCATCACAGGATTGTCTTTCCAGCTCCTTGATCATCAGGCGCACGGTCTGATTACGGGCTAGGGTGCTCAACATGTGGCAAAGATTATCAGGAATATTGCTGGCCAGCACATCTTGTGCATACCTCCCTTGCAGCAATGCCAGCACAGAACATTTTTACCCCTTGTACTGCCTGCATCATCTGGCGCTGCATGACGGCTGACTATGCGGTTGACAGCCAGCACATACCATTGCGCCCAGGGCCCTCTCCTGGGCTCCGTGCTTGTCAGACGTCCGTTGCCACAGCAGTGCGTTGAGGACGCTGCGCATAGAAAACGGTCGCTAGCGCCCGGTGCATGGCACGAAGGAGACAAACACATGCCAGATCAAATTCATGAGGACTCATTCCTGTCGAGGACAGGCAAGCGCTTCCGAGAAGCCTCATACGCGCCGGAGAGTCATGGGCGTAGCCTCAGCTTGCCAGAACGAGTCGTGGCTGGCTATGATAAGACAAGAATGACAGGTCCACGATCCAATCGCGCGTGGCTGTGTGTCTAGGGACCATGCGCCGTTTTGCTGGCTGGGCGCCCACCTTGCTTCTTCGAGCGGGAGCGGGAAGGGCCGTGGCCAATGCCGACATGTTGATCTCCGGCAATGTCTCGGGTCAGATCCGATCCATAGACTAGGATTCAGGTGTGGCTGATGTTGCAACTGGGAAACGCCAGCTTAACATCGTCTTTGAGCTAGCAAAAGCAAGATTTTGGAGTGGTTTAATCTCTTGCGAGTTTAGACGAACATGCAAAGCCTTCAACATGGCCGAATTGGGAAAGTGATGCAGGACGATGGCATTGCGTTGGTGAGACCAACTAGCGACAACAGCGGCAAGCAAGCTCACAATCATCAAGACGATGACGAAGGACATTCAACAGCTCGCGCCCTCCAAGCCTGGGTATAAAGTACGACGACGTAGCTGGTCCTTGAATGGCTTCTTGTTCACCGCACTCATCCTCACCAGTATCATCTTCTCCTCTACTCATCCTCTTCTCATCACCTCATCGTCACAGCTCAGTCACCGCTAAGCCGTTAGATCAACCGTAAAGATGCGCTTTTCCCTCCTCAAGTCTGTCGTCGCCGCCCTGGCTGTTTGCAGCCAGACTGCCTTTGGCCAGATTACGCCTGCCCAGGTCGTTGACAATATCGAGGCCCTCACGACTAAATCGCAGGCCCTGCAGGCTCCTGCGCAGAGAATCAGTATCATCAATGGCCCTCTGATCGTCGTGGGCCTCGGTCCCTTCCCCGTGAGAAAACGCGTCCTGCTTCATCCGCCGTGTGCTGTACTAACATGATCTTGCAGGCTTTGATCACTGGGTTCACCGACATTGTGAGCACCGCCACGGTCGCCATTTCGCAAATGCAGGGCATGGCCGATGTCCCCGCCGGTCCCCCGTCGGATGCCATTTTCGACGCCTTCCGCGAGTTCGTCAGGGTCCACCAGGTTCTCCTGAACATTCTCATCGGCAAGGCTGGTCTCTTCAACACCGTGCCCATCATTGGACAGCCCGTTGCCGCTGTGCTGCGTTCCATCGAGAAAGTTGTTGACGTACGTAGTGTTTCCCCACATTGTTGATGCGCGCCTTGGACTGACACAGCACAGACTGCCGCCTTCATGCTCATCGATGCTGTTGAGAGCCGTGCCGAGGACCTGCAGAGCCAGGCCCAGAGCCTCAAGGGTACCATCACTGTCGCTATCGGCAGCTACGAAGGTCTCAACGTGTAAAGGCGAGATGCTCCGCCGCGAGGGGACCAAGCAAGCGCTCAGGGCGACTCAGCGGTCGTAGCACGAGCGAAGCTCTCTGGCCAAAGCATCACGACAAAGACAACAATGGGCCATACGAGATGGATGACATGCCCTCAATCAGCGATGCACTCTAGCCTGGACGGACGTAGCTGTCAGTGTAGATGATTCCTTGCCTGCGATAATTGTCAATACAAAGCTTTGTCTTGCCTGCAGTGAAGAGCTCGCCACGAAAGCCATGTGCACGTCTGCTTCTGAAATACCTTAGGTTGTGCTGTATGTTGTCCAGGTGATTAAGCCGGCGATGTCTAGGTATGTAGTGAATGCTCGTTGATGGAAGGAGAAGGAGGAGGTTGATCTCTTGCAAAGATCGGCTCACGTAATCAGCTCGTAGCTTCTCAGTCGGGTTAGAGCGGGGTAGCTGTGTGTTACAAGTCTCGCGTTCACAGGCAATGGCAATGGGTCCTGGCGAATCCCACCACCCACTCAGCGTACTTGTAAGTACCTGAGGTACCTTACCTTAGCAAGCCTAGGTACCTAGGTACCTGGGCAGGTACAACGGCTGCGGCACCTCCCGCATTACCATGTTGGTCTGTTTCCTCCTTCCCATCTCCCTCCCACCAACATCACATCACCTCCCGCATCTGCCTACGATGTCGAATTCCATTACTTTGGTCAGCTCGAAGGCGCAGTTTGACAAACTGGTCAAGGAGACCCCCTATGTCGTCGTAGACTGTAAGTGCCACCGCATCGACCGATCGATGCAACCCCGCGATTACCAAGCCACTGTTTTAACCCGTACACGACGCTGATCTACGACACTCAAAGTCTACGCCGACTGGTGCGGTCCCTGCAAACAGATCGCGCCCCTGTTCCAGCAGCTCTCCGAGACGGCCGCCGAGATTGAAAGCGTCAAATTCCTCAAGGTAGACACCGAGGCCAACAGCGATGTCGCCGCCGCCCACCAGGTGACCGCCCTGCCGACCTTCATGGTCTTCAAGAACGGCAAGGTCCTCGAGAAGATCCAGGGCGCCGACCCCCGCAAGCTCCAATCCGTTGTCCAGAGACTGGCGGCCGAGGTTCTCGCCGGCGGCGGCGCATCGGGCGGCGCCAGCAGCAGCGGCAGCGGCAGCGGCAGCGGTAGCGGCGGTGTGTGGAAGGGCGCCGAGCTACCCCGCGGTTACCAGGACATCACCGACCAGATCGAGCCCAAGGGCTGCGAGCTCCTCAACGCCGACGACGATGCCGGCTCTGTGCGCGTCCTCTTCGATGGCAGCAAGCCCAGCGCGCTGGACAAGAAGGAGGGCGTCAAAGATTGGGTCGAGAGTGGCGAGGACGACCAGCTGCTCCTGTTTATGCCTTTCCAGGCCATGCTGAAGCTGCACACCTTGCACGTGAGTGTTCCCCGACCAAGGTCGCGCCATGGCCAAACAAAACATGTCTGACAGACGAGCAGATCACCTCGCTCCCTCCCTCCGACGACGACGACGAGGATGCCCCGATGCGCCCGCGCACCATCCACCTCTACACGAACAAGCCGCATAACCTCGATTTTGCCGAAGCCGACGACACGCCACCGACGCAAGTGATTGAGCTGTCCGAGAAGGACTGGAACGCGTCGGGCACGGCCAACATCAGCCTGCGTTACGTCAAGTTCCAGAACATTACGAGCCTCGTGCTGTACGTGGTTAACGGCGACGGCGACGGCGACAAGGTGCGGCTGGACCGCGTGCGCCTTGTCGGCGACAGCGGCGAGAAGCGCGAGATGGGCAAGCTCGAGAAGATTGGCGACGAGCCTGGCGAATAGTCGCAGATCGCTTTACGGTTGGGCTTCGTGATACCGGTCGCGTGGGCGCACGCAGGAGAAACATCCGGACAGATGACGGGCGGGTTTTGCTTTTAGACATAGGGACGGGAGCCAGCATAGGTAGCGACCCCACGGCGTATAGAAATCATCATGAGTGCCACAAGGGGGTGCATTGCAAATGTCAACCCCGGGCGCGTCTGGGATATGCTTTGCACGCTGAGTCTGACAATCACTAGACGTGTAGCCCAAACTGTCTCGGTCACGATAACGAGTACAACGTTCGCGTCCACCGAGATCAGGATCTACCAATAGCCCGATGGTCACGATTCATCGAGAGTAAAATATGTCCGACCTCCTCGCCGCGATCCCGCCCCCACCAAAAGGAGGAGCGTCTGAGACCAGGACCGCGTGAAAAGAGGAAAAGCCAGCCTGCAATTTTGATCGTTCTGGGGCATAACTGACGCTCCGATATATCCACTGATGAGGATTCGAGCAATGGGGAAACAATTTCAGGTTATGCCTGCCGCACGAAGAGAAGAAAAAGAAGAAAAATGTAAAAGCAGGCGCGGTCGCGCAGAGTTTTGTAGTCGCGATGCGACGGGGCGCCTGGCCGCCCCACTTGCTGGGTCTTGCTTGCAGCGATCTGATCGGGATATTGTGTTGCCGATCCGGGGACGGGTTTTCGTTGATCCGTCTGAAGGCTCGTCAACTCTTGATGTCAGGAGTTCTTGACTTTGCTACAGAGGAGACTGCCTGTGCCGAGTTCTGCGACCAGCGGTCTGTCTCTACACGTTATGGCTGCGAACCTTTCGCCTCCAGATGCTCCCTTAGCGGTTTGCATCAAGTGAGACCACCTGTCAATGCTCACCATTGGCATGGGACTCTATGATCACTGGACGACCTCAAAGACTGCAGACACCCTGAGCACGCCTTTTGGCATTCCACTTATCGATACTTGACCAAGCCGGGCTTCCACTATCAAGAAACAAACACCACACACACCAAACCTTGCTTCCTCAAACTGCTCCAACGTCAGCCACCTTTCACTCTTGACGCGCATCGAGGTGATACAGAGGCTCTAGCTTGGCATCCCTGCGGAAGAAAATGTAACGCCTTACCCACCAAGGCAGCCAGGTCCGCACCTGGTACCCTGCATGGCGTCGAGTGGGAACACTGAAGATGTAGTCAAGCTCCTCGAGCGTTCTCTGTCTGTTGGTGGCAGATGTTAGGAACCGGCATGGATTCGAGCATCTCTTCTGTCAGGACTTACTTGGTCTCGGGGATGATCAGGAAAATGACGAGGAACGCCAGAATGTTCAGGCCTGCGTAGAAGCAGAAAGCTCCCGTCGGACCGAAATTCTTGAGCAGAGACGGGAAGCTAAGCGTCAGAGCGCTGCTGAACGCGTTGTTGACCATGATGGTCACAGCGCCGCCAATCTCGCGATGCGACAGGGGGAAAGATTCGGAGAAGTAGATTGAGGGGAGTGGCCCAATTCCTGAGCAGTCGTCAGCATGCTGCCACGTCCATCTTGAGTTCAGAGCTCAGCTCGAATTTCACTCACCAGGGCCGTACATGGCGGAGAAGAGGAACACGAAAAACGCGATAAGGGGCACTCGAGCAGACACGTTCTCGTCAATGAGGAAGCACGTGCCGGCGGCAACAAGACACCAGGCCATGTTGGGAAACGTTATCATCAGCAGGTTCCGGCGGCCAAAGGTGTCCATCATGTACACGGCTGGGAACGCAAAGACGAACGTGATGAGCCCAAACCCCATCGAGACAAGCAGGCACTGCTTTGGGGAGTAGCCAGCCTCGGCAAATATTGTGGCAGAGTAGAAAGCCATGATGTTGATGCCTGGTTCAAACTGGTCAGCTACTGTCTGCTATTCACTGGACTTTTGGGAGGGTACAGTCATACCGGAAAATTGCTGCCCGATAACGATCCAAGCGCTCGCCACAGTCGCTCGGCGCAGGCGGGGAACTGTGAGCAGCTCCATAACTCTTGTGCGCAGCGTCTTGCCACCGAAGGCGTTCCTCTCCTCGCGCACTTGACAATGGGCATAGTACAAGTCGCGAGCAGCCATCATCTCAGTGTTGCGAATGCGACAGAACGATTTGAAGGCATCCTGCATTCGATCCTTCTTCATGAGCCAGCGGGGGGACTCTGGACGGAACAGTGTCAGCTTGGCGACCCTTCCTCTTGTTCATCGAAGCACTCACCCGGACACCACCAAACAAAGATGACGACAGGAATGGCAGGGGCAAACGCAGCAGCGAGCTGAAATCGCCACGCGAGATCACCAATGCGGAACCAGATCAGGTTGGAACAGAAGCCAACGAAAATGCCGAACGCAACGCAGAGTTGGAAGCTCGTGACGATTCCACCTCGAATAATGGCCGGCGCAATCTCAGCCGAGTAGATTGGGATCGTCGAAATCTTGATGCCCATACCGATTCCCATGAAGAGTCGACAGATCAGCAAACCCCACCAATTCTGAGCGAAACCTTGAGCCAGGACCGGGAAGATGGCAAACAGACCGGTAGCAAAGATGGTCCCGCGACGTCCGAGCAGGTTGTTGACAGGATCGGCAGCCCAGGCGGAGAACAGACCGGCGAGAGCGGGAGCCGCATTAATGGCACCTACAAGCATCTCCCTGTGCTCGATTCCAAACTCAACGGGGAAAGACAGGTTTGCGCCATTCGCACCCGTATTGTCCCAGCCTTGAACAGCTGAGCCGAGAGAGCAGATCGCGATGGCGTAGTAGAGTTGACGGGGCAAATGCCACTTATGGGTAGTCTCACGGCGGAGAAAGTGACGGTCGTCGTCGGTCATCTCCTCGAACTGCTCCCATGTTTCCGGATTCTGGGCTGCGAGGGCACCGCGATAGAAAACGTCCTCTTTGCCGTTGAATCCAAAGGTTTGACAAAAGTCGTCAGTCTGAACTTTCAGGTCTTGCTTCGCAATGCCAATCAAAGGGTTACGAATTCTTAACACATCTTAGCAAACAAGGTCAAGTACAAACCATTACTCCGCTCACCTGGCATTTATGTTACGAGCATAGTCCTGCTCCGTAAACTCCACGTGGGAGGCATCGAGCTTGGGCTTGATGTCGCCCTCGTCATCAGACATGCGAGCCATGGCGGAGGAGTCAAACGACAGTCGAAGGCGATATGACTTAGCAGTGATCCGTTTCTGTAGTTATCAGACATGGACCTTGAATATCGAACTCTGGAGCCCAAAGTACCTGCGGCTCTTATATTTATGGACCAAGCTGCAGCTCTTCCCCATGGGGTAGCCTCGATATCGAGGGGCCGTCACCGTCTCCACGACATTGCAGCTCGCGAGGGCTTCGGAGCGAGGCGGCAATCAGCCGAGGAGGGGTCCTGTACCTGTACAGGAACACTCCCAGGGCGCCTCCAACGGCAGTGCCCTGCGTGTGCCATGTCGCCGAATCCGTTCACGACCTGTGCAGGGCTCTGGGTGGCCTAGTCAAGAAAAGGTCAAGTGCCGGAGTGTTGGTGAAAGGTTGCCTGCGAAGAAGAGGGGTTCTTAGCTCCCCGACTCTCCGCGCAATGTTTCAGCAGTAGCGTACATTGGAGTTGAGTCTCTGACTCGAGCATAGCTCCAGCGCCCCAAGTCCCCCGCTCCCTCCTCCTGGTAAGAATTTAGGAGCTTAGCAGTTGTTGCCGCGCCGATCTTTGTCGATTTGAATATGCCCTGTGTGTGCCATTTTGCGAGCTCTGGAGAATACCCGATGTCTACTGGCCATATCCGGGTACCTGCACAGGTCCATCAACATCATATGGCTTTGGTGGATTCAACACACGCAGGGCACGACGGCAAGAATGTTGAAGATGCCGAAGCCAAGAAGTCGGAGATTGAGTAGAAGATTTGATAGAACTTAGCTACGCTTAAAAAGGCGTACCGCACTTTCTTCTTGACTGTTTGGATTCGTTGTGCCCAAGCTGACCTCTCAGCGACGAGATACAACACCTGACAATAACGCTTTCATCAAGATTACATCAACATATCCATCTCGACTTTCGCCAAACATGGGCAGTGCCGGCACACCAACATGGCTCGACAAGCTCGAGGAGCAGCGTAGGTGGCGCATACTCGGCCGGCCTTGAATATCGCTGATGCAAACAGTAAATGTGGACGTCGACTGGATGGACCCCGAATACATCAAAGGCATGCCAATCGTGCCTCACGATCAGACTAGCAATCAACTTTGGGTTGATATTCAACTCGGCGATGATTCGAACCGGGAACTGTTGCTCGAGACGGCCAAGGAACTCAAGAACGACGGTTGGCTTGCCATCTACACTCGCATGGTCAGCGGCCCATGTCCATGCAATATGACTCAAGGGCTCCTGATTGACCGTATCATGTGCAGGCTGTTCTGATGTGCAAAAAGAATATCAACTCTATTAGGGGCCGCGTTCTGCTCCAGACGCTTCCGTCAAACGCCTTCCGCTTCCAGGAAACCCTCGACCACGCGCGTCTCTATGACAAAGAGTTCGCCCGTGCCGGGATCGGTCGCGACAGATACTGCATCAAGATCCCCTCGACGGGCCCTGCTTTGAACGCAGCCAAGGTCCTTTCATCGGAGGGTATCCCTACACTCGGCACGGCTCTGTTCAGTCTTCCGCAAGCCATTGCGTGCAGCCAGGCTGGCATGCTTTACATCAGCCCCTACTATAATGGCAAGTTAAAGATCTGGGACACCAAGACACCTGTTTTTGGTCATTTGGCTAATCGTGTTTCTTGCAGAAGTTCTTGCGCACGACGAGCCAGAGTTGTGGCCCAACGTGAAAGATCCAGCAGTGGAGCACCCGATGTCCGCCCGCATTGTACAGATCATCGAGACATACAAGCGTCTATTTAGAGAGACGGGCAAGGAGCAACCACTTGTCAAAAATGCCAGGCAAGATCATCGCATGGTGTCCAATTTTACACGCTAACTCCCACCTAGTTTCATCACTGTTCAAGAAGCCATGGCTGCCGGTGAAATGGGCTGCCACTCAGCGACTATATCGCACACGGTCCTCAACGAGCTTGCCAAGCTCCGCTACGTTGCCTCTGAGCAGCCGGGCCCCGACGTCCCTAAGCCGGCGCATGTCTACAAAGACGCCCCGCCCGTATCGGACCGCCTCCGCAAGCTTCTCAGCATCGACCCCCTGGCTGGTCCTGACTGGGACGGGAAGTTGGCAAGCACAGATGTGGATTATCTCGCTGACGGTGGCGCGTCCCTGCAGAACGCTATCGAGGCGGACGCCGTGACGAAGAAGAGACTAGCCGATGCTATGGCCCTTTTCACAGGCGGGCAGGAGAGGAGCCGTGCTAAGATTGAGGAGGTGCTTCCTTTGGTCTGAGTGCTTGCGCTGTCTCCAAAGCTATTTATGATGAGCAATTCTAGCTACATTCTTTTTCATTGGGTGTCGTGAAAGGATCGAGACAAGTGACTGTGTGTGCTATAGGGGCCGGAAAGTAGGCGACTCATGGTGGGTAGTCCCGGTCTGATGAAGCGCTGAGGAACTAGATAGTTTGGCCCGTATATGCGCACCTTGTACAAAGTCTTCCTGAAAGTGTCCATTGGTCATGATGCTCGTGAGTTCTTTGGTCAATGTTCGAGGGATCCAAATCTCCCACGTATGGCATCGATATGGACATGGCGATCGAATTATTGGGTATCGCGGATTGTGAGCCAATTTCATTGTCGAAAGCGAGCCCTTGATTAAGTGAGATTCCTTCTGTTAAGTCAAAATTCAGGAAAGGGACGTCCTGAAGGGCTGGAGCAGAAGAAGATATGCCGTCGCAGGTTTGCGAGGGATCCTGTGTAGCGAATGATGGCAAATCTTGTGAAGGCAATGTGATCGTGTTGGAAATCGGCTCCTCATGCGTCACATCCCAGAAACGGTCGAGGAGAGTGGTTTCCGCTGCGGGCGCTGGGATTCCCAGGGATATTAGAGTAGGCATAGGACCTGAAGCGGCCGTGGGCGATACAGAGCTGCTGCCTTCGGCGTTTGCGGTTCTCTCCACGTCATCGCGTCTCCCAGACTCTTTCTCTTGCTCCACAAGGCGGTCTAGATGTAGATTGACGGCCTTCGGAGCCTGTGGCGCCAAACCGTCAATGAGCCGACGGTGGTTGACCTGAGTAAGGAGCTCATCACGCTCTTGGACCAGAGCGCGGATGTCTTGGAACGCATCAGAGCAGAGGCCTTTCATGAGCTTATGACGAGCAATGCTCTCTTGGACCACGACGTGCTTGGAAAGGCGTTGAGGGTCAGTGCCGCCGAGGGCTGGAAGATGAGTTGCAAGTTCCTGGCTCATCGTCAGCCACGCTAGATACCTTACGAGCACAACAGATCAAAGACGATGGCAGGGACTCGGTAAGACCCACAATCAGACGGCTCTTGAACGCTTCGCGTCGGTTTTTCTCAAATATGCGATGAGTCGCGCGGTCATCGGCTGTGAAGTTACGCACACGCTTCTTGCCAGCCATCTTGGCAGGCTCCCCGCCGCTTGTACCGAGTCTAGGCGTTCTCCGCTCCGGCGCTGAGGTGACCTCCCGTACGGCGGACGGCGTGAGGGAGCATTCTTCGACGAATGCTCGTAGTTGGAGCGATTAGGGGCGCCTTGGTCTCGTGCTTCGAATCTCGAGCTTTGGTAGTTGTTGACTTGGTCGTGGTAGACTATTCGAGACGAACGATGAGGGTGGGACGATGGACACAAAGATCGCATGAAAGGAATCATTCTAGCGGACAGGCAATGGCACGTGGACGCCAACAGCCGTAGGGTAGTCGTGGCGCTACCTCGAACTGGAGCCTGTACAGGGCGTAGGAGGTCGCGAGTCAGTCCAAATGATTCCCGTTCTACCATTTCCCCAGCTTCCCCGCGCGCGGGGACGTCGTTCACGGAATTAAGATTTAGTTTGAGCTTAGCCGCTAGCTATTGCGTGGATTGTGGCTCGGTGAAGAATGTACCGGTGTTGACTTCTAGCAGGGACATGAGTGCACTTAGCTCTTCTGGACGGAAAAGTCGAAAGATGTGGAAGTTGAGAACGAAAGGGGCTCTAAGGGGTCGCTCACCGAGAGATCGCCACCACACCGATAGACGTTCTTCGAGCTGACTCTGTCCTTCCTGTCATGCGAAGACTGGCCATCCGATGGGAGTGTGTATGAGATCTCGAACTTTCCTCGTTATTTTTCAAAGCATTGTTGGAATACACATTCCCAGAATATGGTGAACTTGATTGTCATTTTCCGAATCCTCATATTGCTCAGCGTGGCTAGGTACTCAGCATAAAATTGGTGACATCAGGTTTAACTTCTGGATCCACCAGGCCCTATATGAATATTAGATCTCGACCTGCCTACTTTACCTTACTTGACCTTTTCAGATGGTTCCCATTGAGGCCTCTCTGTTCTCTCCTTTGAACGGTTCCAGTCCATGAGCTGCAAGATATCAAAGACAAACGATAACGTCATTCACTTATGTCAGCGGCGCAGCAGCACACCCTCTTGCTTTACAAGTCTAGACTTGTCTCGCCTCGTTTGCTTTAAACGAACAGTCTCTAGTCTTCAGGATCCCGTCCTCCAGTCGCCTTCCCCTAATCATATTACATGCCGCACGCCAGGTGCCGTATTCATAGCTGCTGACATGGCACTTTATTTCTGCTGACCGCTATAGCTAATCTGCCGCTTAGCTACCCATGACCCCTCGCCCTGGCGCTCCACCCGCAATGCATCGCCCATTCTGTTGGGTTCGTGGCACTCATAGAGAGCAATAGTCCTGCGCGTGGTGCATTAGCCAGACACTCATGACATCTCCATTCATGCATGTGCTCCAAAGCCGCCATGCTGTCATTTGAAGCTCGCCATCTGGGTGCCGACGAGTTCTTTGCCAGCAGGATGAACCGCGACACCAAAACTGTGACTTGGATGCCAGGCAGTCTACATTGCACACTCGATGCTCTTTCAGTTGGAAAACTATCAAGCTTCTAATGCCGGAACCAGTTCTTGATGCACACGTTCTCTTGCAATCTTGAATACAAACTCGATGGCCGTTCTCGCTATCCCCTCCATTGGCTGGCAGCCCCAGCCCACGTCGCATTCTGACCGCTGGCCCCTCAACAAGACGCTTCCCATATTAAAGTTGCCACCGGAGCTTCGCCACATCATCTGGGAGTTCGCCCTCCCGGCACCGCGCATCTACGAGGTCCTTGATGGCCCCGAAGCCAAACAAAAGACGCCGGCTGTCGACGGTCTCTTTTTTGCCAATGTCCGTTATGAACCCCCGCCGATACTGGCGGCCGTCTGCCTCGAGACCAGGGCCTTTACCTTGCGCCGTTTTCGGGCCCTCACCTTGTCCGGGATCACCAAATATGTCGATCTCAGTCGCGACATTATCCTCCTCGAGCCATATTTGTTGGTCAAAAGGCTCCTCCGGACGCTGCAGTTCCTCATCCAGGTCCCCCTGGTGCGAAACAACCTCACGTGCCTCGCCCTTGGCACATCCTACGGCATGAACACGAGGTTAACCCATCCAGTCCTCGGCAAAGAGGTGTTGGAGACCAACATCGGCGTCCTGCTGTCGCGCCTCTCCAAGTTGCCAAAGCTTAAAAGGCTTCTATTCATCGTCCATCAGGAGTTTCAGTTCGAATGGGACTTGTCTACTGCAGAGCCACAGCTGCCACCACTATTTCTGCTCAGGAGTATTCCTCCGGGATCGCATGATGCACATCGAGGCTTCCGATTCAAGCCTGCTTATGACCTGCACAGCAACAACTATTTCTTGCGTATGCCATATGAGAACGCCCTGTTCCCCTATTCACCCGGCTTACAGCATGACCCAGACCGACCTGTGCCTGAGTTCACGGTCCTGCGGAACGAAGATTGGCCTTCAGATGACGAATGGCGAAGGTTTAACCACAGGTTCCAGAGGGCAGCAAATGCATCTCTCGAGACGAAACACCCTGGCAAAGCCACAATCAGACGCGAGGCGCTGCCGGCTGTTGAAGGTGCCTGTCTGCTGTGGCGCTACCAATCTCAGCATTCCCGAGCACATGACGATTCGATTTTAGAGCATCGCTGGCGTGTAACATAAAGCATGGTATCTTGAAAGAATCTCCCCGTCACATCTCCTGCAAGCACAATCTCAGTCTTGCCGTACACTCCTGACCTCATGTTGGACATCATTGCTCTTTGGCTGAGACTCGACAGCAGTATACTGAATGCTGCTTTGGTCTGGCTGGAACACAGCACCCAACGCACCTCGTCGGCGTCTAATAAGAAATCTGCAACGCAGATCAGCCGTGGTCTGCAAAATGATAGGGTAGGAACTGGATGCACTAACATGATGCTGGCAATAACGGCCAGCAGAACTGGGACGCCGAGACCAATGCTCACGCCGAGGATAACCTTCTTGTCAACCCCCCTAGCCTTGCCGTCCAGAATACCGTCTCCCTCGGACCCCTCCGCATCATTGTCACCGTCATCCGAAGTAGGTGACTCTGTAGGCGGCGGTGGAGGTGGAACATACGACACGGGCGGCCCAGATGTCGATTCAAGTCCCAGCGCACCCGACCCAAATTCTACAACGCGGTTGATCGTCATCGCCGTCACCTCTGGCCACTCAGCCTCAATGCCTGACGCGACTGCCGTCACGAGTGTCTGTACCTCGGTCACCTCGCGCAGGCTCTGCAACGACGCTGGGCAGTTCATTAGTCCGATAGAAATGCACTCAAGTGCTGTAAAGACAGTCTCCTTCGTCAGCGTCGTCGTCGTGCGGTCTTCCTCGTCTTCTTCATCATCCTGCCGCTCGCCGAGCCTTGAGGTGCTAGCCGCAGTCGCCTTCGGGCTCACGACGCATTCATCTGCCAGCGTTGTGTACCAGATGGGGATTTCCGTGCTCGGAGCCGGCCCCCAAGTTTGGCCCATGATGGCGACAGTCGCGCCAGCAGCGGCACCCAGGGCGAAAACAAACTCCTGCCTCACGCGAAGCCGACAGTCTTCATCCTCTTCGTCGTGATCGTCTTGGTCATCATCATCGCGTTGACGAACATCAGAGTCTGTACTGCCAGTGATGATGCTCGTCCTAAGGTCGGCGAGATTCGCCCAGACAGCAACCTCGATGCCGCCACCTGCGCTCGGGAGCTCGAAGTCCCCGGCAGACAGATCTGGGAGGAAGGGGGTGTGGAGCTCGAGACCTGCGTGGATGGCGACGCGGAGGAGAGCTCTGAAGGTCACGCCATCGCTTTCAACTGTGACCGGGAGGAACTCGAACTGGCCGCCGTTACTGGGATTTGATATTAGCACATGTTCGAAGGGCTCATGCTGGTAGCCGATGAAAGGAGAGGTGCACTCACAAGACTATAACGGAGACCTCATCTGAGAATAGGGCAATATCAATAGCGATGCCGTCCTCCAACTTTAGATGAAAGCCACTCGTAACGGAGATTTCCGACTCGACGCTGAGGAGGAGGTCGACGGCGAAGGTCACGCCGACGAGTACATCGCCGACTTTGAACCCGAGAGGCGTCACCGACGTGTACAGGTTCAGAGAATACGTCGCGCCCGCCGTCATCGTAAGCTGGGTATCCATGTACAACTCGAGGCCATCGAAGCCAAAGTGCAGCTGGCACTCAGGAATTCCCTGAATGTCAAGGCTCAGATCCACGTCAAGCGGAGGCAGGTCAAAAGCGCTACTGCTGACGCCTTGTTCTTGCACCTTGTCAAAAACGTCGCGGATGTACGTGTCGACATAGTCAGTCATGTTGTCGATGACGGCCTCAAACTTGTTTCCGAGACTTTGAATCGCGGCGCCAGCGTCAAAGTCTCCATCGATGGTCAGATCGACGTTGGCAGTACCCTTAATGTAGCATGTGCGACAGAGCACCTCAACCGAAGCGTGCAATGAAGCGTCTGCCGTAGCTTCATTGTCTTTGGGAAGGTCAACTCCGACTTCTTTGCTGATCTCGGCGCCGCTGGGTGTGTCAGCTTGGCTGTGGATGGAAGCAAAAGGGGGAACGTGGGAGGTGACACACTATCTGAATAGCACGGCATTGCTGAAGCTCTTGTCAAGTGACGTTGAGTTGCCCAGTTCATCTTGACGCTCTTCTAGAGACGCCTTTGCGAGACTTCGGCGGATAGCATGTATGGTCTGCTCGGGAGTCATCCCAGGGGCGCTGCGAACTGAGACATCGAGGGCCGGCTGTCTTGTGACGCTGGCGGCAACCAAGGCGCCAGCACACAGGGTCAAGGCAAGCTGGGGCAACATTTGAGTGATGTCAATATTCTGACTTGACAAACCTCTTTGGAATCCGAGGGGCCCCCCATTCAGTTGGGTCCTTCACGGCTTATAGTCTGCCTGCGGCTCGCGTCCAGACATACACGCATACGCTGCCGACGTTGCATCTCCCCAATGAGTAGCGTGAGGGGCTTGACTGATCCCCTGCAGGATCATGTCCGTGCCAGAGAGCCCAACCCGACGATGGGGAGAGCTGAGATCTGGGGATGTCGAGGGCAACATGGGTTTGGATGGCGTGGTGACTGGGGTGTACATCCACAGCCTGGTCCACGAAAGGCCTCGATCGTCTCATCAGAGCGCTGGCAATCCCGCTATCAACGCTACTGCAGCAAAGAGTCCATTACGGAGATTTTTGCTCGCTTGGCGTAAGAAAACTAGGGACTTTGGCATTGCCCACCCCGCGAGGAAGCATCCCATGCTGCGATGCTGAAAGGAGAAGGGGTGACAAACAACCAATAACCATCATACATGGTGCCTGTTCTAAAATCACAAGAGAAGCGCTCGCAATCGTATCTCTTCCCTTGTGTTTCAAGATCGGCGCTCTATACTTCAATCTCACACCAACGCATGCAAGGCCTGCAAAGGGTCACCAACAGGGTCGTTTTCGGCCCCCTCCTGACTCGATCATACTACCAACCGCATATATTGAGACGCGCAAGGCCACCAACATGCAGCAAGCTTGTCCGACACTCGTAGTGGAAAATGCAAGTTGACACCGCGCCACCACAGCCGAGGCCAAGAATGTATACCCGACTGTGTCAGAGCTATAATAGGAACCCCATTTTTGCGAAAAGTCAGAGCAGCAGCATTCCGAAACATTCCCCAATCGGTACATGCTGTGGAAGAGCCTACAGCCAAGGCGGTTTCTCCCCCACAGCGTGATCGCCAAGTCAGGCTGGACAACGGTGACAAGGCCGATTTTTGGCCCCATCAACCTTATTGTGTGCTCCATGCATGATGTGACATGTCCCTAAATAGACTCCAGGTCGAACACGGCACCATTCGGCGTCGATGTCGTGTGCTAGGCAGTAGAGGGCAGCTCCTCAATATACCTTGTGATCCCCCAACCGCAGTGTAAACGACATCAAGCCACACGTCTCAGTGACGAGGCCATCAAGCAGCCGTCCGGATGCGACGCAGACGCAGGCCGCCAGGAGCGACGCCAGAGGCGCGACTCTTGCGTTCGAGGTAGCGCCGCTCGACCTCCTCGAGGCTGTGCCCGCGCGTCTCGACCATGACGAGGGCGACGACGATGGTGCAGAAGAGGGTGGCGAAGGCGAAGAGATAGTATGCGCCAAAGGACGACTTGGCAACGAGCACGGGCGTGATGAGCGCCACGACATAGTTGGCAAGCTACACGGTCAGCGACAGCGCGGTGTGTGAGAGAGGAGCATGAGAGAAAAGGGGACATACCCAGTTGGCGCTCTGAGCGAGGCTGGATGCGCTGCTCCTCGTCGTCGCCGGCAGACTTTCGACAAGAAAGGTTCGGAAGCCGATGGCCCAGGTGCCCGAGTAAACGATGGCAAACAGGAAGATGGAGACGATGACGATCCACTTGCCGGCGCCGCGGTCAGCGTGGACCTCGTCGGCGGCGTACAGCGAGCCCATCACAAGCATGATGGCCGAGATGGCGACGCCGCCGACGAGACTCGAGGTGCGACGGCCCCATTTGTCGGCGAGGAAGGTGGCCGGTATGGTGACGGCGAGAATGACAAGGGCTGAGACGCCCGAGGCGAGGAAAGTGGCCTCGTCGCCGTCAATGCCAGCCTGGGCGAAAAGAATGGGCGCGTAGTAGAGCACGCCGTCAATGCCGCTGAACTGCTGCATGGCCATGATGAAGCAGCCAAAGGCCGTACGGCTGCGGAATGGCGCCGACCAGGCCTCGCGAAACTTGGACGCCGTGTGCCGCAGCTCGTCGAGAAGTGTAGCATTGGCGTGGGCGGCGACCTCATGAGTGCGGCGGTCGAGCAGATCCGCTCGCTCAGCTTCGTCGAGGCCGAGACGCACAGCAACAGCGCGGGCCTCGTCGAAACGACCTTTGGAGAGGAGCCAACGCGGCGAGGGCGGCACGAGGAAGTATGCGCTCGATAGCGCGAAGCCCAGGGCCGAGGCAACGGCAAGGGGCAGACGCCAGGCAATGGTCGAGGGCCCGAGTCGGGCGGTGCCGTAGCACATGAAGAAACCGAGAACGATCCCAGTGACGATGAGGAACTGGGGCAGCGCCGTCATGACGCCGCGCCTTCGTGCCGGGGCCATCTCGGAGACCTGGACGTAGACATTGCTGAGAAAGAGACCCTCACCGACACCCTTGACGAGGCGGCCGAAAATGAAAAGGCCAAGGACAGTGGCAGCACACTCCAGGGCAGCACCGACGGCGTAAATGAGAGCACCGAGGGAGAAGAGCCGGACGTGGCCGAAGCGGTCGGCGAGAACACCGGCGACAAGGGCCGTCAGGGCTCCGGGAATGAGCACCGATGAGACGATGACGCCGTGCATGGTCGGCGACACATGGCCAAATGTGGCTTCGAAGGACGGCATCGTGGTGACGGGACCAATGCTGCCAGTGTCGAGGCTATTGTCGTCAGCAGCCGGTGAGAACGGGCCTAAAATCAAGGCTCACCCGAAGAGCATGGCAACACAGGATGAGATGAGGCTCGCCCTCACATAGAGCGGTGGCATGGCGAGCTTCAAAGTGTTGGCTTGTTGCGGACGTTTCGCCTTGTGATAGTCTGTGAGAGTATTTGGCAAAAATGAAAGTGTTTTGCAAAAATGAAAGTGTTTGGTGGCTCAGAACTTCTTAAAGAACAGAAACAGCAGCCAAAAAGTCAGACGCAGTCTCTGTCAACTGATCGGCGCATCGTCACTTTCCACCACCCAGCGTCTCTGAGGTTTTGCCGATGTCCGCTTGGCGGGTTCCACGGTTCCACCAAAGCCGCGAGAGTTACTCCATATGCATGCACTAGGCTTATCACGCCTGGGAAGATGTCGTCTGACTCGTCGGCGTGGCGAGTCCAAGTTATGTAACGCCGTGCAGGTGAGATGCAAGATGAGCGTGTGAGACGCGGTAGAGAGGCAAGGAAGAATTACATCGAGTCCCTGTTTCATTGTACTGCTGACTGGGTATTCATTCAATCAAACGTAGGGATAAGTTCTGGATCTATCCATCACTAGTTCGACCCTTCATGTCGTGAACTGCCACTTACTTCTCCTGCTCACTGGGAACTACATGGTTCTCGTTCTTTCGCATGTCAAACCCCTTGCTTGGCTGAGCTTTTCCTGCCTCCGAGCCAGAGCAGCCTGTCTGACACTCGATTCTCGTCCGTCACTAACCTCTTCTCCGTCCAGATCAACCCCTCCACCGTGTCCAGGCGCGTCACACGTCCCGAACCGGGTCAGCGCCGAGTTACCAACCATGCAGTTGCAAGATTGAGGCTCAGAAGACGCCTCAGATGTGGCCTGCCGCTGTCGAGGGCCTTCATATTGACCAAGGCCCATCCGCCGGCCAGGGGCTCCAGCCTCTTCGCTGATGCTCCATGGGTTCATCTGAGGGGACGTCTGCCGATTTGCAGTCGAAGGCGGCGGCGCGAAGAGGGACCTCGGAGGTTCGCTGTTCCTAGACGCCACCAAGCCATCGCGGGAGTCGCCCTGTGATGAGTTACGATCTCGACGCCTCGTGAAGAATCCCCTGAACGCTGGTTCATCATCCCCATCGCCAACATTTTCCGCGTTCGAACGATTGTCCTTTCTTGGGCGGTGCGTCTGAGTAGTGTCTGTTGGCGGGTCAGATTCTGGTAATTTACCGCGTTGCTTCTCGGAAAGTTTCTTCTGGCTGAAGAGACTGTGATGGCCGAAACCCATCTTGGGTGAACACGGTCGATGGTTGAAGAGCCGGATAGAAAAGATCGACGAGGCTGTCCGAGTTTTTGGTGGGATGAATGATGCGTCTCAATTACTTGAGGACTGGGTGGTTTCTTTATGTATCCGGCAATTGCGGTCCTAAAGTTGTCGGAGATACGTTGTCGAAGAAAAAGCCTATTGTTTATTTGGGATGCCGCAGCACAATGAGTAAAAGTCACATCTCGAAAGGTTTCATAAACCTTGAGGGCATGGATCAACCAAAAGTAAACGCTGCAATTGTCTATGGTGCTCATGATGATGCCTTGATCCCAAAAATCTGCAAAAGAAATGTCAGCATACAGTAGCAGCACGCCCGGATGAAGTGGCTCTTACCTGGTTCAGCGCCGTGTCGTCCATTGTCGCCATCCTCTTCGACGCGATCCACCGCGATCGCACGGCGTGATGCCCCCTAAGCACCGGCGTCGACGTTCCCGAAGCCGGCGTCGCTGTGCCCGAAGCAGACCTTGATGCGCTCGCCTTGGCTTCCTCGGCCTTCTTAAGCTCCTTCTTGCGCCTCTTCTTCTCCTTCTTGGCCGCCTTGTCGGCATCTGAGTCCGAGTCGTCCACTGCCGCGGCCGCCGCCTTCTTCTCTTTCTTTTCCTTCTTCTCCTGCTTGCGCTTCCTCCTGGCTTCCTTGTCCTCTGCCGCTGAGCTGTCCGTCTCGGTCTTGGTCTTGTCCTTCTTCGACTTCTTCTTCGACGAGCCTTCCTCGGTGTCGTCCTGGGTATCATTGGGCGTCGATTTGGCCGACTTGGACTTTTCCCTCTTGGCCGCCTTGCGCTCCTCCTTACGGCGCTTCTTCTTGGCCTTCTCGTCCTCGCTCGACGAGTCCGCATCGGACGATGACACCTCGTCGGCCTTGCGCTTCTTTGACACATCCTTGAGGCTCACCTCGGGCACATCTTCCACTTTGACGTCCTTGTCTTCGTCGTCCTCCTCCTCCTTCTTCGTATCATCCATCGACGGCTTCTCCTGGTCGCCGACGAGCCAGCCGCCCCGCACGAAGCGCATGGGGCCAAACTTGCTGTCGCAGTACAGCGACGACGCGACAGCCAGCTTGGCCTGCTGCTCCTTCTGTATCTCGACGTCCGACTTGCCGTTGAGGCGCGACAGCATGGCCTGAAAGGCGTCCATGCCCGTCGACCGCTCCTCGCGCGCCTGCTTGAAGCCGAGGCCGAGCATGTCGTCCTTGAGCGAGACGCGGACGAACGAGGCGTTGGCGGCCGTGTAGTGCTCGGCCTGCGCGGCGTCCTTGGCGCCTAGGTATTGGCCGGGCTCCCAGCCCTGGGAGCGCAGGATCTTCTGGCCAAAGGTCGATGTGTCTTTGGCCCATGATGTGTTGTTGGGGTCCTTGTCGATTTTTCGGCGGCTGGCCTGTTAGCTGGGTTGTAGAGGGAGGGGGAAGACTGGTGGCGGGTGGACGTGAAGAACGCACAATTTGACCTCCGCGAGACCCATGGCGGCGATTGGCGGCGATTGCCTGAGATGAGTGGTCTAAGGAGGACGACGAAAGACAGCGCTCGCTCGAGGACGAAAGGCAAGATGCTGAGATACGATGCTGGATGTGATAAGAAAATCGAGAGGCCGTTATCGTGAAAATTTTGGTGGGGTCCAAAGTGGTCTGTGGGTCGGCCTCGTGCAGCCGAGGAATGGCCGGTGTGCTGCTCACCGGTCTCTAGTTCACCGACCTCTGACCTGGGGTTCACCGAGACTACCCAGCTTCCCAGCTCCCCAGCTTCCCAGGGGCTCGTCAACATGGCAATACTCCATGATTGGCAGCACCAAGCCGTATCTGCAATGACTTTTCGTTCGATTTGCTTGATGTCTTATGCTGCTGATCTGCATGTTCCGAGAGATCCTGACAAAATGGCGGTCGTGGATGATAATGCTCGCATCTTTCCTTAGATCCCCCCATCGTGTTACAGGCGTCAGGCACCTGAGAATGGTTCCTTCCCATGCTGAGCCTCGGTCTAGTTGAAATACCTTTGCCCTTCAATCGAGACTCTCGATTGCCCTTCTCTCTCCTGCCTCTTGCCTCCGGTATCATGACTAGCCATCTTCCACTTCCGCTTCTCCCCGAAGAACCTCCAAATACCACATATCAAAGGAGCAGACCACGAGAACACAGATAACCCAGACTCAACCCATCACAATGTCTGCCACCGACTCCGGCAACCTCAGTCCCCCCGATCCGAAGCGCAGACGCACCCGGAAGCCCGCCAAGCACACCGTCCAGACGAAGGACGACTTCACCGAGCCCTACAACATGGACATGGAAAGCGGCAAAAAGCGTCTCGAGGAGGTCAAGCAGCGCCGTCTCCCCAACCTGCTCATCACCCCACTGACCCGCGCCAGATCAACGCCAAGTTCACAGCCGCCCGTGACCGCCTCTTAGCCGACTACGAAGCCGAGCAGCGCGAGCTCTCGGATACCCTCCTCAAGGCCCTCGAGAAGCAGATGAGCATCCAGTACGCCCCCCTTGCCCCTTGCCCCTTGCCCCTTGCGTGTATCTGTGCTGTGCTCTGAATGGTTGCCCGTCTGGCGCTCCTTCCCTCGTGTGCGCAGCCAGCTGACGCCAGTAGGGCCAACACGGACAGGCACTCGATCCACGTCCTCGCCGAGGCGGCGCAGGACCGGCTCGAAGCCGAGGAGCGCATCCAGGCGCACGTCGACGGCGCGCAGGCGCGCTTCGAGCGCCTCGAGACGCTGCTGCGCGTGGTGGTCCAGGGACGCATCGAGGAAGCCGAGGCCGCGCTGCTCGAGGCCGGCGGTCTTGTCAAGCGTGAGTAGGCGGGCCGGATTTCCGTCTCCTTCCTTTTGGGGGTTTCGAAGTGGTTTCTGTACGAGTTATTCGGTAACGAGTCCGTTGATCTTTTGTCGAGTCGTGGCGTTGAGTTGCGAGAGCCTCCCGCAGTATCCCTGTCATCCGACGGCACGTCGCGGCGTAGAGTCGAGTCAATCATGGCGAGATAAACATGAAGAAAAGGAGTCGCGATTCCAACGCCGTCTATGCCACCACTGATACAGTCACACTAATCGTCCCACGTCCGCCCGTGTTGTACACCAGCGCATCCCACGCCGTCCGTCTCCCCTCCAGCCTGTGGCCCGCGTCTCAGACCTCGAAGCCGAACCCCTTCATGCACAGCTTGTACGCGTCAATCGTCGGCGCGCACGCCTTGGCCGGGTCCGCCGCGTTCGAGAAGAGCATGCACTCGTCGCGCTTGGACTTTTCCTCCTTGCACACGCAGCAGGGCTGAACCTGTTAGCTTAGTTTTGGGGGGGTCTGCTGGCGGGAGCCCTCTGTCCATGTGGCATCGGGTCATCCGGAGCGTCGGAGAGGGATGGGTGCGCACCTTGGGCTTCTCGGCTGCCGGCGCCGGCGTCGCGAGAGATGGGGATGCTGGTTTTGTTGTCAGCCATTGGCCTTCGGACACAGTATTCGGGGCAGGACGAGTACTCACAGATTGCGGCAGCGGGGGAGGCCATGTTGTCTTTTCTTGCGATGGATGCGATGGGATGCGAACGAGGAAAATGGTTGTCGAGCCGGGCTCTCTGCCTGCTGAAATCGTATGTCAACGAAGCTCAGTCCACTTTTTTTTTGGCAATCGGCGCTGTGGATTTGTCATTGTTCGTCCTTGAGCACAATTGCACGTCATCGCCTGTTTGGTCCTCGGTGGTTCGGTGAGTGGCGAATCAGGAGTAGTAGGTCACGTGCCCTCGCGGGAGACTCGCGTCTCTTCATGGGGAAAGGGGCGGGCACCTCAGGGAGGAGGATAACTCGGTAGCCCTGGTGGGTAGAATCCATGAGCTCACATCTGTTTCGAGATATGCTTTACAAAGGCATACAAATCGTACCCAAGGCTGCTCGATCGAGCAGAGAAACGCCCCACACAATCATCAATACATATCATAATGTATATTAAACCATGCCCAAGATATGTCACCGGCAAGATATGCACCATCGCTAAAAACCCTCCAATGTCATACTCCCACACGACGCTTTCCGTGTACCAAAGATAACTACCAACATTGAATTGCCCACCACACAACAAGACCCTCGCCTGAACGCACCGCCTCACTTCACATGAGGACACACTTCTTGTCCGCCTTGTCACCCCGACCTGCCATGTTCCCTTGGCTGGCAGCCGACACGTCCGTCCACGCCGCCGAGCTCGCAACGTCAAAGTCGGGCTGCTTCTTCCTCTTCTTCTTCTTCTTCGACCCGCCCCAGCCACGTCTCTTGGCGTCCTGCATGTTCTTCGCGGCGCTGCGCTCGGCGCGGCTCGGCTTGCGCGAAATCGACCCGTGCGACTGCCGTCCGTTCGATACCGTCGATGGCGCCGACAGCCAGGAGGGCATAAACCGCGACGACGACGACCTCGGGTCTGTGATGCTACCACCACCATTCGCTGGCGGCACATAAGATGGATCGAGCCGCTCTATCGCCGGCCGCACGTGTCGCGGTATCGGCGCCAAGATCGGCGTCTCGCCTCTGCCGCGACCCGAGGTGCGCCGGTTGGGTGCGTCAAATGCGCCCGTCACGCCGCCAGGCGTGCTGATGATTAGCGGCTGGTCCTCGACAGTCAGGCTTTGCGTGTGCGCTGTCGTCCGGATCGGTGGGAATGGCCTCGATGCTGAGTCCCGCGACGTCGGACGCCCGCGACTGCCGACCGGCACGCGCCGAGGCGATGCCGGACCGGCAGGGGCCGTAAGAGGATACCCGGCCGTAGTCATTTGTACGGCGCTAGGCTCAGGAGCTCTGGGCCAGGTCTGCGCATTGGACAGCCGCCTCGGCAACGGCTCGGCAGAAGTAGCGGGATGGCTGCTCTGCGGCCCCAGACCTGCCGCAAGGTTCACCACGGGTATTTGGAGGTCCAGAACAGGAGGCCCTTGGCTGTCTGAGGGATATGACAAGTTCCGGAGAGGAGCGGCTGGTGAATTCGCGGTCGAAGGCCGGCGAGCGTGGGCATGCTGTTGACTACTCAAGCTCGTTTGGCGGGGGGCATCGTATGCGTCGCGCGCCGGCTGAGCGACGTCCTGCTGAGCGCCACTCCTCCTACGCGCTGCGAGACGCGGCGAATCAGGTGGTGAGACATCGTAGATGTTCTCGTCGTCGCCATCGTGCACCGACGGACTCGTCGTGGGTCGAGGCTGGCTGCTGGCGCGCGGCCGGCTCATGGTTGTGGAGTCGCTGTTCGTCCTGCGATGCATCACTGGATGCGCGCTGTGCGGCGGTTCCTGATACCCACGCGTGTGGATTGGCGGCTGATTGACCATCTGCTGCGGGTTCGGCAGCGGCCAAGCCGAGCCCACGGTGGGCGCCGCCGTCTGGATACGCGGCGGATGAAGATCGCGTTGCCGCTGCTGGCTCGCCGGCGTCACAGCGGGTTGTCGCAGGAAGGCGGGAAGGTCGACAGGGTCGTCTTTTTGGTAAGGGGGTGGTGGCGGCACCCAATTGTCAGCATCGCTCTCGTGAGGGTGCTCCCTGCGACCATCGGCACGTCTGTAGGGGACCGAACCAGCGACTGGTTCCTGCGGCTGTCGTCGCCGGTTGACCGCTGCTGCCGTGGCGGCACGGCGCAACGTTGTCGTAGAGCGTGGGTTGTCGTGTGAGTACGGAGCGTCGACGGCTTCCTGCGCCTCCATCATAGTCCTGTGCTCATTGTCTGCCGGTGCTGTAGGCGTTGCGGAAGTTTGTTGCGCGGGCCGTGGCGGCGCACCTATGCGCCTCGGAAGCAGAGGGTCGTCGTCATCATTCTCGTTGTTGTTGTTGTTGTTGTTGTTGCTATCACCATCCTCTTGCGGTGGCATGTCAGGCACCAGGGGTGGCCCCTCGGCCCCAGCGGTGGTAGCAGCACGCATAAGGCGATCCCCTCCTCGTCTCTGTGCGACAGTCCTGCGTCGAACAATGGCAACCTCAGCGTCGATGTCGCGGCGCTCCTCCTCCAACACTTCTGGCTCAATGGTGCCAACCTCGATAATAACCTCCTTCTTCGCACCGTCGGCGGTACCGTAATCAAAGTCGAGCAGCGTGATTCGGCCACCGTCAACAAAGTCAATGTCATCCTCTTCCGTTATGGATTTGCCAGGCTGGAGACCACGGGCAGCAACGACGAGGCGTTCTCTGGAGGAGGATTCGCCAAAGCCAGCAACCCACTTGACTGTGCTTACACCTTCAAGCTCGGCAATCTTCGCGCCCCAGACAAAGGTGTTGCGAAGCCTGTCGCACAGCAGTTGCCACTGCGGCCTTGTGGTGTTGTCCTGTGCCGTTCGTGACGAGGGCGTGCGGGAGGGCGGGTTGCTGTTCCGCCTGCCGGAAGCGTTCGGCGTCGAGAGGCTGCTGTCAGTGACGGCGGGGCCGCAGTCCGGCACGGCGTCGAGGTCCTCGGGGATGCCGTACAGCCAGATGTCTTTGCCCTTGAAGCCAGCCGACACGAGGTCGCCATGGTATGTCGCTGCCGGCAGCGTACAGGGCACAAGCTTGGCTTGCTCACTCTCGCTTGGGCTAGGAATCGGCCCCGTGAAGTAGGAGGTTCCGTTCCGCAGGTCGTCGATGCGCACAGCGCGGAACGTCTCAAAGCTGCGGTCGTAGGCGAAGCTCCAGGCGGCCTCCTCGCGGCTCGTATCTTGCAACAGTACGGCGTGACTGCAGTCACGACTTGTGTTTGGAAACAGGATGGACGTGGTCCAGAGGGCGCTCATGTTGTCGTCCATCATGCTTCCAGGGTCATAATAGGGGGCTGTCAGTACGACGGTGTTCGGCAAGCCCGTGTGAACAGTTGTTCCCAGCAGTTGCGTGCCATCGAAGGAGAATGCGAGACTATCAACGGCGTCGCACTTGACTGCGCGTCTCTCGGTGGGCATTGCGCCGGGCGCCAGAGAGGTCACCTCGATGCCACCCTCGTAGGCAGCAGCCAGGACGGAGCCGCAAGGCGACATGGCGATGGTGCGAGGGGCATTGTCGAGTATAATGGACTGGGTGCGGCGTGGGGGAGACTGTGTGAGGTCGTAAATATCAACCTGCATCTCACTCGACAGGACGGCAAGAAGCGAGCCGTCATCCCTGATACAGGCGGAGGCGGGGCGGCGAAGAATCTTGAGCTCTCTCCGGACATGGATGTCGGCGGGCCGCACATCGAGAATATAGATGCGAGACGAGTTGTAGGCGAGTATATGGTGGCCGCGAGGAGAGGGGTTGAATTGCAAGCCTTCGCCGCCGGGACATGACGAGGAGGAGATGGAGTTGGAGATGAGCTTGATGGTGGTTTCGGCAGGGCGCAGGTAAGCCTCGAATAGGTTGCGCTTGACCTCTCTAGCGAAGAGAGCCCGCAAGCGCGGGAGATTATTGTCGGAGGCTTCAATCTCGGGGGAGGCGCTGTGACTGGCGGCGTAGGAAGGACATTTGGAAAGGTGGTAGGCGTAGAGTTCGGCTTGCTGAGAGACACGGCGCCAGTTCGTGTTAAGAAGGACAAGAGAGGCGAAGGAGTCGGCATCGGCGTCTTGCAAGATCCTGCAGTTGTTTCTTGTCAGATGTGTTTCTGCATGTGTTCCAGCAAGACCAAAAAAGATGGAGAGACGGAAAGACAGAGACAAGGAAGCGAGTTGCGCACTGTTGGATGATCTCGTCAGGGAGACGATCGACGGCGGGGGGTTCGACGGGCTGGGGTTTGTCGACTGACGACCTCAGCGCAGGCGTGTCTTCCGCAGGCGAAGCCATGTCGATAAATCTCGATATCGAGGTTGACCCAGGGTTTGTTGGGTTCGCCGTCCGTCGCAGCAGGCAGTCGAGAAAGCTGTCACGCAGACATTGTGGATGGGGTATGGTGCGATGCTGAGCTAGAGGCGACGATGGTGCGATGTTGGTGTCGAGCGAGACCTGCAAATATGGCAAAAGTCGTCGAGAGCTGCAATCGAGCTTCCTGGGAACGTGGTTGCTGAGATACTGGATCGTGGAGTCTGGCTTTCAAGGTGCGATGCTCTGGCAGGTGATCTGGAGATGAACATCAAGAGCAAGCAAGAGAAAGAGCGGCGAAAGGCAGCGCAAGCAGCTGAGGCGGTGCAAGGGCAACCGGGTAGGGGCAGGGGGGGTAAGGGGGAGGGGGGGAGAGGATACGCTATCAATACCTGTCGTCAGGTGCATGTTGGGCGTGGCGCCGAGGTATACCGAGAGTCTCTGGAAGCACCAACCCACGAATCAGGGTCCTTCCCTAAGCGGTTCACTGCACTTTCCCCCCTAATGGCCCCCCCAATGGCCACCTAAGAGACCTGTTCGAGGTAGTGACGGGCGGCTGGCACTTGCTAGCAAAGCGATTCGCGTCTCCCCCAGCCTTACGACGCCAGTGCCATGACTTCGCCCCTCCATTGTACCTAGCATCCACAACTCTTTCGTCGCCCATGGTCTCTCATTCATTGCACACCCTGCAGCTCCATTGATGGTGGTTTTCCTTAGCTTTGCCTGCTCTGCCTTTTTCTTTTGAGTCTCCGGGAGAAGAAGCGAATCCGACCAAAAATGTTCAAAAGACAAAGCAATCTCGGGGCACAGTTGACATTTCATTCGCTGGCCGAACACCTTCAGCCGCCCGCCCGCCAAACAGAAACATTCCGCCAGCACCACACTCTCTGCTTCTATTTTTGGTCGCAATCAGCACCAAGGCTCCATGTCTCGGCTGGGCCTCATGATTTGCCGTCCGTCACAAACCTCCAACGCATCCACGGACCGCCACGTGATCAGTCATCCGTGCCTTCAAGAAGACGGCCTTGATAGATCCAGAATGATGAACTCCGTCCGAGGTATCTCATTCGAAACGAATCATCATCATCAAAGGTGGTGTTATTCTGTGCTAAGCCAGACAGGACAACCCCAAGAAAGCCGCTCGCTTTGCTCGTGATACAATTAAAGCGCCGTCCACGAGGAACAGGGGTGTTTCGACGTTGAGCGTTTCAGTCCATCCTGGCCCCATCGTTCATGACGATCACCAGTGCACTGACGGGAACTCACCACCTTTGGCCAGTCTTTCGCTGCTTCTGCATGTGCTGCTGTCATATCTCATACCCGCAAAATCTTTCTAGAGTTGCAAACGCACCCTTCGTCTTGCCATCAGCCGAACTTCAACTCCACCTACCTTACTCTAACTCACCTTCGCCATGTTCCAAGCTACCCTCAATCCACCATGAAGGTCACCAAAGCCCATCTGCGCAAATGTAACTACTTCTTCCTCCCCGGTGTCCTGTTTATCACGATTTCAGTTATACTGGGTCTCAGGTTCGGCAGACCTTCCACAACCAACAACGATGTGAGTTCATCCACGATGCCATGCGCAAACGGACGTCCTGAATCCTGAAATGACGGCACACAGAACCCTTCTGGCCTTCCCGAGACGACCGTCGACCTCGGCTACGCTCAGTACGTCGGTAACACGCTGCCGGGAGGCACTCGACAGTATCTCGGCGTCCGATACGCTCTGCCGCCCACCGGCGACCGTAGATGGCGTGCACCCGAAGAGCCACTCCCTAATCAGGGGCGCCAGCAGGCCAAGGCGGTATGAACCACGTGCACGTCTCCTATTGATCGACCTCGTTCTCACACGCCTTTCCAGTACGGTGCCATCTGCTATCCCATTGGCTTAGCTTATCCGGCCGATGGCCATGACGAGGACTGCTTGTTTGCCAACATATGGGCGCCGAATGTGGGAAATTTGTCCGCGAAGCTGCCGGTATGGGTCTTCATACAAGGTGGAGGTAAGCACGCTTCGGAGCCCCGGTCACGAACCTCGGGTTGTAAAAGGTTTTGACGTTTGCAGGCTACTCGACTCTGGCCAGTTGGAACTGGAACGGTACGGATGCCGTCGAAAAGTCAGGCGGCAAGTTCCTCTTCATCAACTTCAACTACAGGGTTGGCCTCTTCGGCTTCCTCGCTGGCGGTGATGTTGAAGCAGACGGCAATCTCAACGTTGGCCTTCTCGACCAACGCCGCTTATTGCAATGGGTGCAAACTCACATATCCAAAGTAAGGTGCCCCCCTTGGTCGATGTTGCTGTCTTAAAACCTCTGACAATGAACAGTTCGGCGGTGACCCCAACCACGTCATTATCCATGGCGGGCCGGCGCCGGTTCCGTCGCCATGCACCTAGCAGCATACGGCGGCCGCAACGACAACCTCTTCGTCGGGGCCATGCCTCAGTCGGCCTTCTTCCCGGCGCAGCCTCACGTCAGTGACCTCGAGTACCAGTTCGATCGCGTCCTCGATGAAGTTGGCTGCCGCAGTGCCCAAGATAAGATGAAGTGCCTCCGCGGTACATCCATGGGAACCCTGCAACGTGCCAACGACATATCGCCCTTTCCCGGCAGAATCCATGCACCACACTTCTACTGGACCCCTTGCGTCGACGGTGACCTTCTGGTCGACTACCCCTCTGTGCTGTTCAAGACCGGCAACTTTGTGCAAGTACCCGTCCTCTTTGGCGTCTGCAAAGATGGTAAGTCATGCTTGCTTGAAGTTCGGTCCTGTTTTGTATCTTGTTAACGAACGAACATAGAGGGCTCGGTCTTCGCTGACGAAGCCGAAAGCTCCGCCGACCAGACATCCTACCTCCTCGACCAGTACCCGCACCTCAACGCTACGCATCAGGACACACTCGCATCCCTTTACCCCCGCCAGCCGCCCCTACCAAACCATGCCCCCTACTTTCCTTCTCTTTCCCGGGCCTACGGCGAAGCAACCTTCTCCTGCCCTTCCACCTCGCTCCTGACCGCCTACGGCGCATCATCGTCTCCGGCCTGGGGCTATCGATTCGCCGTGCCAGATGCAGACAACACAGCCGCCGGCCTCGGGATACCTCACGTCTTTGACGCTCCCGCCGTCCTCGGTCCGGGCATGCTCCCCACTGCCGCTTCGTACTACGCCTACAACGCGCCCGTCGTGCCGCTCGTCATGGCCTACTTTGCCTCGTTTGTCCGCGCGCTCGATCCTAACAGGCATCGGACCGAGGGAGCTCCAGTTTGGGGCACGTGGGGAGCGAACGGGTCGAGGGTTGTTTTTGAAGGCGAGGGGAGGATGAAGGTTGAAAATGCTGCGGACAACGGCATGGGCAAGAGGTGCGCTTTCTGGGACGAGGTGGCCGAGACGACAGAGCAGTAGATTTGGAAGGGCTTTTTGGGTGAAGGTCTTGAAAACGGCCTGGTATGTCAGGCTGAAGCTGCTGATATACATTGTATGACGGAGCGAAGCGAATTTCTTTTGAGCATATAGAGACTGGCATTCGTAATAGATTTGTTGGATTCCCACAGCCAAAAGTGGCCCCATTCGCACTCGCTTTGCGGCGTGTTTGATGAGATATATCCAGACTGATATATAACTGTGTACACAGTCTTGCGCAAGGTTTCATCCTCGTCTTGGGGTGGCGATATAAAAGCTCGACTTAAAAGCGGCAGTGCTCATCTAAGCTAGTCAAGACGCATTCATAGATCCTCGTCTGGTGAAGAGTTTGGTGAGTAAATCTCAAAGTCTATACAATCTAAGAACTGGAAGAGAAAGAGGCCGGTGGAGAGGCTCAAGCCGGAATCGCTGCTGACGCCGATTCCGACCCTGACCCAGAAGCTTCCGCCTCCTCAGGCAGTTCCTCCTCGGCATCCCTAAAGCTGTACCAGCTCCCGGTCTCTCCGTCATCGAGCTCCTCCCTCTCCAGCTCCACCATCATGGCCTCTCTCTCCCGCCACACCTCCTCGGCCCACTTCATCTCGGCCGCCGTCCTCCTGGTCGCCTCTCTCGCTTGCTCGGCGAGCCTGTCCTCCAACCTCGCCTTGACGCTGCAGAGCCCCTCCTCCTGAATGGTCCGCTCCTCGTCGATGCGGGCCTGATACGCCGCCATTTCACCGTCCCGCCACTGGCTCCAGGCGCGCCACCCCTTGTCCATCTGCCGCCGGAACAGCGTCATCGCGTCGCCGACCATTTTCGCCCCCTCGACGCGCCCTTCGTAGAAGACCTGCAGCTCGAGCATGTACTTGGCCTCGACGTCCCTCTCCTGCGCGACTCTCGAAGCATAGTCCCGTTTGAACGACAGCTCTTGCACTTGAATCTTGTCGCGTGCCGTCTGGTCGTATTCTTGCCTCTCTCTGAGCTGCCTCTCCTTAAGAGCCTCCTCTTCAGCGGCACCATCGGCCTTGAGAACTTCGACCTCCCGATCGTGCTGCCAGCCTACAAGCACATCCTGCAGCTCCCTTAGATCCCCCATCTGGCGTCTCAGCTTCTCAAACCTGTCCTTGACCTCGCTCTGTCTGATGGCCTCCCGCTCAGCCCTCTGCTCGGCTTCCGCCCTCTCGGCCTCGGCACGGAGCAGCTCCTGCTTGAGCCTCTCCTCCCTCTCAAACTCCTCCACCATTCGCACGGCTTCTTCCTCCTCCGCCTCCCGAAGGAGTCGCGCCTCGACCCGCGCCGCTGCCGCCGCGAGCTTCTCCGCTAGCGAATCCATGGTACACCCACACGTCTGCCACGGTAGCGCGCAGACGTAGCAGAACTCGTGCCCACAACGACACGTCATGTGCTGGCATGCCTCGCGATGCTCGACGAGCGCGTGGCACGCGCCGCAGTGCATCCAGCCGGCATCGGCAGCGAGGGCCTCGGTGAGGGCGGCGTCGCGGTCGGAGGGGCACGCCTCGGCGGTAGGGTGAGCGGGGCCGCGGCAGAGGGTGCAGGTTGGAGGATGGCTGCGGTGGGAGCAGCGCGCTGTGCGGGTGGCGTGGTCGACGCGCCTCGTGGGGATGAAGCGTGAGCAGGTGGGTCGGCTGCAGTAGATTCGATCCGGTGCCGGCTGAGCCCACTCCTCGGCGCGGCGACGGAACGTCTTCTGGAGGTCGGCCGGAATGTGGGCGAGAGTTGTCTCCTCGGGGATTGTGTTGAGGCAACACTTGGGGGGCCACTGCTGCTCGTTCTGGCATGCGGTTGTGATGAGACGGTGGAAACACGGGGTGCAATAGCTGTGACAGGTAATCTTGACGAGAGCCGACTGAGGAAAGTCATCTAGGCAGGAGACGCATTCACTGAGTCCGTCAATAGGGAAAAGCTGAGAAAGAGTGGAGGACTTACACTTCTTCCGGTGGCGTTGGTGGTAGCGGTGGCTCTTCATGTTTGATGGTGATCTCAGATGAGCTAGACGGCTCCTCATTCTTTGACGAGTCTCTGACCGGGGGAGTGCCACTGTCCCTATCGGCGAGACGCTTGAGCAGGTGGGCGAGCTTAAACTTGCGGCTCTTCTTTGGCTTGGAGTCAAGATCAAAAGGCGTCCTGGATACAGGTGTGTCATGGGAGAAAAGATTCTCAAGGTCTTCTTTTTCTGCTTCGTCAAGGTGGGCTTGAACTTCAGAGATGGAGACGGGTTGAGGGTCATCCGTGGGTATGATGATGGGAAGATATGGTTCCTTGGCGGCTGCATCCTCTTCAGAGTCTGGAGTCGTTGGCACGCTCGACATTTTCCGCTGCTCCTCTTCCTCCTCTCTTTTTCGATGCTCTGCGGCGTTGCGCGCTTGTAGCCTGTCGATGGATGTCTTGATTATGTGAACGAGAACATCGTCATGGAAATTTGGCGTTGTGTGCAAGGCCGCAGGAGGGTTGTACTTGGTCCAGTCGACTTCTTCCTCTACCGTCACAGGTGGCTCGTCGTCGACGGATGGCCCCACGGCCTTGCCTTTTCCCTTCCACTGCGTTGGTGCTGAGTCTAGTCCAGCGACGAGACTGAGAGGATCGCCATAGAATTTGATGTAATCAGCGGGAATGGTGAGGTCCGTGAAATCCTCCTCCATCTCCACCAGCGTTATGGTAACAGACATGGAGATTGTGCGAAGATGAGACTTCCCTTACAGTTGGTCCGATCAATGAGTCGGTAAAGGAACCCTGGAACCAAAGCCATGATAACAGCCATCACGCGACAGCAGCATCATCGGGAGATATACACCATGGTCATTATTGACGGCAACCGAGGGCGATTCAGGCAGTCCCATAACGTTCAAGACGCCTCGCCCGGAAATAGAGACGCTAGTCTGTCTTGTTGTTGAGCTGGAATCGGGCCTCCCAGTTGATCGAGAGGCACAATGAGCA
>NW_009276917.1:1331347-1346734 GCF_000150675.1 Verticillium dahliae VdLs.17 | reverse complement strand
ATGCGTCACGAGGGATGGCTGTCATGGTGTTGAGGCAATGAACCGAAGTGGCGGTATGATGGTGTAGGACAGCGGTTGGGAGCCTAACTGGGTGAGCGTAAAGTGGGGTGAGGCAGGTCCCTACAGCCCGAGGGTCACAGCGAGGCAAGGCACGCCCGCCAGAGAGCCTAGAGTGGAGGGGGAGGCTTGGGAAGGTGCCTGGGGGGCGCAGGCTAGGCACCAGATAGGGGGCTGAGCTGCACCCGCTAGATCCACTTTCCTCTTCTGCTAATGTCCTTGGGTGCTGTCCTACCTCCTGCCTGCCTACCTAGCCAAGCTAGCATCGGCAGGTACCTGGAGGGCAGGTAAGGTAAGATGGGCAGGCAAGTTGCACCTGCATGCCTTGCTCTTACTTCCACTTGCCGAAGCGTGGTACCAGCTCTGGCAGTGCACTCACAATACCAGGTACCTTAAGCCACGGCAGTCAGCCATCGAGAGTTGCATTCATTCGTCTATCATCAACACTCCGAGTCCTACCGAAGCTCTGCGTCCGTCGAAAGCGGCCCTAGATCCTAGCCTTTGTCTTGACCTGTCCAAATTCAACCTTATTCGTGCAGACACCGACATTCTCCAGGCCGACCTCAACTACATCGCCATCTTTCAGCCACACCTGCGGCTTGCGGCCCATGCCAACGCCCTCCGGACTGTTTCGATCAGCTTGGTCTTCTTCTTCTCCTGCTCCACAGGGCAGGACGTGGGCAGCAGCAACTTACGTTCCCGTGAAAATGACATCGCCCGGCACGAGCGTCGTCCCCTGACTCAGCAGCGAGATGGCCTTTCGAATGCCAAAGATCATATCCGCCGTCGTCTGATTCTGCACCGTCTGCCCGTTGACCTTGGTTGAGATGCGCAGCCTCTGCGCGTCGCCGATGGCGGCGCCCGTCACGATGCCCGGGCCCCACGGCGCCCATCCGTCGTATCCCTTGCCGAGAGACCACTGGCCGCCGCCGCGCTTGATCTGCCAGTCGCGGTGCGAAACGTCGTTGCCGACGGCGTAGCCGAGCACGTAGTCGAGGGCGTCTTCCTCGGAGACGTCAGTCGCCTGCTTGCCGATGACGATGACGAGCTCGCACTCGTAGTCGAGCGTGCTGCCGGTCTGGGCGATGGGCGGTATGGTGATGGGGTCCGAGGGACCGGTCAGGGCCGTTGCGGGTTTGTACTATGTCCGGGGTCAGGAGAGCATGTGGAAAGGGGGGGCACAAAGGAAACACGCACAAAGAGGATGGGGTACGTCGGAATGGCCATGTTGGACTCCTTGGCATGGTTGGCGTAGTTCAGACCCAGACACCGCACCGTCCGGACGTGCTCCGGCGCGAGGGGCGCCAGCAGCAACCGGATGTCGGCCACCTTGTCGGTGACATTGTGCTGTCCAAAGATGTCACCCGTCACAACCCGCGCCTGTTTGGCCTTGGAAATGTCCTTGACGCCAGCAGGCAGGATGGCATCGCCGTAGTACGTGATTCCGTCCTTGGCCAGGAAACGGACCAGTCGCTAGATGCTTCTGCGTCAGCCTGGCGGTGTCATCCTTCATGTTCCTGATCCCATTGAGGCGATAAGCCCATGGATGGTGATACGGGCCCACTTACAGAAAAGGCGGGCATGGCGGGCGTCGGAAGAATTTGTCGAGTACTCTGACAAGTTGATTTTCAGCAGACAAATAAGGTTCAAGATGAATTGACCTCGAGATGATGAGAATGGGGAAAAATAGAAGAGACCACGAGTTGCGATCAGACACAGATGCAGAGCAGTGTCATTGCGTGATGCTACCCCAGGACCGGCGCCCGAAGCGGTTTAGCTCGTCTTGGAGCTCCCCCGAGTGCCGATGGAGCTCCGTCGAGCGCCAGACGCGTTGTGGCTGACATCACCATTGAATTGAATCTTTCTGCGCCCAGGGATTTTGCTGCCGTGAGGTACACAGATATCCGACGACAAATTGACCAGACACCACAACCTCCGCTCGTCTTCATCGACACACACCATCAACCAGTCATCTAACAGCATGGCCGTTTCAAAGAGGGGCCTCTCAGGCCTCCAGCGCGAGGTCCTCTCGCTCTACCGGCAATGCCTGCGCGGCATCCGCAGCAAACCCGAGGTTGGACCTGACTCTCACTGACGCTTCTCTCTCTCTCATGAGCTTCTGCGACTGACAGATCCCCAGGACAAGAAGCAGCACTTTCAGTCTTTTGCCCGCGCCGAGTTCCAGAAGCACCTCGCCGTCGACAAGCGCGATTTTGCTGCCATCGAGTTCCTGCTGAGGAAGGGCCGTCGCCAGGTTGAAGTCTACTCGTCCCCCGGCATCAAGGACATTCGATAACGGGCAGTTGTGATCGTCTCGCTGCACCTTGTGCGACTTGTATCTCTGTATTATTGGATGCTCTTTCTTTACTTCTCTGTTTTCGCTCCCTGGTACCGATGGCTCTTGCCATGGTCTCGACTTTCACAGGCAGGACCTTTGGGACACCGGACGCACCTCCCTCTTTTCTCAGCCCTACTTTCCAACCATGTCCTCGCCTCTCTCATACCTACCTTACCTACCTACCTAGGTACCTATCTACCTTACCTCAGGTACCTTACCCAGGGTAGGTAGGTAGGTAGATAATGGACCTTCGCATTCTCCTCCCCTCAACTCAATGCTGCCCTCCGAACCTCATCGCTCTCGAAACTCCTGTCAGAACAATCCCACGCCGCTATCACCACCACCCGCATCACTTCTTGGAGTATGGACCATGCTTAACTGCCACCTATGCTTTGCCGGCAGCAGTTGTCTTTCCCCAGAGATACCCCAGTCCGCAACAGGCCTTGCCCACCAGGCGGCCCGCGACGTCTATCACCATCCTCTTAGCTCCTCCCTCGAAGACCTCCGCCGCCAGCAACGCCTCGTCATCCGCGCCAACAGACGGAGCCGCGTCCGCCTGCCCACCGGCCGCGTGTCGCCACCACTGCACGTGTCTGTCTACCGAAGGCTCGAGAACGTCCATCCTGCATCCATTGATGCCGCGTTCGCTGCGAAGAGAAGACGACAGGACATGCGCCTGCGCAGGTACCTGACGAACGAGGCGCGCCCACAATATCCCATTTCTGCCCCCCACAAGACTGAATCAGTAGCAAGGCCGACTGTTGACCTTGCGACGTACCCTCAAAAGCCGAAAATGCACTTCTCAGGCCAGAAATCTCAGTATGCTCCACCTGTTCCTCCACGCAACCCAGGTCGAACCTCTAGTCGGTTCCTCAAACCAAGGCCGATGTCGTCGGTCCGGAGGCCGATGTCGAGCCAGAGGCTACCAACGTTGCGTCGGGACTCGGCAACGCAGACAGTCATATCGCAGGGAGGGCTTCCGAACAGCGCTCATCAAGCCGCATTCTTGGGCCCTGGTTCCTCCAAAGCACGGGGTCAAGCCTCGCCCGTCCGTGCCGGGTCTTCTCAGGAGGTCGACCCTAAACTGTGGGATGCCGTTCGTCGCAGCCTTTCTCAGCAAAGCCACATCTCATCCCTCATATCGCCTCTTGAAGCCATATCTATATCTTCAGGCCCATTGCCCCCATCACGAACTTCCAGCCAATGCAAAGCTCTTGACCAGTTCACGCAGCAGCTTGAGACTTTCGCTACGCGCAGAGGCGTTGCAGGTAGGGTCCCTGTCTTCACACCTACACCACAATCAGCAATTTCATACCACACGGTATCTGCATTACTTCCATATCAGGCGGAGTTCCAAAGTGCCGGGTTGGCTGTGACATCTAAACAACAACAAGAACGCTCTCCAGGCCGAAAGAAAGCACCGCGAGCTCCCCTCGAAGCGCTCGTCTTTGGCGATCACAGACCCTCCAAGCCTCGGGAATCTCCCAATGTTCGCAGCGAGGATGAGCTCGGCGCGTTTCACCTGGATGGCGTTTACAAAGAACTGCCGACACGCGCCAGCTCATCCAGCTCGTCTTACTCGAGTCACGACACGGAGATTATCTTTACGGATCCAAGCAAACCACAGGACCTCACATAGCTTGATCAGGTCCCGCCGTCCAAGGATAGATCGACATCCAAAATTTGTCGCCTGCCATGCTTTCGGAACGAGCAGACATCAACTGCTGGTAGCACACCAATTCCTCAAAGGTCGCTAGAGACGCCCAGAAAAGCTCTGCGACAAGGCCAGCGTGAGAATACTGGCCCTACGCAGTCGAAGCACCACCGGCATGATGTACGACATGTACGGCAATCAGATCTCACGTTACAAGACGGGACCGCACCAGTACCAGATTTCATAAACAAGCCGACAGTCAAATTTCCCACGCAGACCAATCATACTCAGAGTGTCAATCCTAGAAAACCCACAGGGCTGCGCCAAAGTCATACTCGGCACTCCAGACCACCGCCTGTAGACTACTCGGCGCTCAAAGGTCTACGAAAGCCTCAACAACCACATGGACATAAAAGTACGCTGCATCAACCGGCGGGACAAGCCGAGAAGGCTGCTACCATCGAGCACAGACTATCCGAAGCGGAAATACCTGCATCTACAAATGTCAGGACATCTGCGGTTGGGCGGCCTGCGACAATCACTGAAGAGCCTGCTGTCCCCGGAGTTCCTTCAGATGGGATATCGAAAAATGCAAAGGCTTCAGCTGCTGGCCCTAGAGGAAGACCTGGCCAGTCGCTCAGAATATCGGCTCGACAGCCGGAACGAAAAGCCCGCGAGAAGCTTGAACTGGCCAAGAAGCATCGCGACATGCAGCAAGCCCAGCCGCGGCCGTCCGCAATCTTCAGCGGTCGAGCGCCTCAGCCTAAGGAGCCCGTCCACCCCCCTCCGTCACCTCCCGCGCCAACTATAGGGTCAACGAAAGCCAGCATTGTTGCTAAATGTGCTGAATCCGGCGTGTCCGTGCCGGAGATACCACCCATGTGGGCACATGGAGTCGACAATGCATCCTCACTTGAGACGGCGCTTTTAGATGCTTTGGAAACGCTACAAAAGGAGGGAGATGCAGTTGCGGCGACGCTGGACCCAGTACAGAAGGACACCCTCGGTGGTGAAGGAAAAGAAAACGAAATTCTCTCTCACGCGGATCCGGAGATATCTAACCCTCGGGGTACATTGTCCCCTAAGGCTACATCTTTTCAAGGCACAGAAACAAAGCCGGAAGGGAGAGCTCGAACTATCAGTGCTTCCGGCGCCGACGTGCTATCGGACACGAAATCACAGTCAGCGGCGAGTGTTTCGCACCACGAGACTACTAACACTCCAGCCGAGAGTACGAGCTCAGCGCAACCCAGTTTCCGAGGCGGGTTCGACGACCGGGACGTCCTCCGGGGCTTGCGTATTGCAACCTCTGCGGCGTGCGATGATGACGTGGACGCGTGGATACGGGAGAAGACTGGAGTTTGGATACGGCGATTTTTGGCGGACCTCAGGGCGTTTGAGGTGCTTGGCGACGAGCCGGAGCCGGAAGAGCCGGAAGAGCCGGAACCGCGGGCCCGGCGACGGAGGGCAGAGCTACGCAAGCGCAAGGCGCAGGCACGTCGGTCGCAAGTGGCACATCAGGGGTTGGTCTAGCGATGGCAGGGACGTTCCCAGCCTTATAAGAAGCTTAAAAGTGCCAGGCGAGGGATGGCGGACCGGGGGTGACCGCGCAGTAGTTGCATCGGCTAGGGTGGGAACACGACGCCAATGTTGGTGATAGATCATTCAGGACCATGCCTGTCAGCCTGAAGCAGCGCGGAGTGCAGCATGCGAGGTGATGAGATGCCACGTTCCACTTGTTGATCTTGGGTCCATCTTGAGCATCTAGTAGGGGGTGGGGTGTTTACCACGAACTTGGGTGATGTCGCTGCCATGGGACGGTCATCAGGCCCCATCCGGCCACAGCATGCGCGCTCCGCAGGTACTGTCAATGACAAGGTACGACGAACGAGAAGGGGCCAACCGCGCCGGCGAACCTGCGACAGTTTCGGCGCCGGTACGCCGGTCGCGCGCTCCGGGTATCACCGCGTGCGCCAATGGCAACGGACACTGTACTCTCCCCGGAGCGCCGAGAGGTGCGATTTGCCGACCGGCGTGGCAGACGCGCCAGACGCGCGGGAGGCGTGGCCTCTGCCGAGTCGGGCGCAAGGGGTGGCGCTGTGGCGGATGCCTGGCCGTTGAGCCGGGTGCGAGTCAGTCGGACGTCTGAGAGAGGGTGTACAGTAGCGCGTGAGCGGGTTGCAGCTCACTGAGCTCGTCGAATCTGTTCAAGTTTGCATGTTGCGGCGCGGGGTCGGGCATGACGATGTCTGGCGGAAGCTTGATGGGAGACATCGGCAAAGACTACAGTACAGTACATGGTACATGTAGACGGTGGCCCCCGAGTCTAGTCCGCAGGCTATTGCCGAGTAGTGGAGCTGCGGTCCAATTCATCTACTAACGTTTGCGAAGAATCAAGGCGTAGCAAGCGAAAATGCCGAGTCTCCATGTCTCTCTGGATGGTATCTCGTCCGCTCGGCTCTTGACGACGACCAAAAAACGGGCCCAGTTTCGCTGCGGGACGGGAGAAAGCACGCCGAGGCTAAGAAACCGCAAACCTAGATCACAAGCAGCCAAGGCAGCGAAAACAGAGACAACAGGCCCAACAGGACTCCACCGCAGAAAGACGACGAGACGAACGCCGTTTACCCGTTACTTTGTCTTGGCTACATAGTACAAGTACAACACCGAGACGCCACAGGTCCTCGACCACCCAAGCTGCCGCCCGTCCACCCGACCTGTAGTCTTCTCTCCCGGTGCCGCGTCTCGTCTGCTGCGTAACCCTCTGCTTTCTCCAAGGGGGTTGGTTGATGAACATGCGTCCGTAGAATATACAACCATGGCTCCGAGGAACGCCCACTTTCCCGCGCAGCGAATAGCTAAAGGCCGTCCCCGTAGCAAATAAAGTGCAGGGAGATAGATCCCCCGCCCGCCCGCCAACCTACATCGTACTCTTCTCCCCTCGCACCCCCATGCTTGATGAGCCCCCCCCTGTCCATACCCATGCCTCATCACCCCTGTCGCGGTGGCCCTCCGCAATCCTTCCCGTTCCCACTCTGTCTCGTCAGCGCTTACTCCGCACCTCGACGCACCACAGATCGGCAAACCCCAAGGGAGATGAGGGGGAGACAAGGAGGCCTAGCCGACTGCGGTGACACACCAGCACTGCACACCCTAAAGGCCGAGGGCAGCGACAGTAGAAAACAAAATCACAGCAAGTCAAGAGAGCAGCACGTATCCGGAAGGATTCTGTATTCGTGGTATCAATAATAGCGAAAGTCCTAGGCAGGCCCCTTTCCACCCCTCGATTGGAGGGGGGAAAACCGGCCGTTGTTCTCATTAAATCCCGATTCGTGACGTGGTGACCAACGCATCGACGGGCGCAAGAGAGACACGTGCGCGACCTGGGCCGTGGCGGCCTGGACATGCAGCATGCGACGCCTTGGCCGGCGTGAAGAAAGTGAACATAGAGCGAGCCTCAAGCAACAACCGTCTGTCCCTAGACCTTGGAGTGGTACTGCACCTGCTCGACGCCGGCGTCCTCGCGCTTCTCGGCCTCCAGGGCCGTGTCCTTCTCGACGTGGCCCAAGTCTATGTCGGCGACCTGGGCGTCAGGGCCGTCAATGACCTTGACGAGCTCCTCGAGCGTGGGTCCGCGGGTCTCGACAAACATGTAGAAGACGAAGCACAGCTCGAAGAAGACCCAGATGACGTAGATGAGGTACAGGATCCACGTGTTGCCGCCGTAGCCAGTACCCTCCTCGCCCTTCCAGTGGTCCATGGCCACGGGGTTGGCCTGGTTGTTGAGGCAGAGGGCGACCTGGATGGCAATGTTGAGGATCATGAGACCCTTGGCACGCAGCGAGTAGGGCAGAATCTCGACGGCGTAACCGATGAGGAGACCAGACCAGGCCGTCGCGTAGAAGAACGAGAAGACCCAGATGAAGACGATCATGGCAATGTTGGCGCCGGGCGCGCGGTGCTGCTCGTAGAGGCCGCAGGTGAGGGTCCATACGCAGAGAGTGCCGAACATGCCACCGGTGGCCAGCAGGAAGATGGGACGACGGCCGACCCTGTCGACCATGAGGGCGAAGCTGATGGACACAATCATGGACATGCTCGTGTTGCCGGCGTTGAGACCCAGGCGGGCCGTCTCGTCAGAGATACCAGCGTTTCCATACAGGAGAGAGGTGTAGTTGGAAATGATGGCATTGCCGGACCACTGCGAGAAGATACCGAGGGCGATGATGACGATGAGACGGTAGCGGTTACCCTTGGTCTTGAAGAAGTCGACGTATTTGGTGCTCGTATTGGCGGCCTGCTCGAGGCGGATCGTGTCACGAATCTCGCGGAACTCAAACTGAACCGTGGGGTGCTGGTCGTTGCCGTTGGCGTGGTACTTGGCGAGAATGGCGAGGGCCTCGTCGTCGCGCTCCTTGGCGATGAGGAAACGAGGCGACTCGGGCACCCACCACAGGAAGAAGAGCTGGAACAAGGAGGGGGCACCCTGCAGGATGGCGGGGATACGCCACGACCAGTCGTTGTTGAGGTTGGCCGTGCCAAAAGTGGTCCAGGCAACAATGAGGGCACCCAGGTTCCACAGGCAGTTGTAGACGGTCGTGAGACGCGCGCGGTGCTGGGGGTGGGCAATCTCCGTCAGCAGCATGGGCGAGGCGATCTGGGAGAACGAGTTGCCGAAGCCGAGGAGAACACGGCCTCCGGCAAAGGTGCCGTAGTTCTGGCAAGCACCCTGCATGACAGCACCGACAATCATGAGGATGAAGCCAATGACGATGGACAGCTTGCGGCCCCAGTTGTCGGTGATGATGGGAACCATGGGGATGGAGATGACGGAACCGATCTGGTACAGGGCGACGAGAAGGCCGAGGTCAGCGCCCTTTGGGTTGCCGAAGAAGTCCTTCCAGGACTGGAAGTTCTGGACACCGTTGAAGAACATGCTGTGAAACAACACCTGTCAGCTGGGTGCTCATTGTTTCTGGCCCACAATCAAAGAGCGAGGACAGAGCAGTCTTACCCATCGTAGCCTGTGGCAGCAGACGAGATGGAAAGAATGACACAGTAGAAGTAGAGTTTCCGCAGGCCAGGGTCCTTGTGCCAGACGACGCGCTCAAACTTGGGCGCTTCCTCCTGGGCCACGGTCTGCTGGCCGTTGGGCTTCTCTTGCTTGAAGTAGGTGAGCTGCATGCTGGGCAACTGCTCCTGGCGTGCTGGAGAGACAACAAGACGTCTTTGGTCGGCGATGCGGAGGGGGTACCTCTTCCGCGAGCAGGCTGAGCTATGGGCCTCTCGCAAGTGTGGGCGAGGGGATGAGGAGAAGGGATGAGGATGAGGAGAGAGGAGTCAGTGTGAGGTTGAGGCGGGGACCCCAGGTCTAGATATACAGAGAAGGGGAAGAAAGGTTCTGCCAGGGGGGGAGAGCAGGCCATGAGCACGGGCATGCGGACCGGCCTTCGAACCCAGATCACCATCCAGGACACGAATGGCACGCGGTCTCCATCGAGCGAGACAACCTTGCCACAATATGTTCAATTAACCTGCAGGAGGGTAAGCTTTGCCAAGTACCCTGCATGGAACAGGGGTGGCATCCGGCAGCAAGGCTAGAATACGGGGCCTGGGGCGCTGGGGCGCTGGGGCGCTGGGCGATAATCCGGCAAAAGTCGACGTCGATGAACGAACGAAAGGATGAACGAGCCTGATGCCACTGACATGGATGGGGGTGGGTGACCTTGGTGCCGTGAGAGGAGCAGAGGCCAGGGGCGCTGGGGGGGCGAGCCGGCGGTGGCTAGCGGCGGCGGCGGCCGGGCGGGCGAAAGTGAGACGAGACCAATGATGTCCGAGCCGACCCCAAACCTCCACGCGAGGGTGCTCCGAAGCACGATGCGGAGTGTCAATTGCAACTTGTACCACCCCTGAGGTGCGCCAGAACAAGACAGACGCCCACAGCGGAGGCAACGGAGCCAGCGCCCGATGTGACGTGGATCCGCGTACTTCTTCGCAAGACATCACATGCCCAAACACTCGGGGCTCCGTCAAGCTGGAACTGCAGCCATCGCAAGCCATTTTGTCTATGGCAGGTTTGGATCAAACGCGATGGCTAAGCATTTTGACCAAGAGATACTGATGCTGGGGATGGTCCACTTTGCTGCTTTGCCGTGGGGCAACGGACGTCGATCCATCTCTTGGGTTTCTCTTGGAGTTGCCTTGGCTTCGTACGACGAACAGCATCGGAGAGGTCGAGAAACGAGAGGGAGAAGAAGGAGCAATGCCGAATTAGGACGGAGCCTGTTTGCTGTGCTGCTGCCGCACCAACTTCGCATCGTGCATTGCCGTTGGCGACCGCTTTCTGCTTGCTGTGCAAGACACCCACACAGTCCTCTTCATGGTGTGTGATGGCTCCATTTGGTGGGGTGAAGAAGAGAGTGGGTGTCCACGTATACAGGTCCTGGGGATTTTGTCCGGGGACTGGGGGTCTCTGCGGGGAAGTAACACCGAGGACGGCCTGCGAGTTGGCCTTTATGACTGGCGCCCTGGCTCAGGCTTGTTGCAACCAACCGTGGTTCGTCTGACAGCCTTTGATAAGTGGCAGACAAGCAGCCCCTGTTTGGCATTAAGGTGACCACATTCAAGGGGCGCCTTCCGAAGCCGAAGGAGAAATGCCAAGTCCAGTCGTTGGTAGGCTCATGTCGAGCGAATCGGCGACGTGCCATGTGGCAGCCCAGGTAGGCGTTGCTCTGGCCTGAACGTGTGCAAAGTATCCTTTCAGAACCCGGAAAGTTTCCAAGAAACTTCGCGAGACACACCATGTGATGTGTTGTAATTCGGCCAAGCTGGACTGTCGGCACGTTAGGCAGCCTGTGCCTTTCGGACTGGTGGCCTCGACGATATCAGCGGCGAAGGTGTTGGTCGGAGCCATATGCACTACTCAGAGTGGCCTGCCATGGAATGGTGGATCGAGAGAACAATCGTGCCTCAGTAGCTAGTGCTGCCAGGGGCCATGGCCATTGATTTTGGAGGCCCACCCTCTAAACGAGCTGAGACGGCACAGCTGCCATGCTGTTGCGTGTCGCATTTCGTGACCAACTTATTGGGTATTGTCCTGGCCGCCTGAAGAGGCTTCTTCCTTCTAGAGCTTTGGGCGGGTGTTGCCTGTCCAGGCGAGTCGCCTAACACCACCCCTCGCTGTACTGTAGGTCATCGTCTGCTTCAGTGACGGCAAAGCTGTACATGTACGTACGGATTGACAGGCTATCCTTGATTCAGGTAAAGGAGCGTGCAGGTGACATGCCAAAACGCCCTGTACCGAGTCCTGCGTTGACACGGCAGACCACCCGCGCGCTCGCTCTCCACTTCCACCACTAACGCCCCCCCGCCCCAGATTTCAATTTAGCCTGAAGACGGCTAAATTCACACATCGACAGGAGCCGACAAGGCATTGCCTGTAGGTGGGGGGCTCAGCGCCAGGGTGGGAGAGAGGCGCCAAGCGCTCGTAATGCCGCTGGGCGTTGGCATTCAGCCGGATGGTATCGTCTTTCTTCCTAGCGCGCACGCACGCATTCGAGACTCGGCAAATGATCGAAATTGGTGGGCAGAGAGAGTGAACGAGTCATCCCATGATTCGAATCTGTGCCGCCGCCGAATTTGGGCCTGTCAAGCTTGGCGCGATCTTGGGGGGGCGGCGATGGTCCGACAGGAGAAGAGGAGCCGGATATTCTTTGCCCAGGTCAAGTCGAGCAAGATTTAGGTTCATTTGCCCTTGATGATACGCGTTTGGCCTCACAGAGCCATGCTGGGCTGGTGAGTAGAGGACCCGTAACATTGATGGGATGCCTCAATGGAGCACAGGCCAGTCGCAAGGTCGAGCAACCGAGGTCATCCAATTTGGTTCCAGCAAGTGTTTCCTTGGCTACTGCTTGGCCGTTGCTTGTTGCAGACCGACGTTGCTCGGTCTCGGTAGCTCCCATGTGCGCTGGAGGAGCCTCGGGGCCCACTGAACAAAGATCTTGCCCTGGTGTGGCCATAGGCAAGGCACGAGCACCACAAGCACAATGCAGGAAGTGAGGGCCGAAGTTCCTAGGTCACATAGAAGGATGCTTTGGTGCGTGTTGACGACGTGTTGGCCTCGGTGAGATACCAGCTTTGGCAGCTGTCTCTCTTCCTTTTCCTGCTTTCAGCCTCTCGTTCGGCCATCAACCGTGATGCTCGCTAGAGGAACATTGATGGGTGTAAGTTTGAGTTCGAGTGCTGTAATGTCGCGTGGAGGGAAGAGGCACAGATGGGTGACTGGGGTTGAATTTAGGCTGGGAGGATAAACAGCCCGAAAAATGGGCACTTTTTTTCGGGGTACAATGTACAAGCCAATCCACCAGGGCAAACTTTGTCAATTACACCCGGACTGTGCCTTCCCTGGCGCCTTGCCCAAGCCGCTCGCTCCTTCAGGCTGGGTCAGGTGACGGCAACTGCCTGGCGCGTCGTCAACACCACCATGTAAGCCTTTCAGATCAAAGTTCGATGATATGGCGTTTCACGGCGATCGAGTCAAGGCCCAGAGTCATGGGAAATTCGGGTTGTATGTCACACGAGACTAGCATCTTGACAAAAGCATGTGTGCCTCGCTATGGTTGCATGGCACAGCATCAGCCCTGTCCTAGGTTGCATCACATGAGATACAGCACTCTTTTTCTACTTGGAACATGCCTAAGATATGAGCTCACAGAAAGCCTGCACATGGAGGCTCGCAATGATTGTGAACTGCAATCAATAGACAGACGCCATGACTGCTCTCCGAGTACGATGCATACCCCAGGGCCCGTTCGTTCATGACCCACAGCCAAAGCTTGTGAAGCCAAGCTGCGTGCTCGTCTGGGCATATTGGTACGGTCCCAAGGTATTTCCAGTGGATATGATCGGCATGGGCCATATGCACAAAGGGCTCAGCTGTTGATTGTTGTCCCATCCAACACGTCGGGACGAGGAGAGATGACTTGCCTGCCCAGCCTGGCCCTTCTTGGCTGCCCATGCCCAGACATGGCTCAAGCCGTTGAATGCCCGACCGTGGGCCGAACCGAGTCTGGGCGCTGTGCAATTTTGCCGCCCGACTGGCTGGACCAAAATGAGCGGGTCAGTACTTGTAGCTGAGGGAGGGCGTAGGCAGAAGGCAATGCTGCGCTTGGTTGTTCGCAACCGAGCGGCCGGCCTAGGCATGTTCCTCCATCAAGGCCGAGAAGATGAGAGGGAGGTGTGAGGCCTGGACCATCGCCGCCACCGGGGACTTGCCTCCCTGTTTAGCAGGCATCCGATGACCGGATGATATCGGCGTCTGACAGGCACGAGCACTTGCCGGCTATGATTCATTATACCAGGTCCATCCTCGTAAATTGCTATGTCTGAAGAACATGATTGTGAGTCTTCTGACCTGGGTGGGCGGTCCCAGGATCTCGATGCTTTAGGTTTGGAGTGTGCATTCTCTTTCTGTATCTGTGGTACAGACGATGGTAGATCTTGGCGCTTCCCGGTGGGACGATGCGCTCCATTGCTGATCGATGATTTGGTACCGTTCGAATGTATTTCTGGATAAGAGGTTGGGTTGCAGTGCATGACCGTGAGCAATCCAGTCATTGTTGACACACGGAATGCGATCCCTCGAGCACTGATTTGTTCACCTTTCCAAGAAGACCATTCTGCAAATCTCGGACCCGCGAAACAAGGCTGCACCTCAGAGCCAGCCGGAGTGCCCATGCGCTTTCGGAATCTATTCTCGCCTAGATAAGGTACTTACTGGGTTTCTTGGGCGAGAAGATGATTTAGTTCCCAGATAAATGCGCTTCGGTTGATACAACCCGCAATACAGTCTGCCGAATGAGAACATGACTGCCGCCGTGTTTTTCTAGGAGGAAATTCAGTTCACAGGGCTAGTATCGAGGCATAAACGATCAACTCATGAGAAAGAGACATGTATTTAGATTTCTAACGGCGGTAAAGGGTGAAACGCAGTTCGCAGAACTATCCATGGCGTCTATGATCATGCTTAGGAATACTCTGTCCGTAATCGCCTGACCACCTCTCTACGAATGCAATTTACAACGCAAAACTACGAACTCGCAATACTAATTCAGCTCCCCAGCAAATCGATACTTGAAGGTGTCCCGAACCGTGGCGTTAAAGGCAGCATCCTAGCAATGAGAACGGCGATACCATGGTTGCTGGTTAGCGGTCTGAGACATTTCATCAAGGAGAATATCAACATTCGTTCAAGCCAAAATCTCGGGGCATTGGGACGTCCAAAAACTTGCTCTGGCATCCTGTTACTCGTGTTTCTACACATAGCATTATGGATTCATGCCGCATCATCATTATCAAACGATATCTTCAGTCCGTCGAAACTCACGAGGCCTTCCCAGACAGATCCCCTATAGAGAGAATAATGGGAATACGAAGTAGTGAGGGCAGGAAGTGCCACCATCATCAGTTGTTGTTGAATCTGTGGTGTGAAGACTGCGCAGTCAAAGTAGCCCAACTCACCGTACAAGATTACCTTCACTTGCGACATTCCAAAACGTAGAATGTCAAGGACGCCAGCGATAGCAACTGAAATTCGCATTCATTGTTATCAAGTTTTCCTCGAACAGTAAGATTCCTTCCTCTGTAAGGTACCTAGCTTCCTCATACTTCATCCAACGATGCAAGCTGACTTGCACCGAACGTCGACTTGGTGGCTGGTGACAACCCAGCCACAACCCAGCCACAGGACTGACCGAAACGTCGGGCACGGCAGACCTCACTCCACCAACGATGAGCAAGCCCACATCCCCGCCATCCCCGAGGAAGGCATCAACTGCCGAACTGAACATTGGAACGAATGGATGCACTAAGCACTGCCCTCCCCACCGACTTGCAGGCGCTGCGCGACAACTTTACCGTCCGCGAAGGCGACCGTGAACACTTCTACCGATGCTGGCGCAACGCCGAGTGCCACAAGTGCCTCAGTGAGCCGCAGTGCGGCTGGTGTCCCCTCGTGAGCGCGAGCACCACTAATTGCAAAAGGTAACACATGGCTGACAAGTGTCCCAGACGTGGGCGTGCGTCCCAAACTCGTACCCGATCCCGCTGCTGGCGCCGGCGTACGACGAGGGCATATGCCCATATCGCGAGGAGCGCTGGGAGATGCGCACGAGGCCGCTGGGTTGCCAGGTGTCGACCGTCACGGGGCTTACGGGCGTCATCTCCATCGCGTCGACGCTCGTCTTCCTCCTGCTGGCCGTGGCTGCAGTGTTCGCGTGCCGCCGTGCATGGCGCTGGGGTAAGGCTGGGCGTCACAGGTGGAACAGGTTTAGATCGAGTG
>NW_009276917.1:1318394-1330186 GCF_000150675.1 Verticillium dahliae VdLs.17 | reverse complement strand
TCAGAGAGGAGAGGTTGTGATTGACTTTACGCGTAGGGTGTTTACTACGAGACCCCTATATTCTGTCACAGGAAATGGGTTTAGGTTTTAAGGAATAGTTAACTGGGATCACGTTACCCATTTAAACTCATTGACGCCATATCAATGCCCGAGTGGGGTGAGTATGGAGTCGACACGCGCCCCTTAGGCCGACTGGGGCTGCTCAAAATCCCAACAATGAGCGTTTTGGTAGTTACTCGATAAATTTTCACCGACAAACACAGGCTCGTTATTCATAAAAATCAGGCCGCAAAGCACCCATTCACTTGGACGGACGAACACAGAAAGACGCATATGCAGATGCTTCAGGCAAGGGTATCTTCACAGCTAGCACATCATCACGGCAGCTTCGCCACGCGCCCCTCGAGATCCTTCACCCACCCCTCGATGACCTTCATGTTCCCGCTCATCGTGGCGCCGCCCTCGCGGACGGCCTCTTCGACCTTGTCCAGACCCTCCCGCCACTGCTTCATGTCGGCCGTCATGTCGGCCTGCTGCTTCTCGATGCGCTCGAGAATCTCGCTCGCGGACGCGGCGTCGGCGTGCACGGCGCGCAACGACCGCAGCCGGTCGAGGAGCGGTGGTAGCAGAGGCGCCAGGCTCTCAATGGTAGGCAGCGTGCCGTAGAGGGCGTTGATCTTGGCCGTCTGCTCCGAGTCCTCGGCGTCTTCGGCGGAGGAAGGGGTGCCCCCGCCGAGGGATTCCCGCGCGGCCTTGGCGCCCTGCCGTGCCTTTTCGAGCTGGTGGGCCTCCTGCGTCAGGGTGCGGACGCGCCGCGTAATGGCGTCGAGGTTCGACGTCGACGCCTGGGACAGCGTGACAATCTGCCTCTGCAGCGCGTCGAGGGTCGGCAGGATGGCGCGCGGCAGCCCGTTGGTGTCGGCTTCCGGCAGGGCGGCCGAGCCGATGCCGATGCCCTTCTCGAGGAGGACGAGGCGTCTGTCAAAGTCGGCCGCCTTGGCCAGCGCGTGGCTCTGCTCGTAGGTCGGCGCGTATGTGATCGTGTAGGAAGCGGTCCCCGTGGCGGGCAGGCCCTCTGGCTGCGCCTCGGTGCCTGCCTGCGGCTGGGGCGGCGGCGGCAGCGGCTTTTGCGAGGGCGCGACGCCGGCATGCGATTCGATGCTCCGGGAGATCTCGTCAATGACCTGGCTCAGGGAGGCCAGCTTCTGCTCCTGCGCGTCGCTGGCGGCGATGGCTGGCTGTGTGGCGGCGGCGGCCTTTTTCCTGCCAAACTCTTCTTTGGCTTCGGCGATTTCCCGCTGAAGCCTCGCAATCTTCCGGTCGAGGTGCTCCTCGTCATCTTCATCGCTTAGGTCCCCAATCTCGGTCGTGCCATCCTCCAGGATTCGCTGCCGCCGGGTCGTTGTTTTGTAGGACTTGCGCTTGCCGTCGACGCGGTCGGAGAAGTCGGCTGCCGAAGCGTCGACGTTGGATGGCAGGAAACGGGACCTTGCATCGTCTATGCGTAGTCGAGAGCGGGAAATGCCCGGGGCGTCGTCATCGTCGTCGAACTCGTCATCGGATTGCGAGGGCCCTGTCGTGGTCTGTGTGGGTCAGTCACTGGCATAGCGGCACATGACGCAGGCGAAAGCATACAGGAGCAGTCGAAATGTCGTCGGTGAGGTCTGGTGTTTCGTAAATGTCAGGTGCAGAGTCCTGAAGCCTGTCAGCTCCTGTGAAGGGTACCCAAGGTTGTGAACGAGCAAACCAGGTCAGGCAGGTTGGCGTATTTGCGATTGAGCGCCATTGCGTGAGGTACGGGGGCCAGAGGGACGTTTGTGCTTCGGCTGCAATGACTTATGCCATCGAGGGAGAAAAGGAAGGTGATGGCGATGATGTTTGCATGTAGACCTTGGGTGAAGGTGGGTAGCAGAAAGATGTGACGTTGTTTGGCAGGTGCAAGCCTCCCAGGCTGGCTGGTGTAGATTCGCAGAGCCGCAGGGCTTCAGGGCGCCGCAGGGCTTCAGGGCGCCGCAGGGCTTCAGGGCGCCGCTGGGCTTCAGGGGTTGGCGTCGCCCAAGCTCCCTGCCCAGGGGTCCCTAGGTGCCTGAGTAGGTATTACCTAGGCGAGACCAGAGGCGTCATTGCGCTAATGCACAGTGTGTGTATCTGTCCGTGTTGAACACAATCGGCACGGTGGGTTGCTACTGTGGTGGAGTTCGACGCGTCTCACATGAGGTTCGCACTAAGCTTGGCAAGAGCCTCCGCTTCACGCGATCCACGTCGTCTCCAACCTCATCTCATGTCATCAAACGCCATCGAAGCTCCCGCGAGCCACTGCTACATCGATTCGGTTCCATCTCGTACTTGGTTGCTTCCTGTGAAAGCGTCTGCATACGCCTCCCGGTTACACTATTAGCGAGACATCGCCACTCTAGTCAAGGTACCGGATACCTCACCCGTACTGTCTTCTGTCACATCACGGCCGCATCGCTGGTTGTTTGAATCCTCGTCGCACACATCATCATGTCATGAACCATAAAAACAGCCCAGGCATGCACTTTGAACGGAGGGCACCGGGGCTGACGGCCAGGGGGGTCAAGCCCCTCCTGAGCCAGGTCAACGGAAAGAAGGTCGAGAGAGCCCCAAGGCGGAAGCCGGAGCCCATCGAGACGCCGGAAGACATCTACGCCGCTCCTCTGAGCTCTTCGTGTGATGAGAGTTCAGACACCATGTCAGCAGGAGGGGACAGGAGCCCGAAACGCGACGCGAGCCCTCAAGCTGAGGCGAGGCGGGGAAGGAGCGCTGGCGCATCACAAGACTGGAAGCACAGTGGATTCGACTCTGACAGTGACGATGGCCCGGCGGCGCGGGGCGACATCAAAGCCACCAAGTTCCACGGAGACCGAGGACGAACCACCGCCGGCGGCGGCCGAGACGGGTCTAGACAGGGACCGCTGCGCAGTAGGGATGCCAATCTCAAGTCCAAGAGCGCAGCTGGCCGCAAACGAGGCCATGCAGACATGTCAGACGATGCCGACGTTCCCGCTGAACGGAGCGCCAAGCGGAGGGCGTCTTCGCCGCGCGAGCAGGGGACTGGCGGGCGCCATCTTGAAGATGTCTTCCACCAGACCAAGGTCAAGGCCAGTCAGAGGAAATACGGCGAACGAGGGACCACAAAGCAAACAGGTCTTGGCGCGAAGTCAACGACGCCGGAAGCGAGTCTATCTTCGTCACCGAATGAATCTCGCAGAAAGACATCGTATAGAGCTCCTGATGCGCTACCCATGAGCCCATCAGGTGAAGATGCCGAGAGAATCCCGAAAAGGAGGAGCTCGAGATTCAAGGAACCCGACTCGCTACCCACAAGTCCAGATGACAAGCCGGTGGTTAAAAACGGCTACAAAAAGTGCGCGCCACTACCTCGGGATACGTCACCGAAACGCCCAACATATAAGAAGCCCGAACTACTCCCCGGCAAGTCGGCTCCTGCTCCTCGCCAGAATGACTTGTCCGTACCCTATGTGCCTCCGCAAGGCAAGCCCGCCATTCGAATACCAGGTCGACGGAAAAAGGCGAAAAGGGCAGAAGCCCTCCCAGAACCCAAGGTCTTCGTCGCCGGAAGCACATTCAGGTTACCGGCGAGCCTCCCCGGCATGGGCCTCGACGACTTGCTCGGAGGTCCTTACGAAGCAGCTTCACCGGGCACCCTGAGCCTGGCGAGTGACGACGATGACGCCAACGAAGAAGAAGACGAGGAGGAGGACAGCAACGCCAGGCCCACCAGGGCCACCCCGACCAAGTGCCCCATGTGTGATTTGGCCGTCGACGAGGACCTGCTGCGCACCTTCTCCAAAGGCCGGCCGCTCAGCATCAGCCAGCAGATCAAGTTCTGCCGCCTCCACAACGCCAAGACGGCCCGGGCGACCTGGCTCGCAAAGGGCTACCCGGACATCGACTGGGAGGCGCTGCCGTCGCGGTTCGCCGCGCACGATGGGGCCCTGCGGCGCATCGTCCACGGCGACGCCTCGCACTACCGGTCCGTCCTCGCCGGTAGGGTCTCGGACGGCCGCGAGCGCACGCTGCGCGCGACGGAGCGCAGCCTGGCGCCGGGGTACTACGGCCCGCGCGGCCTGCGCGTCATGTCGGAGCACCTCATCAGCCGCTTCGCGTCGGCGCTGCGCCGCCGCGCCGTCGAGGACGAGCTCGTCGCCGCGCGCGGCAGCGCCGTCTTTGTGTCCACCGTGCTCGTGCCCGAGCTCGCGTCGCGGCTCATCATGGAGGACTTGGCCGTCGGGGCCGACGAGGCGCACCGTGTGCTCGAGGAGAGCGTACCGATCGGTGACCTGCTGCATGAGGAGATTGGGGATGTCGTGGTTGACGTGGGCGAAGCAGACGACGACAGCGATGACAATGTCTTGACGTAAGGAGGTTCCTCGCCTGTATACTAGGGCGGACCAAACCATGGCGGGTCGGTAGTACATGATGAGAGCCAGCAATGGCTGAAACAATAACAAGCTGCTCGGGTCGCATAATGTGATCTGGCACGAACGAACTGATTTTCAATGTGCACTTCTCATCGTGGTCAGAGTCACGCGACAGCCATGCATCGCAGCTTTGAATGAAATTCGTCTTTGGAATGAACCCTCCGTCTATGCATCCCTTGTACCCATTTTCATGCAGTCATAAGTCTAGCCTCGCCATTCCCTTCCCTTTCGCTCCCGACGCAGCAGCAGCAGCAGCGCCCAGCACCCTCAGCCCAGCAGGACCGCAACGCCCTCGTACGGCGCCAGCGTGACGGCACCGCCGGCCAACGCGTCGACGGTCCGCCCCTTGTTCGTGACGAGCACCTCGGCGACGGTCCTGCCCTTGAAGCCGTCCCAGACGACCTCGTCGGCGGAGAAGTTGGCGGCGACGACGGCCGTCGCGCCATCGTCGGCGGTCCGCGCGTAGGCGAAAACCGTGTCGTGGTCGTCGTCGACGAGCGCAAAGTCGCCGTACACAAAGACGTCCTTGTGCGTCTTGCGAGCGTCGAGCACGGTACGCCAGCAGGCAAAGACGGAGGCCGGGTCGTGGACCTGGGCGTCGGCGTTGATGACGGTGTGGTTGGGGTGCACGCGCATCCAGGGCGTCGCGTCGGGGGTCGTGAAGCCGGCGTGGGGGCCGGCGGTCCACTGCATCGGGGTGCGGGCGTTGTCGCGCGACTTCTTCTGGTACTCGACCCTGAGGGCGGCCTTGAGCTTCTCATCGGGCGAGTCCTTGTAGAGGCTGGTGGAGCACGTCAGTCAGCACGGGGTGGGCGGGCACGGATTCAGGAGAGGGGAGAGATGCGCACTTCCAGTGGTTCAGGCAGTCGACGTCCTTGTACTCTTCCATCCCCCACTCCTTGGGAATATTGTGCATGCCGAGCTCCTGCCCCTGATAGATAAAGGGCGTGCCGCCCTGCAGCGCCTGCACCATGGCGATCATCTTGGCGGCGTCGGCGCGGTGGGCGGGCGCGTCGCTGGCGAAGCGGCTGACGGCGCGCGGCTGGTCGTGGTTCTCGAGGTAGAGGGCGTTCCAGCCGTCGTTGGCGTACATGAAGCGCTGCCACTTGTCGGCGACGGCGCGGAAGTCGGCGAGCGGCCACTCGCGCGGGGAGAACTTGCCCTTGTCGCCGTGGTCGAGGTCGACACTGCGTTGGTCAGTCGAGGTTCTTTTCTTCTTTTCTTCTCTTCTTCTTTTCTCTTTTCTCTTTTCTCTTTTCTGTCTCGCCTACACAGTCGAGTGCCGCGAAACTTACAACTCAAAGTGGAAGATCATGCTGAGCTCGCCGCGGTCGGCCTTGACGCTCTTGATGACCTCGTTCGTGTCGGTGACGCAGGGCATCTCGCCGACGCTAAAGGCGTCGTACTCGCGGAGGATGGCGCCGAGCTCGGCGAGGTACTCGTGCAGGCGGGGCCCGGCGGCGTAGTGCTCGGCGCCGCGGAGGACGGTGCGGTCCGAGTCGGGGAAGGCCTGGTCCTTGCTGATAAAGTTGATGACGTCGAGGCGGAAGCCGTCGGCGCCGCGGTCGAGCCAGAAGCGCATGATGGCGTGGACGGCGTCGCGCACGGCCGGGTTCTCCCAGTTGAGGTCGGGCTGCTCGGTGCAGAAGAGGTGCAGGTAGTACTCCTGCGTGTGCTCGTCCCACTCCCAGGCGCTGCCCTGGAAGTGGGCGTCCCAGTTGTTGGGCGGGTGGCGGGTGCCGTCGGCGTCGTAGCGGGCGGGCCGCCAGATGTACCAGTCGCGGTAGGGGCTGTCCTTGGAGGAGCGCGACTGCTTGAACCACTCGTGCTGGTCGCTCGTGTGGTTGACGACGAGGTCGAGGACGAGCTTCATGCCGCGCGCGTGGAGGGCGTCCTTGAGGGCGTCGACGTCCTCGATGGTGCCGTAGGGGGGGTCGATCTTGCGGTAGTCGCTGATGTCGTAGCCCTGGTCGTCATTAGCGCTGGGTGTCTTGTCAGAGGGGGGGTGTGAGAGGAGGCATGGGCATGGTGTGAGAGGAGGCATGGGCATGGTGTGAGATGAGGGCATGGGCATGGTGTGAGAGGAGAGGCAGAGAGGAGGCATGAGGCGGCAACAGTACCATGTCGATCTGCGGGCTCTCAAAGATGGGAGACAGCCAGACAATGTCGACGCCGAGGGCCTTCATGTAGTCGACCCGCGAGGTGATGCCCTGGAGATCCCCGACGCCGGAGCCGGTCGAGTCCTGGAAGCTGGCCGGGTAGATCTGGTAGACGGCGCTCTCCTTCCACCAGGCGCGGTGCTGCCTCGCATGGCCGTTCTGGCGCACGACGCCGTTCGGGGCTGCGGCCATGATGATCGATGCTGGTCGATGCTGGTCGATGCTGGTCGATGCTGGTCGATGCTGGTCGATGCTGGTCGATGCTGGTCGATGAGAGGGGCGGCGAGAGGAGAGGCGAGAGGAGAGGCGAGGCGGCAGAGTGGAATGAGGTGAGCGACAGACGGACTCGATGATTTTCATTGATTCAAGAGGACATTCCCATTGCCCATGGCCCATTGCCCGATTGAGCCGCGCCGTGCGGCGGACGGGCAGCGGCGACGGTTACGTGGTATTGTGCAGTAGGGCCCGTTTCTCCGAGTATTTCTGCGAAAGTGAGGACCAATGAGGCGGGGCCCCGCGGTCGGTTCCAGGAATACCGAACGACGTTTGGATCAGCGTGGCCTAGGATCCATCTATTTCGTCGGCGGGTTTCTGGCGCCGTCTTGGAGTCTGTCCGGCCGGTTCTTCGTGGTTTCTCCGAGAAGGGTGTTCTGGCCGATGCGGGGGTCAGCTGTCTGCTTGTGTGGATGACGTTGTGAGGGAGACGACATGGTTCACCACAAGAGCACAAGAGGGAAAGGCCGAGCATTGTGTGAGCAGTGGGAAAGCACCGTGGGAAGACAGTCGGTAGTACAAAAACGGGAATAGCCATGTCGGGCAGAGGTCGAGGGGTCCAGTGGTGATCTTGAGGCGGCGAGGAAGCGACGAAAGGAGCCGGCCGGATCGGGTAAAAGGCCGGGCCGCTGTGTGGTGGGCTACGTACCTAACCTACCAGGCAGAAACCTACCAGGCAGAAACCTACCAGGCAGAAACCTACCAGGCAGAAACCTACCAGGCAGAAAACCTACAGCAGGAGCTCTTCCATTGCCTTCATTGCCAGGTCACCAAGGCAAACGACCTGGCAGGGCTGGCAGGCAAGGCAGGGCACGATGCTGTCTTGGATCGTGTCGTCCCTCCGAGCTGTTTTCGCACCATGTCTTCCGTAGTCAATGATCACTTGTCATCCCAAGGGCATCAGACATGTCTCATTCAGCCTTATCTACCCATCTTACCTAGCAAGGCACTCACTTCTGCAGTTGTATCGCGCTAGGTACGAGTGCACAGCAAACAAGACACGTCCCTGTCACTTCTCAGCACTCCGCACCCAGAAAAGCAATTACTGATGACGACCAAATGGTACGATGGCGGCGATCCGTGTCGGCTTCCTTTGTCGGCTTCCTTTGTGCACGCCGAACGCACCAATACAGACATGGCAGGACCAGCCACAAGACGATGCTTTCTGTACCTACCGAATTAGTTGACAGGACCTCATTTGACAGGACCTCATTTGACAGAACCTAGGTTGACAGGAAAAGCACCTGGTTTCATGAAGGCCCGGACTCACCCAGCCCGCCTCCGGTCCGGCTGCCGTCGTATGGGGCTGTCAGCGGTTGGGGTGTCAGCGGCTCGTGTCGGACTGGCAGTCGCAGAAGATGGGACGAAGGGGTCTGAGCTCCTGTCTGGGCGTTGCCGTTGTCCGCCTCCGCGCTGTGTGCTGTGTGGACTGAATGTGCTTGTTGGCTGTCGTCTGTGGACTGTGGTGTGTAGGGCAGGATGCCTAGGAAGGTAGGACAGGGCGCTACAGGGCGCTGCAGACGAGCAGGCCACGCAAGACACGAGAGGTCTCACGCACGGCGGGCGCAGCACATGCAATGAGGCCGCGCTGTCGCGGTTCTGTTTTTGGTGAGCATGGCCGGTAGAGGGCGGCCATGGTTTTTATGCATTTTTGGGGAGAGTGTACTCTTCGAACTGGTCACAGAACCATGAGGCGGCACAGTGGAGGAAGAGCACAGTGAGCTGCTACAGTCCTGAATAGCACCCCAATGGATGCACCCAGCAGGGCCATTCGAGGCGCCGCCGTCGCTCAGTTGTGTTCGGCCCGCAACGTTCTCACTCCGATGCTCCAGCTTGCGATGTGGCTCTCGACAAGGTGCAGATACTGATGACCAGACCTGCTCTGTCTGGGGGGGGGGGGGGGGGGGTCCTAAAAATGAGCACTTTGAACCGTGATACAATACTATATCCACTCAAATTCAACAAAACACAACCATGCATGTATCGCCAATTCTCGACCACGTAGAACTTCAGTGCATTCGGTGAGAGGGAAGGTAGGGGTTTATTTGGATGATGGCGTGCGGCATACTGTTATCCCTTGCTGGGCTACGGTGCTACATGGACATGTACCTTTAAGGTAAGGGACCTACCTAGGTGCCTACTGTACATAGGTGGTAGCTAAGGCGCCTCAGGACGGGCCCTCAGGACGGGGCAGGCCTTCAGGGCTTGTCCCAGGCGGCACATCACCAGCATGGCCGGGGTCCCCGCGTGCGCCGTGCGCGTGAGCTCTGCACAACAACGGCCACGATGGGACAACACAGGGACAGAGCACGCACAAAGCGTCTCAATCGTGCCAAGGTCTCAATCGTGCCAAGGTTACCTGGTAGGTAGGTAGGTATCGACAACCAATGCATAACAGGGTCCTCCTAGGCCCGCTAGCAGAGGATGTGCACTCCCGCCGAGCCTTCAGCGCCGGCGCCAGCGCCAGCGCCAACCAACGCCCAACCCCAGCTCCGCCTCACCTTGTTCGCTTCACCTTGTTCGCTTCACCAGGCTTCGCCCAAAAGGACCTGACCCTGGTCGGGCCTCACACTCTCCACCCTGCGGCCGAAACCTTTCCGGACCGGTAGCTTTACTTGTAGCTGAAAGGTGGTGTGCGGTGAGGTTGTGTCGGTGTTCAGCTCTCCCATCCATCTGGTGCTCATCGTTTCTCGTCAGCCTGCCCTTTGCGGCCATTGCTTCCCTGCTCACCACATCTCTGACTCGGTCTCGTGCTGGTGCCGTACCTGACTGCTTCATCGCATTTCGTGAACGCCGTGGGGGAACGTAGGGCCACTCGTGCGCGGATCAATGAGACGAAGACATTGACGGGCGACCAGTCAGACAGTACCACCACCACCGCCAACACACCACCACCCAAAGCAGAGCCGCCAACACGAGAGTTTACCCGTTCTGGCCACACACCTCGACCACACACCTGAACCACACACATACACACCACGACCCATCCCACATCGCCGCCATCACCGACTCCTCGTCAGTCCACGCTCCTGCTCATCATCTATCCATCAGCGACGACCCGACACGGCGCGCCCTTTCCATCCCGCCTCACCCGATCTCCGATCCTCGATCCTCGATCCCCGCCAGTCCGCTGCCTCTTCTTGGTCCTGATCGCCCCCTCGCGCCCCTCTCGCAGCCTGCCTGGTGCCCTCCTCTCGTCGCCCGGTGCTCCCTCTGGACTCGTACACGCTCGAATTCTTGAAATCTCAGAGCAGCGTAGCGCAGAACAACGCAGAACAGAGCAGAGCAAGGCAGAACAGAGCAGAGCAAGGCAGAACAGAGCAGAACAACACAGAACAGAGCAGAACAGAACAGAGCCAGGAAGCAAGCAGACCAGAGCAAAAAGCAAGCAGCAACGCAATCCGCATCCGAATGGCATGGCCCTCTGCGCTGCCACGACGGCCCACACACAATGACCCGGCATGAGGTCGGCGACCGCTTCTGCTCCGCAACGAGCAGCAGCGCCGACAGCGCCCACTCGGGCGTCACCGTAACACCCGTCTCCTCGTCATCGCCCTCGGCCGCCGCCGCTCGACGTGAGGCCGACGAGCGAGGCCATCGTCGCATGTCCACCATACCCAGGTGAGTTTCTCCTGTGCCAAGACCTCTGCCCCTCTGCCCCCGTCCGTCTCGCTTCTGATCAATGGCCCTCCGTCTCGCTTCTGATCAATGGCCCTCCGTCTCGCTTCTGATCAATGGCCCTCCATCTCGCTTCTGATCCATGGTGCGCCTGTCGGTGCTTGTGCTCCTCTTGGCACCGGTGCGCCTCTTGGTGCTGGTGCGTGTGAGACATTCGCTGCCCGTTGTCTCTGATCCTCGGCCGCCAGAGCAAGGGAGTGCAGGAGGGAGGGGGCGTGGGGATGGAAATGCGAATGGGAGACGCAAAGCATGGCGGAACGGCTCCACGAAGACCTGCAAACTGACGGCAACCTGCGTCCGCGCTTCTTTTAGGCTCTCCAGCAAGCAGTCTGGCCCTGCTCCCTCCTCCACCATGACGCCGACCTCGAGCTCGACGCCGACCTCCAACTCGACGCCGACTGCGTCCACGGCACCGAATGCCACGCCCGCCGGCTCGCCTGCCGCCGCGCGAAGTGCCCCCATGGCCATCTCGACTCCCTCTTCTTCGAATGCGCCCAACGCGTCCCGACGAAACTCCCGCCGCATAAGCGACCTGCGAGACTACCGCCGCGACCTCGCCGTGCTCGACTCGTCCGGCAACCGCCTCCCCCAGATCCAACACAGCCCGCCGTCGGGCCACCCATCGTCCATGACCCAGGGGGCGCCCTGGATGACGAGCGGCGACGATGACGGCGTGTCGCCATTAGCAGGAGTTGGTAGTGGCGGCGGCGGCGGCGGCCCTCTGACGCCCCAGGACGGCCCGATCCCGACGAGCTTCTACAACGACTCGAGCGACAACCTCTCGTCGGCCCTCGCGTCGCCCCTGTCGCCCGTCTTCCGCCAGCCGGCCCCCATGCGCCCCGTGCCGTCGTTCCCGCCGCACGACGCGCAGCACGACATGGCGCCCTTTGACAACGACGACAGGCGGCCCTCGCTGGCGAGCATCGCCACGTCGAGCAGCACGGGCTCGCGCAACAGCGGCGTCCGCCGCGGCGGCCTGCAGAAGCTGCAGGGCTTCTTCGGCGAGCAGTTTCCCGGGCGCGACGGCTCCGAGACGAGCCTGCAGTCGTCCCTCGCTGGCACGGGCACAGGCACGGGCGCGGGGGCGGGCGCGGGGAAAGATCGATCGCGGTCCTACAGCCACAGCCGCCCGACGAGGGAACGCAACTACTCCAACGCGACGGACCACACGCGCGACGCCTCGCCTGCCTCGTCGCGACCGAGGACGCCGGTGCGA
>NW_009276917.1:1316404-1318254 GCF_000150675.1 Verticillium dahliae VdLs.17 | reverse complement strand
CCAAAGCCTTGCTACCAAAGGCTGTCACCAAAGCTTTGCTTACAAAGGCTGTCACCAAAGCCTTGCTACCAGGCCTTGCTACCAAGCTTGCCATCCATCGAGCTGTTACCCAAGGCCCATCCATCATCTGCCACCCAAGGCTGCCATTAGCTGCCGTTAGCTGCCATGAGCTGCCATGAGCTGTCAAAGGCTGCTACCCATCCATCCTTAGCCCAAGGCCAATAGCTCCGCATTTCTCTAACCCCTGCACCCTCCTTTGACGACTTGACCCTCGAGCTCCTCCCCAACGTGGACCAGCCTCCGCTCTTGGCCAAGCAGCCGCACCCCAGTCCTGTTGAAGCCCCTCCTCCTTGGAATGAATCAGTGCCTCATCCTCTCCCCTTAGATTCCCCTTGGATTCCCCTTTGAGTTCCCCTTTGGATTTCCCCTCGCACTGAATCGTGCCTCGTCCTCTCCCCTCGCACTGAATCGTGCCTCATCCTCTCCCCTCGCACCGAATCAGTCGTGCCTCGTCGTCGTCGCCGACTCTTACCTACTCGTGCTGATTTCCCCAAAACAGGACATCGCCAGATACGGCGAGGCGCCCGTTCGAGAAATCCTGTCCGGCCCCGACCGCGAACGCTACATCAACAGCGAGGACCCCAACAGCGCGCAGGGCCCCCCAAAGACATCCTCCTCCAACCGCTCTGGCCATTCCACCACCAAGACGGCCTCGCATCACCACCGACACAACCGAAGCATCGACGATGGCCGCGCCTTGAGGCCAATGGCCAGCAGGGAAGATTCGCAGGCCAGCTTGCACGTGCAGAACGTGCGGGAACGAGGCGCATCCGCCGCCACCGTCTTCTACGGCGCCAGCGCCTCGTCGCGCGCCCACAGCCCGACCCCGAGCGGCATGAGCAACACGGGCTACTTCAACCCTAGGGCGGGATCGACCCCCGACGGCCAGACGTCGCCGAACCATAACAGCAGCAGCAACAACAACCATCCCAGCAGCACAAAAAAGGGCATACTCGGTCGCTTTCGCCGGCACAAGGACAAGGACAAGGAGGACGCCACGGCGCGCCTGCGCTCGACGCCGACAAACGACTCGTCGCGCTCTCTCGTCTCCAAGTCCTCGCGTGCCGATGTCGCCAGAGGCGGCGACCAGCAGGCTGCGGCTACCTTCCCGCCCAACTGGCCACCTCCGGCCGACCAGTTTGGCGCACCCCAAGATGGCCGGCCGCCGCAGCCGCGCGCGGCGACCTTCAACAACAAGTTCCCCTTTGCCAAAAAGGGCCGTGTCATGCGCGGCGTCGAGGAAGACATGATCGGGCCCACCGATCGCCGAGAGGGCGGCCGCTCCGGCACCGTCTTCCATCTCGACACGAACCTGAACGACATGGAAGGCATTCTGACGAAACCTCCACCCCTGACCCCCATGGACCACACCTTTATCACCAACATTGTCGATCCCGAACGTGTCGAGAACCCAGCCACCGGCACCGCCTCGGCCCACGACCTCGTCAAACCCCCCACGTCCGACGCCGCCGCGACCGCGACCGCAACCGCGACCGCCCCCGTCACGATCGCAGCCGCCAACGCCACGGCGGCGAACCCCTCGACGGCGCCCAACGCCAACGGCTCGTGGAACGCGCCCGACAGCTGGGCTGTCCGTCGCAACACGGAGGACAATACAGACCAGCAGCCCGACGTCGACGACATTGGCAGCCCGCCGCGCGCCGACGAGAAGATGGCGCCCTACTGCATCCGCATCTTCAAGACGGACAATACCTTTTCGACCCTGTCCATGCCCCTGGACGCCGCCGTCGCCGACGTCATATCGCAGATTATCAAAAAGTCGAATCACC
>NW_009276917.1:1300360-1314601 GCF_000150675.1 Verticillium dahliae VdLs.17 | reverse complement strand
TGCGCGTGCTCAACCTGTAGTACAACGACATTGGCGACATGCCGCAGAGGTCCATCAAGGCGTGGCCCCAGCTCGTCGAGCTGTACCTGTCCGGCAACGAGCTGACGACGCCGCCGGCGGACGACCTGGAGGATAGCAGCCTCCTGCAGGTGCTGCACATCAACGGCAACAAGTTCACCAACCTGCCGGCCGACATATCGCGGGCTAAGAAACTGACGGTGCTCGACTGCGGTAACAACTCGCTCAAGTACAACATTGCCAACGTGCCCTACGACTGGAACTGGAACCTGAACCCCAAGCTGCGGTACCTCAACCTGTCGGGCAACAAGCGCCTCGAGATCAAGCAGACGGTCGTCGGGCCCGGCGCCGCCAGCCGCGAGCAGCTTGCAGATTTTAATAGGCTGCAGAACCTGCGCGTGCTCGGTCTGATGGACGTCACGCTGACGCAGCCCACGATCCCCGACCAGAGCGACGACCGCCGCGTGCGCACGTCCGGCTCGCTCGCCGGCCACTTGCCGTACGGCATGGCCGACACGCTCGGCAAGAACGAGCACCTGTCGACCGTCGACCTCGTCGTGCCGCGCTTCAACTCGTCCGACACGGAGACGCTGCTCGGTCTGTTTGACGGGCAGGCGCTGACCACGGGCGGGTCCAAGATTGCCAAGTACCTTCACGAGAACTTTGGCCACATCTTTGCGCACGAGCTCAAGCAGCTCAAGCCGCGCCAGCAGGAGACGCCCGCCGACGCGCTCCGCAGGGCGTTCCTCTCGCTCAACAAGGACCTCGTCACCGTCGCGACCCAGCACAACGAGGACAGGGCCGTCACCACCGGACCGGGGCCTAAGGTGGCCGCGCAGCCCGTGGTGCTGAGCAAGGAGGATCTCAACTCGGGCGGCGTCGCGACGGTCGTGTACCTGCAGGGCACCGAACTGTTCGTCGCCAACGTCGGCGATGCGCAGGCCATGCTCATCCAGACGGACGGCTCGCACAAGATCCTGACGCGCAAGCACGACCCCGCCGAGCCGACGGAACGCCAGCGCATTCGAGAGGCGGGCGGCTGGGTGTCGCGCAACGGCAAGCTCAACGACCTGCTCGAGGTCTCGCGCGCCTTTGGCTACGTCGGCCTCATGCCCTCGGTGCAGGCCGCCCCCTACGTCAGCAACGTGACGATCCGCGAGTCGGACGACATCATCCTCCTCGCGACGCGCGAGCTCTGGGAGTACATGTCGCCGGGTCTCATCGTCGACGTCGTCCGGTCCGAGCGCGGCGACCTCATGCGCGCGTCGCAGAAGCTCCGCGACTTGGCCATCGCCTACGGCTCGGCCAGCAAGATTATGATCATGCTGCTCAGCGTCTCGGACCTCAAGAGGCGGATGGAGCGCTCGCGGCTGCACCGCGGCCAGAGCATGTCTCTGTACCCGTCCGGCGTGCCCGAAGACCTGCAGAGCCTGCCGCGCCGCGGCAAGAAGACCAAGGCCGGCGATGTGCTCGACTCGACGCTCCAGCGGCTCGAGGCCGAGATTCCCGCGCCCACGGGCCAGATCTCCATCGTCTTCACCGACATCAAGAACTCGACGACGCTCTGGGAGATGTACCCCTCGGCCATGCGCTCGGCGATCAAGCTGCACAACGAGGTCATGCGTCGCCAGCTGCGGCGCATCGGCGGCTACGAGGTCAAGACGGAAGGCGACGCGTTCATGGTGTCCTTCCCGACGGCGACGTCGGCCCTGCTGTGGTGTTTCGCCGTGCAGATCTCCCTGCTCGAGGTCAACTGGCCGCCCGAGGTGCTCAACTCGGTGTCCTGCCAGCCGCTCTTCGACAAGGACAACGCGCTCATCTTCAAGGGCCTGTCTGTGCGCATGGGCATACACTTTGGCGAGGCGGTCAACGAGATGGATCCGGTGACTAGGCGCATGGACTACTTCGGCCCCATGGTCAACAAGGCGTCGCGCATCTCGGCCGTGGCCGACGGCGGCCAGATCACCGTGTCGTCCGACTTCATCTCGGAGGTGCAGCGGTGCCTGGAGACGTCGCAGGACACGGACCGTAACGGGTCGACGGGGTCGGACGACGCCTTTGACGACGACCAGAGCCTGGCGGCGGCGATCCGGCGCGACCTGCGGTCCCTGAGCTCGCAGGGCTTCGAAGTCAAGGAGATGGGCGAGCGCAAGCTCAAGGGCCTCGAGAACCCCGAGGTCGTCTACTCGCTGTACCCGCACGCGCTCATCGGCCGCGCCGAGCAGCACCAGCAGCACGACCGCGGCGTCGAGGTCGAGAAGCCGGCGACCATGCAGCCCGGCAGCGAGCTCGCCTTTGACCCGGACCTCATCTGGGGTCTCTGGCGCGTCAGCCTGCGGCTCGAGATGCTGTGCAGCACCCTGGAGAACGAGAGCGGCCGCGCGCTGCAGGCGCCCGAGACGGAGCTGCTCGAGCGCATGAAGCAGCGCGGCGGCGAGGTGACGGAGCGGTTCCTGCTCAACTTTATGGAGCACCAAGTGAGCAGGGTCGAGGTGAGTCCCTGGCACGTCGTGTCGACGTGTGTCGCTTGTACGGTGTGAATCGTGGTACTGACCGACGACAGACGTGCACCACGACGCTGGCGCTCCGGCACATGGCCAACGGCAGGGCGCCCATCGGGCAGCTCAACGAGCTGCGCGCGCCCATCACCGACGTGCTCGCCCAGGTCGCCGAGCAGATGGCCGAGCTGCAGCGCTACAAGGCGCGGTTCGGCGAGCTCCAGAGCCTCTCGGACGAGGGCAGCGACACGGAGCAGGAGTAAACGGGGCGCGGCCGCCACACAATACACAACAAGCACGGCGTGCATAAGGCGCACGGCGGGCATCAGGAGCACGACATCGTGTAGGAGGCCGAGGAAAGCACGGCGGCCACACAACACACAACAAACCCACACTGGCACACACGTACCGGATACTTGACGACTTTTGCGGCATTCGACATTCAGCATTCGCTTCAGCACGGCGCCACGGAGGTACGGGACATGACGGGGCGGGAAAGGAGGGGCGATACCCGGCGCCGACCACTGCGTTACCAATTACCTTATATATATATAAACTATTTTCTGGTCTTCTTCTTCTGGCCGACGGTTTGGATGGTCGGTGGGTTTCGAGTCGATGACTGGACAGGACCGCTGCAGAGGGATCAAACGGACCTGTTTTGGATCATGAGGGATGGGATCGCTTTGGGGTTTTTTGTTTCTCTTTCTTCCCGCGCACTATAAACGTCGCGGAGATGGTATATGCGGATGATGGACACGGAGGCGGTAGCGGATGCTCTAACGTTGTGCTTTTTATCACTTGTGTCTTTCGCGTGCTGCTGGGATGTATACACACGTAGCCGCTGTCACGCAGGGCCGTTATGAGAGGCCTTGAGGACCACGGGCGCAGATCGGTCGTATGGCACGACGGCGACAATGCATGATGATACACCTGACGGAAGTTGCTTCCTATTCGCCTTGGTGACCCATCTTCTTGTCACGGAAACATGACGACCTATCCATGTCGGCGCAGTATCTCCAAACGGGCCACCGCACACGGCTGCGCCAACTACGTCCCGACAACCACAGCGCCAACCTTGTCCCTCTTGAGGATATACACCCTCGGCTCCATCCGCGGGCCAACCCACCACCCGCCCGTCACGCCCCTGACGGCCTCCCGCACAGCAGCCACGACGCGGCCCCTGCCGACGACGGGCCCGGGCCCAGGGTCGGGACGGGGCGCAGCAGCCGCCTCGACATGGTTGGTCCCAGGCCTGCGCACCTCGACGCCGGCGAACCCCTCGACGACGCCGACCGTCTCCCACCGGCCGCCGGCCACGACGGCAGGGTCCTCGACGAGGAGGTAGTCGAAGGCGAGCCAGAAGCCGGGCCTCGCCAGCCGCGCCGCGGTCCTCCGTCTTGTCGAAGCGCAGCGCGGCGGCGTCGGGCGCCAGGAGGACGGGGCGGCCGGCGGGGTTCTGGCCGAAGAGGGTCACGCCCGTCACGCACGAGAGGACGTCGACGTGGATGGCGGGGGCCGGGGCGGCGGCATCGGCGGGTGCGGGGGCCAGGGCGGCGACGCGGGCGACGTGAGACAGGGCCTCGCCGCCGGGGTAGTTGAGGGAGGAGAGGGCGAGGAGGGCGGCGGCGGCGGCGGCGGACGCCAGGACGGCGACGGTCGTGGCGGCCGTGGCGAGGCGGGCGAGCGGCGACTTGGCGGCGCGGGCCGTCGTCAGGGCGGCGGCCTGGGCGGCGGCGGCGGTGAGGGGCGGGACGGCGTAGAAGACGAAGCGGGCCTCCTTGTGGGGCTGCAGGGAGTAGATGGCGACAAAGGCGAGGCTCGGCGCGATGAGGAGGCGGGCTGTGCGGGCCGTGGCCGGGTGGAGGGCGGCCGAGGCGATGAGGAAGGGGGCCGACGGGTTGAGGAGGAGCCGCGGCAGGGCCGAGGTGAAGTAGTAGTGCCAGGGAGAGGTGCCCCAGTCGGAGGCGCCGCCGCGGAGGACGTTGAAGGCAAAGGCCCAGAGTTCGGGCCACAGGGGCGTCTGCCAGAAGTACGAGTCGAGGGGCGCCGAGAGGACGAGGGCCGCGAGCGACGACACGATGAAGCCGGGGAGAAGGGCGCGAGGGGTCGTCTGGCGCGTCGCGAGCAGGGTCGCTGCCGTGGTGAACAGGAGGAGGGCGACTTCGGAGCGGAAGATGACGGCGGCAAAGACGAGGAGAGAGATGGAAATGCGGATGCGCGACGCCTTTCGAGCCTGGTCTGGGTGTGGCAGGAGCAGGGCCGATGAGATGGTGGCTGTGTTGTGGTCAGTCACAGATGCACATGTCAAGTCGGGCCAAGGAGGCATCAGACGTACTGAGACCAAAGGCGAACATGTTGGGCAGCGTCCTCGAGGCATAGAACATGATGTGAAACTGGCTGACGGTCATGACGGTCCACCAACGCGCCGCGCTTGTGCCGAGTCCCCTCTTGACGCAATGCGCATAGTAGAGCAGGGCTGCGGCGTTGTACATGCCCAACACGCCACGAACAATCATCTGAGCATGCTGGAAGCCAAAGATGGCGACGATGGGCTGACTGATGCCTGCTAGCATGACCGGCCCGACAAAGGACCGTGGTACGGCGCCCGGGAACGTGAAGTGGTCGTAGACGGCATGGAAGCGAGCGTTGATGTTGCGGGTCGGCGTGCCGTAGACGAGGATGTCGTGGGTTGCCTGGATGGTGAAGGACTCCTCGACCTTGGTATAAGGAGCAGCGACAAGGTGAAAGAGGATGGTGGCCGGGATGAGAGAGGCTAGAACGACATCTGGCGATGTTAGTGATGGCGTTCTTTGGTGGTGAGGCGACATACCAAGGGGCTTCATCTTGAAGCAGGGGTGATGGAAGTAAGCGTGACAGCTATGACATCTCTGGAATGGGAGAACGAGAAAAGACAATTGCTCACAGCCTCAATGGTTATAAAGTGAGTGACTCTGACGAGGCTGTCGTACATACAGTCTGGTGTTTGTACCTGCCTCAAGGCTGCCTCAAGGCTGCCCCAAGGCTGCCTCAAGGTATCTCAGTGAGGCACTCGGTAAGGTACGTACCTACCTAAGGGGCCCATCAGCATCGGCCTGAAGATGATCCATCCGCTCACCGCCTTCCTTATCGGTCTCGTCACAGCTCCCCCAGCACAGCACTCGACGCAACACAGAACAAGGACACGACTAAACACCAAGGCCGCCGTCGCCAGGCTCCCGTCGCATCGTCGCATCGTCGCATCGCCCTTCACTCGACCGATCAACCTCACCACCCATCCCCCACCGCATGCAGCACCAACCGCCGCCATGTATCTCATCGGCAACTTCCTCTACAGTACGGCCCTCCCCCTTCCACCTCCGACCGCAACCAAGCTAACCCCCCCGCAGTCGCCATGTAAATCGAATCCCTCCCCCCCGGGCCCCCGCGCTCGCAAACCAAGCAACGCCAGCTAAACACACCCCGCCCCTCACAGCCTCCTCATCAACGCCGTAGCAATCCTCTCCGAAGACCGCTTCCTCGCCCGCAGTACGCCCTTCCCCATCTCGTGTCTCCCATGCTCTCCCAAAAGGCTCACACCAGACCCTTCACAGTCAACCTCTCCCCCGCCTCCTACGACCCAGCCTTCGGCCAGGGCGCCGACGCCAGCGTCAAGGCCAAGATCATCAACCTCATCGCCAGCGTCAGGACCCTCATGAGAAGTACGGCCGGTTCCCCCTTTTTCAAAGCAAAACACGAAGATGCTGACGTGCGACTGCGACCTTCACAGTACCCCTGATAGGCATCAACACGATTGTCATTCTGTACGAGCTCGTCCTCGGATAAGACGTTTTTCTACCCGGGGGAGGAACTTGACGAACCAAAATCGGGGAGTGACGGCGGGAGGGCAAAAGGTGACAGCTTAAGGAGGTGGCTACGCATTCGTGGCCAGACACACATGCATGCCCTGACAATGGAGACATGGCGTTCACGGCTTGGGGGAACAAAACGAGCAGCAGGCGCGCGCTCGAGGTATGAAGGCCTATGAGCAAATATAGCGAGCTTCACACAAGCAGCAAATACAAAGGATAAATGGTTGCTGTGCTTTCCAGCGAACCCAAGCCAGTCATGTTGAATCTGGTTCGGCCGTGGACACCATGTACAACATACAGATGTACGCAACCGAGACACATGAAATCCGGTAACAAAAGCTCTCCGACACCATGCGTGCATGTGCCTTCTTTTTAATTTTGCCCCCGTCCATGAATTAGGTAGGTACCAGGTTTGGCGATCCGCCAATCTCCAGCAATAAACCCCCAGGCGTGCTGCCACGGCCGCTCAACGCACGCCGTAGTCGGGCAGCCCTTCCCAATGACAACCGCTTCAGACACCGGAAAACTATACAACCCCTCCCATATGGACATGACCGAGAATCAAAATTGGACCACTGAATACACCAGCATAAAACACTTGACACACACCCCCCCCCTCACGACAGCAGGTTGCTGCTCTTCCTGCGGCCGAGGTTGAAGCTGAATCGGTCCTTGAGCTTGCTCTCCGCCGGGCTCGACGACCCGTTGCCGTTCGCGCCGTGCTCCCCCGTGTCGGATCTGTCCTTGTTGAGGAAGCTGAAGCTCTTCTTCGTCATCGACTTGCTGCCGCGGTTGGCGCGACTCAGGATCCCCCCGGGGCTCGCCCCGGCGTCCTTGTTGTTCTTCCTCTCTTCTTCTTCTGCCATCTTGCGGCTCTCCTCCACCGCCCTGCGCATCTCTTCGTTTTCCCTGATGCTCTGCTCTCGCCTGCGCTGCTGCATCTCCTTCGAGTGCTTCTCGTCCGCCTTGCGCTTGTCTTTTTCGGCCTGCTTGCGCACTTTTTCCGCCGCTTCTTGTTCCCTCTTCTCGCGCTTCTTGTCCTCCTTGGTCGATCCTCGAGTCTCCACACGGGGCACCGCAGGGAAAAGATGGAACCATCGTCAACGGGTTGGGCGTCTTGGGCAGGGGATTGTCCGTCAACGATTCTCGTGGTGGCGCCTCGACCATGCCCGGTGCCGTCTGAGCGTGCGCGAGACTGTTGCTTGTGTCCCGTTCGAGGCTGGGGCTCAGCGGCTGCGTGCTCTGCTTTGTCAGGGGGATGACGTTGCCGTTGCCCTGGCCATTCTCCGACGCGAGGTTCGCCGTTTCGTTGGCAATCTTCACCTCCTCCAGGCCCTCGGCCTCCATTTCGGCCTGTACCTTCTCAAACGTGGTTTCCTGGTAGAACAAGACGTAGGCGCATGCCGTGCCAGGCTTGTCGCCGAAAAAGTTGCGCACAAAGTGTTTGTCGACCGGCTCCACCATTTCATCGTCGAATAGAAGCCAGCCTCGATCTTGCGTCTTGATCACCGAGACGTAGTGTCCGTGGTAGGCGTTACCTCCAATGTGAACAACAACCGCGTAGAGCTCGTACAGCCTATCGGGATCCTCGGCGTCGTCCGTCGTGTTGAACATGCGCAGGTGGTAAGGGTACACCACGCGGTGGAAGAGTTTCTGCAGCCGACTGTAGTCCTCTGTGTACTTGAACCTCTTCAGGTGCAGTGCGAGGACCTTCGGCAGTCGCTTGATCTTCATGCGCTTCTCCGCCTCCTGAAGACCTCCGCAGTGATCGCAGTGAAATTTGTTCCTTTCGCAAAGCATCTCCTCTGCCGAGAACTTGCGAAGACACGAGTGACGGAAGAGTGCTCCTCCAGATCGATCGACAAGTCGAGGAAGGTTCATCTCTTTGCGAGGCTGTCTCGCAAGTCAGGCACTTCGTCTCAGAGGTAAGTACGCCCTCAAAAATGTCGTGCACCCATCCGGTGCCCGGAGACCTGGCACCGCCGTTCACCTGGGGCACTAGGCTCGAGACTCCCGCGCCGAGCGCGTTCTCCACGGATTGCGCCAGACCGGCGCTAGCGTTCGCATCTTCTCTCTCCTGGATCCTCCTAGCGTTCTGCTCCACATTCGCGATCACATCGTTCAGGACTAGGCCGTAAAATTCGTGTGCGTCTTGGTGCATTGAGTTTCGGAACATCTCGTTGTCGCGCTTGAAGATCTCGAGGAATCTCTGGGGGCTCAGAACGCCGACGCGGTCTTCGCTCTGCATCAAGGCGCCAAAAATGTCTTTCAGGCCGGTGAATGTACATTCGGACATGCCATATGGGTCGGCGTTTTCTTGGTTCAGCTCGACGACGGGGCCCTTGATCATGGCTTGCTTCTTCTTGTATTCGGGGGCATCCGGCCGGTCCTCAGGCCGCAGACCAGGCTGGCCAGGAACGGGCGGCAGGTTGGCAGCCTGTCGCCGACGCATGGCCTCGGACGCGCTCACCTTCTGCTTCGCTGCTGGGTTGAGCGGTTCTTCCTTCTTCATCGGCGGTCGAATGCTAACTTGTACCTTGGGCCGCGTGCCGTCGCCATTGGGTGTTTCGGATGGGGAGTAGGGCGGGTAGTTGACGACGTTTTGCCTGAAAGCATCCTGGTAAAATAGTGCTTGCACAATGGAGTTGCAGTAACTTTGTTCAATTAGCAGAGACCAAAAGAATACGATGGAAAGGGGTAAAGGGCCTACCATGTGTTGCCGAACTAGAAGAAGCAATTAGCTATTGGTGTCTCGCCGAAGAGGCAAGGGTGAATGGGGTGGCAAAACTCACATTCTCGAGACCAAAGAAGCGGTCGGTCCCGTCATCTCGGAGAGGGCCAGCATTCTGAAGCATCTTCTCCAGAGGTGTGATTTCTGGGGGCGGCTCGAGAGCCTCTTTCTTCTTGGTTGCGGCATCTTTTCCCGCGGGACTCGTGGTCGCCTGTGTGAAGTTTTCGTGTCAGCAAAAGTATTTGAATATACCGGTGGCTACCACAGAAGAAGCTGATCTGGCGCTGTGGCGCGCAAATTTGAATCCTCGCAACGTACTGTTCCCGCGCTCTTCAGCTTGTTAAGGAATCCTGCCATGGTGGCGATTTGTAATGAGGGCACAAAAGCACTGGAGGCCTCTTTGTATTAAACGGTGCTTCGTATGCAATCTGAAATGTTCTCGGACAACACGAAATAGTCAATGTCGGAAATTGGTGTGGCGTTGCCGAGATCTATGCCGCGGTCTGGGTTGATGTACGGTTGGTCAGATGACGGGAGGACGGCTGCGGTACGCTTGCTGGATGCTGATGCTCGGATGTATGCGAAATAATGACCCGTGCTCGTCTAGTCTCTATCCAACAGCTGGACTTGCTGTGTGCGACGACAATGGCTGGCGTCGAGCGTCGAGTACAGAATGTGAGAGAGTGCGCGATGGTGGCGAGGCGACAACGGGAGATTCAATGGGCCGAGAGGTGGGCGAATCGCGTCGTCGAGCGGGGCGGCGTTGCTCTATGGGATATGGCTTCAGTGTTGTGGTCGATCCCAGGTGACGACAGAGCAGCGTCGAGCGGGCTGGAGGGAGGAAGCGTGCGTCAATGAAGGCGGACGCGAGGTGGAGGAGGAGGAGGAGGAGCAGTAGCAATGGTGCAAGTAGCTGAGGGAGCGAAGATGAGAGTGGGATACAGTGAGGGAAAAGGGTCGCAGACCAAGGCTTCCACTTCCGCTTCCACTTCCACTTCCAGAGCCAAAGCCAGAGCCAGAAGGGCCAGAGCGAGACCCAAGAGCCAGGGCCTGACACTGGTCCGATGGAGGCTAGTGCCTAGGCCCTCCACCGTTGCTACTCTGCTACGGCCTGATCTGTGCTTTCAGTGGCGGGGAAAACTGGAGGAGAGGCACGTTGCAGGTGTTGTGCCACAGGAGCAGGTGCAGCCTGGCATGGGGGCAGGGGGGGGCAGGGGCTAAGGGGGGGTAATGGGGGGGGGGCTTGGGGGAGCAGCAGGGAGCAACAGGGAGCAGGAACACCTCAGGAACAGCGGGAGAGGCAGGGGCAACCGAGAGACAAGCAGACGGGGCTGCTCGATGGCGCCTGCTTGCCTTTGCCTTACCCTGTTCGTACCTACCACCTGGCTACTGTAGTACTGTACCATGTACATGTCGTCTGTAGGTAATGTCAGCCTTCCCCCCCGTCTCGTGCCTCTCCAACTGCAGTGCATCTCTCTCATTCCATCCCTCATCTTCCCCCTTGCCGTCTCTTCATTTTGGGCCCCTCCAACATTTGCCTTTCCGTCTCGAACACCTCCTCCTGGCCTCCCACCAGCCGACTCCTGAGCACCACACAGGACACTGACTCCAGACTCCGACGCCGTCACCGACACCGCACGCCCTGGCTTGCCTTGGCCTAGTCCATCCGCCAGTGCAACACTAGGACGAGGTGGGGGGGGCGACATGGGGTTGGCGCGTTGGCGATTGCGCCTCCCAAGACCCCCTGCTCACAGCCTGAACAGGGAGTCGGGACCGTCTGTAGCGACATGCCCCGAATCGACCGACAGCAACTGGAGCCCAGCGACTCAGCGCCCCGACACGACTCGGCGAGGCGGGCTACTGTACTTCATCCTACTTGTACGTCTGTGCCGTTCCTTTGTCGACGGCTGATCAATGTCCAGGCCAGCCAACGAGCGACGACTTTAACCGATCCCCAACCAAATCGGCGGACACAGCCTGCCACCTGTCACACGCACCAGAAGGCACTTGCCAGAGCGAGCGCCAGTGGTTTCTTATTCTACTACAACCTTCTCGCCCCTCGTCTCCGTCTCATCACTCCGGCGTTACGGGTACAACCTATTGTTGCTGGCGGCGGGCGGCGCCCTTCGCGTGTCACCCAATGCCGTGGGTCGCTGCTTGGCGCCCCGTGTCGATTGAGTTTGCCGTCCAATTCTCGCTCAAGAGACAATCTGTCAGAAATGTTCGATTCCAGGGAACTCCACGGCCGCCACGGACTTGGATGCAAAAGTCAATCCTTCGGGCCCCCAGACGAGGCCGTCCTTGGCGTTCCTACCAGGCGTCACCGGTCTCTGAAAGAACTTCAAGCGTGCTCGACCTCTATTGCAGTGCACAGCAACGCCTCCGTCTCACATGTTGCGCTCATCAGACTCGCTCGCGGATCTGACAGCCCTGGTCATTTGATCTGGAACCCATTGGTTCCCCCGCCTTTCATTCGGGCCATCTCGAGAGGAATCGTCAAGCTAGCCGCGTGCTTACTCGCTGCAGTACCTGCCCACCCCTCCCTCCCACATTCTGCGGGTGCGGGGCCGTTGGTGTTCGCGCCCATGCTGCTCAATACTTTGCCGCTGATGGTCCGGCATCTTCCCAGCTTGTTCGACTCGACCGTCGATGCTTTGTTGATCTGGCTTGAGCCTTGGTGCTCCGCCTCTACGATGGATTGAGAAGCGACCTTCTCCATGGAGGAGAAGAGACATGTGTGGCCTCTGCTGGCCACCTGTTTGTTTCTTTTGCGTCGTAAGAACCACGCGTCCAGGAGCCCTCGCTCTCCCCCCACCCGAACATCATCGCGCGGTATGCCATCGGCCACGTTCTTTGATTCCGCCGCTTTTCCCGATGTTGACCTTAAAAGTTAGTATTGTGTAGCTTTCCCACTAAGCATGCCAGCCAGTCGACCCTTTGCTTTCATGGATGGCTGACCAAAAAAACATCCGGCCGCCTAAAACAGCGACAACATCCCACCAACCACGTCTCACTCCCCCACCCAAGCCAGCACCCTCCCGGAACCCAGGACCGAAAAGTCGCAAGCACTCCAGCCGATACCCCGGTGGCGTATTCTCTTGGCTTATCCTCCTGCGTCAACCTCCCGAGCCCACATTCCCAATATTCTACTCCCAAAATGCCTGGCGCTATTGTCCATGCTCCTCTTCTCGTATACACCATGTCTTCCATGACGTCGTGGCTACGAGAGATGCGCTTACCTCACTCAGCATGGGCCAAGGCCGTAGGATCCGTCTCCCCCCTCAATGGAGGAATCAGGAAGAGGACGAAGAGACGCCGAGGCGGCTTTCATCCTGCTTCACGGACATGCAAAGGATAACATGTCCCACAGAGCACACGGAAGAGCCGACCAATCTAGCTTTTGCGTTCTCGGGTGAGTGGCCAGCCCCAAGCTGCAAGTGGGCGGGCAGGCGGCTGGGCGACAAGGCACGGGAGATAACCCGCCTACGCCATATGGTTCCCGAGGAAGGGTGTGGTGCTGCAGCTGCAGCTGCAGCTGTCGGCGTCGCCGGTCGCAACGGGGTGGTTCGACATGCTCCAGTCAAGCATCCCGCTTTCTGTATGCGGGCACATTCAAGCTCATAGCCCTTCACATATGACATTCTCCAGATGCCATTGCGGCACCAGTGTCATTTTGTTTTGAGTCAGTCAATGTTGCGATGAGCAAAGTATTCCTAGTTTCTACGGATACCACCACTCGACAACCGATGACCTACTCAGCACAACCCGAATTCACCTCTTCTCGCACTCGTGCATTTCTCACTTCTTCTCCACGGCCTGTGACGCACCGCCCGTCGTTGGGAGACCCATGAAGATCTTGAAGTAGTCCTACAGCCACTGTTAGTATGGTTATGCATGGTAGAACAGGCACTTGAAACTCACATAGATCATCCACTGTAGACCAGTCAGAGTGCCAATCATGACGATGCGCACTGGAAGACCGTTCCACAGCCCGGAGAAGCCAATATCTTTGTAAATGCGGCTCAGGGCACCGCCAAACGCTTCGCCGGGCGCACGGTTGGCGTTCAACTTGCTGACCATGACATCGGCAGGGTGAGAGACGATGGCGCAGAGGATACCGGCCAGATAGCCACCGGCAAAGGAGACGCCGGTCTGGGCGCCCTTGCTGTAGTCGCTCTTCTGGCCAGGCAGGCGGTCGTAAATCATCTCGACAATGGTCTCGAACGATGCAAACTTCATCATGGTGTAGGGGATCTGACGACCCCAGAGAGGGTAGAGGCCCTTGTACAGCCCGGACACGCCCTCCTTGGCCGCGATGGTGCGGATGCCGTCGAGCGTGCCGCTGTAAGGAGACGGGATGCCGCCCTGCATGCGCACCTTGACAGCCTCAAAGGGACAGAGGGCAAGGTCGGCGAGGAACTCGGCCGAAGCGGACGCAGTCAGATACAGGACCGTCTTGTACTTTTGGGCATTCTCGGGACCGGCAATGTCCGAGTATTGCTTCTTGAAGAACTCATACCAGCCATACTTGAAGGCGCCCTGGGCGGAGTAGCCGAAGAACGTCGGGCTCCAGCCGGTGAAGATGCCGCGCACGCCCTCGCCGCGGAAGATCTTGCCCCAGGCCTGGAAGTTTCCCGTGTACAGCTTGGAGTCGATCTGGCGACGCGTCTTGACGAGGTCAAGCGGGGTGTCGGCAAAGTGCGTGAGCCCCTACAGGCTGGTCAGATGGGGGTTCAGCAACACGCTTGAGGGGGGGTGGGAGGCTCTTCTCTACGCACGCAGGCCATCAAGCCGCCAAAGGTGCAGGCGGCATAGTACCTGCCAGAGTAAAAAAAAAATCCGGCCGGCCTTGGCCTGGGCGGCGGCGGAGGCCTTCTCGAACTCCTTGGCCGCCTCGGTAATGAGCTTGTGGGCCTTGCCCTTGACATCGTCAACGGTCGACTCGGCGCCGTACAGCTCAGGCCGAGCCTGGTACCTTGTCGGAGGAGGGGGCCAACGACGTGCGCTTCGGAGCGGCCGGCGCCAAAGGAGACGCAAAGCATGACTGGAACGTTTCCCTTCGGATACAAAAACGACATGATTGTCGTGATGGCGTGCCCCCGGGAGAAGGGACAGGCTCTGGTGTCCTGGTGTCTGAAAGCGTGGT
>NW_009276917.1:1292692-1300260 GCF_000150675.1 Verticillium dahliae VdLs.17 | reverse complement strand
GATAGCTGCGACAGATGAACGAGCAGCGGACACGAGTCTCCGGTAGGTCCGTGTGCGTGATTTCGGGAGGAGGTGACTCTTGCCTTAAGTCCGCGTCGCAGGAATGCTATAGTAACAGGTGACAGGTCAATTGGGCGAGGGTCCCCAATTCGGAAGCGTTCGGATGGGGAGGGTTGTCGTTGGGCGCAGGTTTGAGGCTCTTGCACGTGCGTATCAGGATGAAGGCGTCTCGAGGCTGAGGGAGCAGCTTGCGATAGGAAATGGCATGGGGAGTCAAGCGTGTGAGGTCAGGTCGGGCAGGTACGACGCTCGCTTCGTTCCTTCCCTCTGTGAGGAGGTCTGTGAGGGGAGAGCTCTCAGAGTGACATCACAAGGCTGGAGCTCGGGGCGCCTTGATAGGTCGTGGGATGCGTGTCACACAGAGACGACGGTGCAGGGCCATTGGTTGGGTCGGAAAAGGTCGGCGGGGGTTCACCGAAGGATTCCAGCTGCGCCGTGTTCGCGGCAGGGGCCTGTATCTTAGGTGCCGTATAACCTTAGCGTGAGCTATTCATCGGGGATTGTATGTGGTCACCTGCGTATGGAGGTTTCTCCAGGGATGCCCTTGATTTCCTGTCCACCTGTGTTCCGTATGAATCTCGTGAAGGCTCCGATGAGAAGGCCATGAGCTCTTGGCGTGTCATGCACGTCTGCGGTGTCACGCGGTTAAGCTGCTTTTATGTGAAGCCAATGGCAATGTACTCTTTGGCCGGCAATTTTCTTACACGGTCTCGTCAATGATGGTTCTTCGTTTCTTTGGCTATACGGGAGATGACCGGCAGCGGGCAATCATCAGTCTGTCATGCCCGGCGACCCACCATGACCGGAGCCGGCTCCGTTCGGCAAGCTTAGCGTGGAAGCAGTATACCGTGCGCCGGGAGCAGGAACATGTTGGGTTTTGCCCGGGGGCAGGAGCATTCATCTGGTTGTCATCAAGGATTAATGCCATGTGTCTAGTTCACAATCACAGCCACAGGCTTGCCGGTCTCACCTGTTGTCAAAACTCCTTTTACGGCAGCTTGAAGGAGAGAAGAATATGGTATACACCGAGATGATGTTGCTAGCCACACCCCCTAAACGTCAATTTTATAGAGTATCTCTTTGTAAGGTCCTTGCTACAATCTTGAAAACGTATCGAACATTGTAACCGTCGTCGTGAAAATCTATTCCCTAAAGTGACGCTCCTGAGCGTTGGCCAACCTCGCCGATTCGAGTTTTAGCTTCGAATTAAGAAATTCTTGAGCGAAGAATGACGAGATGCCTCCGTACTACTTTTCTAAACACTGTCACACATCGTCACCCTGCAGCCGCCAGTGATGGGGACGCTGTCGAGATCGAAAGAACATCTTGCGGCGGTTGACTGGCAGTCCTCGGGAATATAGCCAAGCTGACGAGAACACTGAGCATTTGGCTATGTGAGTTTGAATGTCGTTGAGAAACACTCAAAAATACGAAGTCCTAGCAAGATAAGGACGGCTCTCAGTACATTTGGCGCTTGTGAGAACAAGTAATGCCAGCCCAAGGACATAACAAGCCTCCGATGTCGAACAATCGAGATGCATAAGTGATTGGATATAGGACTGACTTGGTTGTAACCTTCTTTAATCATAATTTCTTACTCGGATGGGCTGCTTCAGGTCCGACTTCATTTTGTCCCGCGACACACATCAGTACCATCACAAATGGGGGAGCAAAGCAGGCAGGCCGGCAAGACCAGTTGACACTCCAAACGACTTGATCTTCTCCAAAGATTGTATGGATATTTGAACACAGAAATCATCGACTTTGGAGATGTTTCAGTCCATGGAAGCGTTCTGTTTGGAAGAGACACCATCCTGAGCAAACGAAATCACTTGGCTTGACAGGCGAAGCAACTCGCAGTGGGGTTGGTTCATCAGGATACACCTGCCCAAGAACACAGATTTTACATATGAAAACATTTGTCCATTAATTGCGGAAGCACTCTCGAGTATGTCATCCTCCATTCGGTCTGTGGAAGACTGCCGTAATTCGTCCATGGCTTGTGGCAGACGACGACATTCACGAGCCAAGAGACAGCAATAAGCACCACGTTAGCGAACAGCCTCGACGAAGCACAACTCTGAAGAGCCTTAAGAATAATCAGCCATGACTAAATTAAAGAGCCTCAATACTCATATGCAAGCGCTAGAACAGCAATTGACCAAAACATCACACCAGCAAGACCACTAACCCGGATGAGTGCAAAGTGACGGGACGGCGATGAGGAACCCCCACACTAAGAAGCAACCCCACTTGCGCTGGCCATAGAAAATTGGCGCCAAACTGCCGTCTCGAACCAACCTGCCATGGCTATCCAACCCTCAACTTTCCATCCTCGACGTCCCCCTCCAGACTCCCGCCCTCCTCCAAACTCCCGCCTTCCTTCAGACTCCCGCCTTCCTTCAGACTCCCGCCCTCCTCCGAGCACACGACCTTGCGCGAACCGAGCGACCGCGGCCGACTCGCCTCTGCACCACAGGCCCCTCATAGCAGCGAAACGACCGGGACACCGACCATGGCCGCCGCCGCCACTTCCACCGTCCCCACGGGCCCCAACCCCGCCGCCTCCGCGACCTCCCAGCCCTTTGTCTCCAAGTGGTCCTCACGATACCGCGGCGTACGTACCCCTCGTCTCGTCCCATCTGCCCGTCCCCCAGATCCAGCAGGCTAACACAGACACGGCCACGGACAGGCCACCGTCCAAGACCTCGACCCCCCCGCCGCCCTCTCCCTGCACCCCTCGGACCCCATCTCGCTGGCGCTCCTCTCGGCCTTTGAGCGCGACTACACGCACCTCACCATCACGGACCGGCACACGCGCGCCCTCCTCGGCTACCTCGCCATCCCGCACCTGCAGGCCCTCCTCGACGCCGGCAAGGTGGGGCCCGACGACGAGCTTGCTAAGGCCATGGTGCGCTTCCAGCGTAAGGGCCGCACGTACAAGGTCATCACCATGCAGACGCCGCTCGAGGAGCTCGAGGCCTTTTTCGAGGCCGGCGGCGGCAACGGCGTCGGCCAGGGCGAGCGGAACACGTTCGCCGTCGTCACGGACGAGAAGAGGCGGTTCGTGCTCGGCGTGGCGACTGTGGGGGATCTCGAGGAGTTTGTCAAGCGGAGGCCGGCCTGAGGGGGAACGAGCAGGATATGGCGGAGAAGGGGAGTAAGGAGGAAGACAGGTAGCGACACATTGGTGAGAACAGGTTGTAATGCAGGAAAGGACGAGCAACGGCCACAGGGAAACGGGAATTCTAAGGAAACAGCGGGCTGCATCAACGGCGTCGGCAACTCTGGACGGCAGACAGGCATCATTCAACAATGCCACTGCTCATGAATGAAACGGTCAATTTCTTCATTTCTGTCTGTCGAACGGCTCTTCAAGTGGCCACTCGTGGGGATATCATGAGATTCATTATGCTAGGAAACTAGGTACTCGTGGGGGGACCAATGTCAACCCCACGTCGCGCCCGACGCCCCTTCTCTCTTCATCTAAGCCGCGTCGTTCTCACCGAGGTAGTCGTAGACGAGACGGAACTCAACCTTCTTGTCGTCCTTGGCAACGACAATGTTGCGGGCATAGCGCCTCTGCCCATCGATCTCCTGGAAGCCCCAGATCTGGGTGGCCGTCCAGCCGTTGTCGACGTTTTCGACATGGCTGTAGACGTGGCTCTTGCCTTGGGGGCCGGTGCTCTCGGCGTCGCCCTCGAGCCAGCCCTTCTTCAGGAACTCGTCCTCAATCTCGGCAGGGGACCGCCAGTCGCTCTGGCCGCGGCAGCTGCCAAAGAGCCAGTCCGCATGCTCGCGGAACTCGAGGTCGAGGCAGCGGTTCTCCGTGGTGCCCTTGACGCCGCCCGTGGCGGTCTGGTCAATGTCGATGTGGGTGACAGGGTCCGTGGCGGTGGACGGGGGCTTGGGTGCTCCCTCGTACTGCTTGACGTGGAGGGTGAGAGTCGCCAGGCCAACGGCCTTGCGGACCATCCAGCCGATACCCTGGAGAGCGAGGGCGGGCTCGGGCGAGTCGGAGAGGGTTTTGTTCTGGAAGCATGTCAACGACGTGGGGGCTCTGGGAAAGGCGGGGTACTTTTTTTCGTGCGGCGTTGCGCGGGGCACAATGCCAAACATGACTTACCATCTGCCACTTGCCCGAGAGGTTCTTGATGGTGATGTTGGCGGGAGCAGCCATGATGATGGGTAGCCTGGGGTGATTACGGGATAATTGATGAGTTGAGAGAAAGGAGGCCTTGTAGAGACGGTGCTGGGGTGATGTGATCAAGCACCTTAGGGAGAGAAATAAACGGAGGGAGAGGAGAGGGCGGTGTGTATAGGCGAGACGTTGTGTCAGTGTTAAGTACTTGGGTTCCGCACTCGACTCGCTCTGTTACGCTTTCAGGAGGGTCGACTGTCACAAGAAGAAGTTGGTTCACCGGCCGAGGTTCTTGCCTGAAGTGAGTAGGTGCGTCGAAGCTTCGGAGGATCGGAGGGAAGGGACAATTGCGCCCGGGACTGTGACACTAGGTGCGGCGCACGCGCACGTAACCCCATGAGATCATCCTGGGCGCTTCTTGGCTTGGCCTTCGCGCAGCCCCGCCATTGTACCTGCCCTCCCACTATCTGAGGTCTGAGGCGTGAGAAGGAACAAGGTAGCGTTGTGCCGCATCCCACCTTCCCTCCGCCTGGCACGCCCCAAGGCCCCTAATGATCACTGCCCCTGCGCCCCTGCCGAATCAGGCACCTTGCCCGTTCCAATTTGCGGGGAACAACCACCAACACCTGCCACTGATGCCAGCGCCTTCAGGCGAAGTAGAGGAAACAGCAACGGCCGGCTTGAATACGTTGAGTTGCTGCTGCCAAACGCTCGACACAAGGCAAATATCCCAACGAGACCCTCACCATATGCCCTTTCTCGCACAAACCACACTTTTTGAGCCAGATTTATACCCTACGACCTTCCGCCGGCTATCCTCCATGTCGAGCAACACCTCCCGTCCCAATGCCAGTGTCGCCAGCTCTCAGGAACAACACCAACACGAACAACTAACATGCCGACCCCTGGCCACCACCACCGCAGCAATATCACACCAGCCGAGGCACTCGACCATCCCGTGCTCGCCATGCCTCTAGAACCCCATCAGTCACGCCTTTCCAAGAATGCTACCACCACCACCCTTCATCAAATGATGCCCCTCCAACCGACCACCCCCTCCAAATTATGGCCGGAGCGGGGTCATGCGACTGTAACCGACACCCTCAGTGGTCCAACAGCGTCCACGCCGCAACCCAAAACCAACGACCTCCATGCCTTGTTTGGTCCCTTTGGTAGTTGCTCACAGTCATGGTTTGCCCTGCCGACTCATGGCTTCTGCGTCCCTGACACACGAATACCCGCACGCAAGCACCGCTGCTTAGGCCCCGGATCACATGTGAAGACACACGGACGTCATGGCCGCAAGGACATCCCTGCGACCCCATTCGACCCAGTGGCTTGCTCTACCCTCCGTTTGTTTGTCATACTGTCCAGTGATGGTCTGCAACTCCAACTTGTTGTCAGCGGAACAAACGGCATGTCGCGTCGAGCCGACCAAGAGTGTATGTATATATGCTAGTATTACGCGCTGTGTACAATGCCGGGGCCTGGGCCGGGCCGAGTGTGAAAGCAAAACAGAAAAAGCCAACCGGATATCCTATGGTACAAGATGCGCAGGCAAGCCCCCTCCTTCTGGCCCTGCATCGCTTTCTTTCGTCTCTCGTCTTTTTTGCCTCCCGCCTCTCGTCTCTCAGCTTCTCTTCGTTCTTTCGATGCCTCGACGGTCGTCTCCATAAAATCGTACAAGCGTGTCGCGTCTTCGTGGTCCTCGCTCCTCCTCGCCTTCATGGCCACCACTTCATCTTCTTGTAGCTGTCAATCACCTCGACGACATCTTCCCTCGTCATCTTGGGCCGCTCATATGAGAACCCGACGATCTGCTCCAATCGCGCGCCGTCCATACTCAGGTCGGTATCCTTCAGCAGCTCCTTCTCCAAAAATGGTGTGAGCGGACCCGGCCGCGCGATGCCCGCCTTCTCCAGCAGCTCAGCCCACGGGCCCAACAACTCGTCGTTCACGTCGTCGACAACGCTGTCGATGCTCAGCCGCGCAAAGGTGCTGATGAGTTGCCCCTGAAAGCCGGTACCGATATCAAACACCTCGCCGACAATCTTAGACATGGTGCCCTGCGTCGTCACGCCCTTATCGACAACGTTGAACGTCGGCACGGGGTTGCCGTGCGCTTTTGCATCCCACGCGGCCCGGCCACCAGAGGACTCGTACCACGTGGCCATGGCCCACAGCGCGCGCGTCACATCCTTGATGTGTGCCGTGTTGGTGCGCAGGTCCTTGGTCCAGAGCCACTTCATCTCCTCGCCGAGGGACTGGTAGACACGCGCCATACACAGCGCGGTCGCGACCCACTGCGAGGCATACGGGCCGTAGACATGGGCGAGGCGCGCAATGACGAGGTTGAGCCTGGCCACCTAGTTAGCGTCATGTACGGAAAGAACGGAACGGATGCAGCTTACCCCTCCATCTTGGAAAGCTCCTCCTCCGCCTGCAGCTTGTAAACAGCAATCTTGCTCCAGGGCTTGAGCTTGTCGCCCTCCTTGCTGGGAGCCGAGTCGGGCTTGTACACCATGCCGGTGCTCAACTCGACAAAGACCTTGATTTTGCGGCGGGCAGCCTCCTTGCCGACAGCGAGAGACAAGCCGAGGGAGCGGAGCTTGTAGACCTCGTCCTCCTGGGAGTAGCGAGTCTCGCCGCCGCAGTTGAAGACGTAGTCCCACTCCTTGCCACCGGGGCGATCAAATATACGAGCCAGGGACTCTGCACTTGTGGTCAGAGTCGATTTTGGGGCCGGATCACGCATGATGAAACAGAGCAACAATAATCATGGGCAGAAGAAAGGACTCACGCTCTCGGCTGGCATCGGCCTGCATAAACTTGTCACCGGCGCATGCTTCTTGAAACTCGGGTGCCAACCAGGCCAGCTGGGGCAGAACCTTATCGACGATGCGGACCTCGGAAGCGAGATTGTTCTGGTGAATATGTAGGGCGAGGAAGCGGCCGATGTAGCCAAGGCCTCCGATGATGAGGACCGCAGGCTTTTCCGCCATGGTTGCGCGCGCGTCGGGATTTCTGGTGGGTTGTTGAGGTCGATCGATGTCGCTGGCCGAGAGGGGTGGTTCGAGCGCGGGCTGCTGTGCGAGGTGCGAGGTGTGAGGTGCGAGGGGCGGGCAGGCGGGGTCGAGCCAGTGCCGCGGGAGCTGGCAGGGGTGACGATGTTGCTAGGTTGTCGAGAGAGGGGAAGGGGCTGCAGGTCGAGTCTGGAGGTTGGGCAGCGCGGATGATCTTTTTGTCGTCGGCCGGTGATGGGACGAGCTCGATCTATATTTTGCGGCCGAGGCGAGTTGTGGGAGAGGAGAGAGAGAGAGAGAGAGAGGGAAAGGGAAAGCGAGAGAGGAGTGAGAAGTAAGAAGAA
>NW_009276917.1:1289022-1292592 GCF_000150675.1 Verticillium dahliae VdLs.17 | reverse complement strand
ACCCACACCCTCCCCCGCACCACACTCCCATCGCCCTCCCCCCTCTAGACCAGGTCCCTGCCCCCTAGCTTCCAAGCACACTCTTTGCAGAGATCTTCATCTCCCCCCGCCCGTATCTACCGTAGGGACTTTTGTTACGCTATTTCAAACTTTGGGAAGGGGCCTTGCCCCCTAGTCTTTACCCCTTCAATTGTATAGCACCTCCAACAGGGCGGTAGCAATCGGCCTCCATGGGGTTTGAAGCAAATCAGAGTAAAAGAGCAAAAGGAAGGGGGGGGGGGGGGGGCGGGTGGGTTGGTTGGTGGCTTGGGCTCGCGTGGGCATTGCCTGAGCTTGCCGCTCGCTACCTGGCAAAGCGCTCGCTGCCTGGGTACTGGTACTGTAGAGCGCTTGCTACGTGGTGCATCTGAGTGCATCGCGCATCTGGATGCCCGCTGGACCATGTAGCCGTGTGCATGGTAGAGTGGTGAGGTAGCACCGAGGCAGCTGCAGGAATCCCAGATCGCTGGGCTTGCCCAAGGTAGGGGCTGACTCGGCGCCTCAGCTGGCCCAGCCAGGCGCGCCGTCCCCCAGGGCCAGGGACCGATAGACGCCCCTTTGGTGGGCAGAAAAAAACACCCCAAGTCCCCATGTTGAAGAGCAGCCGGTGGATCACTTTTGCGGTCCGTCATTACACTGGTGCAGCCTCTAGGTGCATATGCATCCCAAGATTGGGAGTCTTGTCCCCGACTGGGTGGACATGCGTACGAGGTTCGCAAGGCCGCAAAACCCAGAGGGGGGATTCCATAGCAGGCACGGTCCCGGAGACGGCGGGAAGGTAGCGCGCTCACCGGAAAAATGTGGTGACGACGACATTGTCGTCGAATATTGGATTTCGTTTTGTGATATTAGGTGTCCAGAAAGTAGATCCCAGCAAGGCGATCGGGGCTGGCAAGCTGGGTGAGGGAAGAGAGAAAGCGTGTGACAGAGAGGGGCGTGCCTCGTGATTGGGACTGTGACTCCCGAATGTGGGCTTTGCGCCGTCAGGGGTCGTTACCTGGAAGAGGTGGAGGAGGTGTGGGATTTTTTTTTATCGATTTCCTGACAGATGCTTTGCATGACGGACTTGGAGGTGACGCCTTGGTGTATTCTTTCTTTTTTTGCGTGTGTTCCGGGGTTGGGGATGGCATGACTGTGACGAGGAGGTTTGGTCATGAGGCAGCATCATTCATGCGGTTGCTATACTTTTCCAGACTTCGAGGATTCAGAGAGCTCCGGGATTCAGAGAGCTCCAGGATTCAGAGAGCTCCAGGATTCAGAGAGCTCCAGGATTCAGAGAGCTCCAGGATTCAGAGAGCCTCCAGGAGTTCAGAGAACCCGAGGTCAATACCCAAGGTACAGACAGAGGATGTAGCCCCTTCATTCCATCGCCGGCAGCCAGTGCGATGGTTGGGCATCACCCCACTTGCGAAATATGCGGCGCACCCTGCCTCGTCTACCCCTTCCCCCGATGACGGTCTACCGTGCATGTCCCCTTGTCGTCCATCCCCCGTCGAAGAGACGATCACCTCGTTGTCCATGCTCCTTGCCTGGGGGAAGGCAGAGGCGAAGACAGACAGGAGACAGCAGGGTTCCTCGGCACCCTCCACGTCGGCACCTGAGCCCGAGACCTATGCTGATCCCAGCTCGGTGGCCTTCACCTGTGGACTTTTGACTGTGGACTTTTGACTGTGGACTTTTGACTGTGGATGATCAGACGAAGACATGCACACCTCTCTGCATGGCGAGACAACCACGCGCTGGCACCAGAACAGGTCGGATCACCGCTTTCCCACGCCTGCCACGCTACAGACACACAGACACACAGACGCGCACACGTCTTCAGGTCGGTTAGCATCAATGTCCATTTGGCTGGCTAGTCGAAGCACCACAAAAAAATCCGATAGAGCACCTACGAGCACCCGCTAGCAAGCGCCCGGCTCCCGTCCCATCCCGCCCCTCCCCTCCCGGCCCACCCGCTGGCTCTCCCGTCAGGGGGGTGGTCCCAAGCAAGCCAAGCAAGGCCAAAGGGGAATGAACAGCGGGGCCGTACCCCTCTGGGTACATGGTAGACATGGTGGGTAGGTAGGTACTGTACGTAGGCAAAGACTGGCGCAGAGGGCAAAAGTCGGAGACACAGGGAGGGGATAGTATGAGGAACGAAGAGAGGGGGAAGAACATGACATGGCAGCAGACACACAACTCTCTCTCTCTTCTCTGTCTCGAAAAAAAAAAACGAAAAAGGCCACACGAGACCAGCGAAGCGAGGGACGCGCCGCAACGCCTCGTCTCTCACTACTTGACTCGTCGTACGCTGTTCGTCTCGCCAACCTGACCGTCCAGAACTCCAGATGACTCGGCGTCGTCTTTTCGAGGTGCGCGCCTCCAAGATGGCCCCGTCCCGTGTGCGGCTGGGGCATGCAACCAACTCGGCCAGACACTGCGGCGATGTTCGCTGCTGCTGCTACACTACAGTACGCGAACAGGATCTGAGGTCCATGCAGTGGCTCCATGCAGAGTGGACAAGAGAGTGGACAAGCAAGACGAGGTCCCTGGTACAGACCCGTTCAAGTCAGAAGCAGGTACAGCGCTTACCATGTAGTACAGTACTGGTGCCCCCCTGCTCTGCAGCGCAGCGGATGCTCTCTGCATTCTAGAAGTCTTCTGCCACTGCTACCCTGCCAGCCTGCCAGCCTGCCAGCCTGCCTAGCCTCCCTCGGAACCCCGCAGGACCCCCTTTTGCGCGCGTTTCAGGCGTCTTTTCCGCATGTCTCGTGGTGCCTCTCTCCGACGCAGGGCATCTTGCCTTTTCGCAGCGTTGCACTAGGGGTCTGCAGGTCGAAGGGCGCCAAAGCAGAGAGGCCGCACATGGGAAGCAAGCCAGAGTGCAGCCAGAGGGCAGCCAGAGTGCAGCCAGAGGGCAGCCAGAGTGCAGCCAGAGGGCAAGGCAAGGTCGCTCACCGATGGAGCCAAGGAGCTCACCGATGGAGCCAAGGAGCTCACCGACCGCGACACCCATCATCCACGATCGACCAGCGGCTGCCGTGCTGGGGTGACATGCGCACGAACCCTCCACCGCTTCCATGTCTCACATTTTTCTCTACTTTTTCTGTCAGTCCGTCTATCACCGGAAGAACAACCCAAGAACCAGCCCGCCATCACCGGCCCAGCCAGCCCGCCCACCGGCCCGCTGAGATGAGGCGTTCATGCAAGTCGCGGCCCTGCCAAAGTCTCGCCGCGACGCTCGCCATCCTACTGCACTCCCACCCTGCCCTGCCACCACACAGCGTCACAGGCGTCACGCGATAAGGGGCGCATCAAGGCCGGCGCGCGGATCGCCCGTCCTGACAGGTCGAGGAAACAAAGAAGCACGCGGGACGCCGGGGTTCGAGGGTCGGGCGTTTCTCCGTTGGCCGCGCATCATACATGGCACTGTTCGTCCCATGAAACAGGGACACATGCTTCGGCGACATGCTTCGTCGACATGCTTCGTCGACATGCAAAGGGCAGACCGGTGATGCTGACGCACATCCAGACCATTTCTCTCGGGCG
>NW_009276917.1:1278588-1288902 GCF_000150675.1 Verticillium dahliae VdLs.17 | reverse complement strand
CGCCTCCTCCCCACCATTCTGCTCTTCCTTCTCCTTTTTTTCTGCCTGACCGAAGTTTAACAAGATTCCACAGCGCATCACAGGCAAACCCCACCCGGCCGTCCCCCCAGGTGCCGGACCCGCGGAAGACGCCGTCCGCCACGGTGCTGCGACGGGCCAGTCGCTGACGAAAATGTCCACATCGAGGTAGAGAGCAGCAGAGGTACATGTAGACCTGGAGCAGCCCTGCCACCCGTTCCTGCATGTCTCATCTGCCCGCCTCGGCCCACCTCTGCTCCCTTGCGCCGGCCGACCGGTCACGAATCCTTGGCGTCAAAGTACTTGCACATGCACCCCTCTAGTACAGAGCACCACGCTTGTCTGCCTTCTCGTGTGAGACATTGTCGAGATCCTGTTTGGGACCGTGATTTTGGCGTCCCCCTTGTCCGCGCAGCACGGCACTTCTGCGCTGCAGAGATTCAGCAGCCTGCGTTCGGCAGTCTGCCTAGCGGGGGTGGGACCGGACCAGCGTGTCGGCAGTGCCACGGATGATGGGCAAAAGGAGGGGGGCTGGACATACGTATCTTCTCAGAGAGCAGACCGACATGGAAGAATCCGAACAATGAATGGCCGTCTTGGACCCAGGCAGGCGGGTTGCAAGCAAAATGAGACGTACTAAACGCTTCACCCCAACCACTGTACCTAGAATAAATGCACAACACTACTACGAGATGCCTACTGGATACAAAATTAAAGTAGCTGTTGAGTATATATATCAGTATAACATGCCCTTTTCTAAAGGACGGCTTTTTGCCCAGAATGAAGTTCTAGAGTCGTTATAGAAATGCAAGGCTGGATAGCTGGGTAGTAGGAATGGTTATGGGGGAGGGACTCGGTACGTCTCATTTTTGGGGGGGGGGGGCGCAAACCGCTGGCCAGGCCCTTCGCGGCCCGGCAGTCTACCGAACACGCGCAGGGTTGAACAACTCGCGGACAGAAAGGGAGACGGCACACAGGCAAGGGACAGGCTGGAGGCAGCATGATCAGGCGTAAACATGTATTGGAACCATGTGCTGCTGCAAGGCTTAACACGAACTCATTGTCCCCCCCCGGACCCCGGCATCCCCCCCTCCCCTCCTTTCACACTTTATACGGCTTGCACGATCGGGCGCTGATCGGAGCGCGATCGAGAGCCCGAAACCAGCATACGGCCCCAAACCGGGCACGCCTCAGGGAGAATGCGCGCGCGAGCTCGCGGGAGAGGCACAGCCTCATCACGTCGCACCTAGCAGCCTCCCCGTGTCGCACCCAGCAGCCTGGCGTCGAGATTCACCCGCTGACGCAGCATCACGGCGGCGGAGTGGTGCTCCCGTGCCGGCCCACGCTCCGCGCGGCAACCCCGGCCCTACCTCTGCATGCTGCCAATGACCTCGCGCTGGGCCTGCCTGTCGCGGGCGCCCTCGCTGAGGCTGCCGACGCTGCGCAGGTCGCCGACGACGTCCTTGGCCTTGCCAAAGTAGACCTCCTGCAGCAGGTTGCGCATCTTGAGCTCCATGTCCTCGACGAGGCGGCCAATGTTGGCAATGTGGCTCTCGTCGCCCTCGACGGCGAGCTCCTGCTCGACCTGCCGCGTCATGTTGCCCGACAGGTCCATGGCGCCGAGGGCGGCGCCGCTCGTCGCGAGGCTCAGGATGACGGTCGACGTGAGCTTGTACTGCGTCGTGCGGCCGCGCTCAATGGCCTCGAAGACGTGGATCGAGTCCCAGACGCCCTCGGACGCGGCGCCGGGCGTGGCGGCTGGGCTGTTGGTTAGTGGATGCATCGGGCAAGAGGAAAGAACAAGGCAGAAGAACTCACACTTCTTCAGCAGCACCACCCCGGCAAAGCCGTCGTCGAGGTTCCAAAAGTAGACGCTGCTGACGCCGCCCTCGTAGTACAGCTCGCGGTAGACGTCAAAGGCCTCGTTGGCCTTGACCTCCATGCGGCGCACGCGCTCGCTGGGGATGGCGCCCTCGCCGGCGCCGTCGTTGGCGCCGCCGCCGCTGACGCCGCCGGGCCCGGCCTCGTCGAGCGGCGGGTCAAACTCGTTGCTCCAGGGCGACCGGTGGCTGTCGCCGTCGCGGTTGTAGTCGCAGAGGAGGTAGTCGCGCCCCGTCTGGCGGCAGCGGCGCACGCCGAGGGGCTGGTCGACCGACGAGAGGAGGTCTTCGGTCAGGTCGGGCGCCAGGGAGATGATGGAGCTGAGGTGGGTTGCCGTGTGCTTGGGGTTGAGGCGGCGGAGGAGGTCGCTGGGGATTGTCAATGGGCGGACAGCAAGGAGAGCAGCAGCAGCAGCAGCAGCAGCAGCAGGGGGAGCTTACAGCGCCGAGTCGAAGGGGTCGGCGGACGCCATCGTGATGATGTAATGTGTGAATTGGCAGAAGACAGTCTGAAGCTGTGGTGTGGTCCGGGAGAGGGTGTGGTGCGGTCGTGAATGATGGGAGCTCTGGTCGGTTGACGTAGGGTGGTCTGGATCCTGGAGAGCCGAACAGGCGATGGAGAAAGAGTAGATGTCGTTCGGGGCGTGGCGGGGTAAGTGGCACGAAACGGGTGCTGATCGACCCCAGCCTCGACGCGCCGAAGCTCGCCGGAGTTGGGGGAAGGCCCAAGGTGCCTAGGTACCTGTCTACCTACCTGGATAGCATTCCTAGGAGGTACCTGGATAGCATTCCTAGGTACCTGGAGAGGTGTTGTAGGGACCTTAGGGGGCAGCTTAGGATATCCACCCGCCAATCACAGATCCTCAGGCCTCGCACTGCTTTGCTTAAGGTAGGTACCTAGAATTACAGGTACAAGGCTCAGGCTGAGTGACGAGCTCTGCCAACATGTCCCACATCCACCGAGAGAAACAAACACCATGCTCATTCAAAACAGAGATACGAATGAATATAGATGCCATCTCACCCAGGTCGCCTCGACCACAACTAGCACCAACGCTCTGCCACATCCAAAGCCTCACCACCTCGGGCCTCCTGCTACCATGATTCCCCAGCACCCCTTCCTACCAAACCAGAAAGCCCCGACTCCAGTCCGCTTTGAACGCCATGGTGAGAAAAGAAAACCACCGCACGCCCCGGGGGGGGGGGGGGTAGGGAAGAAGCCAGAAAGGAACAAAACAAGTCACCCGTCGAGCCTGCTCACCATGCCTGCCGGCCTTGCCAGTGACAACCCCAAACAAACGGCCCTTGAAAAATAATAGATACAGCTGAAGAGGACATGACACGACACCTGCTCCCCCGGCACACAGCTCAGCTTCCCCATTAGCTGATGGTCGTGTGGCAGACGAGGCACACCAGCGGCTCCGTCCACACCTTGACGCCGCCCGTGACATTGGCCCGCAGGTCCCGTATCTCGACGACATTCTCCGCCACCTTGAGCGTCGCCTCGAACAGACCCTCGTACGGCCTGGCCGCGCTGGCCTTGCCGCGCTTGGGCACCTTGGTCTTGCGCAGCGAGCCCGGCGCCGCCGTGATGGTGCCCACCGTCGGCGTCCCCTGAGCGCAGCCGACCCCGCGCGCGCTGCTGCCCCGCGGCGTCGAGAGCCGCTCCTTGGCCGCTGCCTCCGCCTCGGGCGACGCGCCCGGCTTGGCGTCGATCGACTGCTGCACCTCGACGCCGTTATCTGGGGGGCTCAGCGGCCGGCCCGTCTCCTGGTCCAGCTTGCTGCCGTCCGTCTCGCCATTCTCCGCTGCGGCCGGTGGCGGCGGCGGCGGCGGCGGCGCAATATAGGGTTGGTCGGTGCCAAGGGCCGCAAAGGTCCGCATGAGGGCGTCGTGTTTGAGGCATTCGTCGTGGAGCCACGTGCTGCAGTTGGGCTGGGAGCACGCGACGAGCGTCTTGTCGGGATTCGCGGGCTGCTTGCACTTGCAGGTCCGATGCACAGACTGGCCTTGTTAGCACGACGAGGAATCCCATGTGCAGGAATTGGGGTGCTACATACCGAGAGGCTGAGGGTGCGAACGTCGAGCGCTTGTCGCCAGTAGAGGCCGTCTTGGATCTCGTCGTCGTTCTCCTCGAACCACTGCTTGACCTTGGCCTCGGCCGTGACGCTGACGACGTTGATCACGTCCACTGTGCTGCCCGTTAGCCTCGTGCTGCCGTCTACCCCCAGCCGAGGGAGGATACGTACTGTGGTTGGACGCGATGAGCTCGTTGACGCCGTGGTACGGCTGGCGGCCCGCGCGCGCCACAAACTTGCCGTCGTCCTTGGTCTGCACCGGCAGCTCCTCGGGCCAGTACATCCAGTAGATGCGCGCGTAGACGTGGTGCTCGTCCGCCGCGCGGATCTCCAGGATGCGGCCGACCCACTCGTTGGGCATCCTCTGCCGCACGCCGTTCTCGTCCACCTTGACCTGGTTGTTCGTCGGCGACGCCATGCCGTTGGAGATGTAGATGAAGCCCTCGCTGAAGTACTTGGCCGAGTTTACTAGCGCCCGTCAGCTGGTGGTCGCGAACGGTCCAGCCGCGTACGGCCCAGGCAGGCGGAACGCGAACGGCCCAGGCAGGCGGAATGCGAAACGCGAAAAGAGGGAAGCAGTCAAAAGAAGAAGAAAAAAACTCACAAACAAAGCTGTTATATCTCGTCATGGCCATCCACTTGTCCCGCGGCTCGACCCAGTAGCGGAGATCCATGTTCTCGTCATTCTTGAACGAGCCGGACGGCGTAAAGGGCGAGGGCTGGACCTTGGCAATCTCGTCCTCGTCGGCGTCGGCGCCGCCCGCGCCGCCCAGCTGCTGTGCCTGCTTCCGCCTCTTGGCCGCCTTGCGCGCCTTTGTCTTGACGTCCTCGCTCTCGTATTTCACCTCAAACGGGCACTCGGCCTTTGTGTCCTCGGCGGGCTCGGCCCGGCTGCGCTTCCTGGGGCTCGCCGACATTGTGTGCCGTGTGCCGTGTGCCGTGTGCCGTGTGCGTGCCGTGCGTCGCGCTTTGCTGTGTGCCCTCCGTGCCGCGATGCCGCGATGCCGCGAGGCCGGGTGAGGGAGGAATCGAGGGGCGAGAGCTACGCGCGCCAGAGGGGACCCGGTGCTTCGCGCAGCCGAGTAATGACAATGTTGTCCTTGGCGTCCGTCGTGTCTTCGTGTGTAATGTTTTTCTCTCTGGACCCCTTCCCCGCGGAGATGGAAGGTTCTCGTCGCGCCACGAAAAAAGCGTGTCGACCTGATTGTGACCTGATTGTTGACAAAGGCGAGAACAGAACGAGACGACACAGAGTAAGCTGGTCGAAGACGAGGGAAGGAAATTCCAGATCCGAATGCGCCCGGAATCCCAGACCGTCCAGCTACGCGATGCAATGGCGCAGAGGCGACTCGGAAACGGCGGCAATCGATTGCTGACGAGGCGTCGAATCAATGACCCGTGGGCGATGCGACGCGGACGGAATCGCGGGTTTGGGGGGGGGGGGGAGTGGCAGGAGGCGAGGCGAGCGGGCGGGTGGTGTTGTTGATGAAAGGTGGCAGAGCTGGAAATCTGCTAACTTTCTTGGGCGTGTCTTGGGGGGGGGGGGCTAAGGGTGGTGTGGTGCGGAATGGTGAGGGGATGCTCCTGGCGTTTGGCGGCTGCTGCTGCTTGCTGTGAGGGTATGCAGGTCCCTAGGTAGGTACCCTAAATGGATAGGTCTGTCGGTTCGTTGGTGTGGTCGAGCAAGGTCAAGGTCTCCCGAGGTCGAGCATAGACAGGTCAGGCAAGGAGCAAGGTACAAGGGGGAGACAAAAGGTCAAGCGCTTCGCAGCAGGACCCAAACCGGTGCAGAAGCGCGCGATCGATTTCTCCAGATTGCTGGCCTCCAAGCGTCCAAGCGTAACGGGCAACGAATCGGTCCCTGCGCGCCAGCCACCCCGAAAAACACGGTTTGCGTTCTGGTCGGGAGAGTGTCACGTGAGCAATGAGCGCGAGCTGTGGGCTGTGGCCGAGCTGCTCGTCACCTGTCTAGAGGTCCCTCCCTAGGTACCTAAGGTAAGGTACCTAGTAAATCTAGCACCTCCACGTCATTTAGCGTCTACAGCCCCAGTAGCTATACCTACCTAGCACCTACGGCAGCTAGCCACCTCAGAACTTCCTAAGCCTGCACCCTGAATCGCGCATCGCAGCCGTGGTTGCCAGACGAGATTGCCAAAGACTTGGACTCACCTAGCGTCACCGTATTCGCCTTGGTTGCATCCGGCGAGAAAGAAAGAAGCATAGTACACAGACTCAGCGTGAGATTCATATCGCCATGGATCATTTACATAAAAGGTAGCTAGGTATGTAGTAGCTAAATTATTATCACTCAAGTGTCGCGGTCATCTCCCAACGACCTGGAATGGACAAGTGCCAAACGCCAACGCTATGCAGTCAAAGAACGCAAAAAGCGGCATCCCCAACTCGGGGACGTGGGGAATCAACAACATCAGCGGCGCCTGTCGTTCTCCTCGTAGCCGTCGTCGTCGTCGTCATCGTACGCGCTGAGGATGGGCCGGTCCTCGCTGCCGCTGTCCGTGTCTGTGCCCGCGTCCTCCGACGCCTGCCGCACCTTGAAGCTGTCGATCGTCTCGGCCAACTTCTCGCCCTCGCGCTTGCCACGATCAACGTTGACAAACCAGATCAGAGGCGCCGGCAGCCCTACGAGCGCCGCCAGGAACCAAAACGCCGGCCGGATGTGCCCCCACCGATCAATGATGGCGCCGACAATCGCCGGTCCAAACACGCTCGAGCCCTTGTCGGTGATGGCGTACAGCGCGTAGAATGCCGCTTCCGAGCCCGGCGGGATGAGCTCGCCGTACACCGAGCGGCAGTACCCGCTGAGGCCGCCGAGGACGAAGCCGTACACCGCCGCGAGGGGATACATCTCCCACGGCTGCTGCAGGCCGCCGACGCCCCAGGTCTGCACGAAGGGGAGGTAGCCCAGGAGTCCGTAGACGGGGATGACCTCAAAGAGCCCGATGCAGGCGAGAATCGTCTGGTGCGGCTTCAGCCCGAAATGGCGCGAGATGAACGCCCAGCTAAAGGCGCCAATGACGCCGGCCAACGTCGAAATGACGTTGATCATGCCGAGCGCCCAGGGCTTCATGTGGAGCTGCGTCTTGGCGAAGAGAATGGCCGTCGACGAGGTGGTCGCGATGGCGTCAGAGAGGAGGAACCAGGCGGCTAGGAAGATCATGATGTCAAGGAGCCGCCGGGCCAGCTTGATCGTCTCGAAGAGCGACTTCCACGCGTACATGACATAGCCCACCCACGCCCACATGCCGGAGAACCCGCTGGCCGCGACAATGGGCAGCGGCGGCCCTGGTCGCGGTCGCAGCCACGACGCCGCGGGGAACGTGAAGATGGCCCACCAGGCACCGACCATGAAGAGGACGACCCGCTGCGACCACGTCGTGTTGCGCATGGCAATGAGCACGCCAATGGCAACACACTGAAGGAACAGACCCGCCGTGTAGCCGATACCGATGCCCTTGGCCGAGATTTGTGTCGACAGGTTCAGCTCCACCGACGTCAGCTCCTCGCGTGTCGCTTTGCGCGGCCAGTCGGGCGTGGCCATGTCCTCGGCGGCGGCGTTTGAGAGCAGCGGCGACGTCGCATCGGGGTCCGCGGGTGCCGCGTCCGATGCCGCGTCCGACTCGGCGCTGGCCCCCCTCATGGGTTGCGACTCGAGGTCCGTCTGGGCAAAGTCGGGCACATGCTTGTTCTCGGCCTCGATGACGTCGGGGTGATGGCGCACCAGGAGCGGCAGGAACGAGTTGAGCAGCACAAACGATGCGCCAAAGGACGTGTTGGAGATGATGGCGAGGAGGGCGCCAAAGAGGTAGGTGTCGGCGCTGACGAAGATGTACAACATGACGGCCACGCTGCCGGTCCACGCGAAGCCGAGGAGCAGCTTCTTGCGAAAGTTGCCGTGGTCGGCGGCGCAGCTGATGCTGACGACGAGCAGGGCCTGGACGAGGACGCTGATGGAGAAGGTGTACATGGCGAAGCTGGCCGTGTTGACCTCGGCGCCAAGGACGTAGACGACGCATTGGCCGTCGGCCTTGTTCTTCGAGTCGCTGGTGCCGCAGGGGGTGGTTCGGTCGGAGAGCAGAACGCCGTTTTCGCGAGCGAGGGTTTCTAGGAGGATGGGGATGAAAGAGCCTGGAGGTTGTCAGATGTTAGAGGGACGGAGAAGTGGTGATGATAATGGGACACGGCTCGGCATACCAATAGCTAGGAAGACGGGTCAGCTCAAAGCGCAGAGGTGTCAACGTGTCAGAGACAGGCAGACAAAAAAGACGGACATACCACAGATGACATAGGTCTCGGCAGCAAAAGCGTAGGCATACCATCCAGCGAGCTCCTTCTGCGAGGTCGGCCTCGTATCCTCACCACTGTAGCGGCCCGGCGGCGATCCATCGTCACGCCCATGACGGTCCCCGTTGCGGCCGGACATGGCGGGAAACAAAAGCTGGCGGTGGTGGTAGTCGTAGTCGCCGTCGTCGTCCTCGGATTCGGAGCGCTCGTCGTCGGCTTCGAAGGACGAGGAGAAGGAGATGAAGGACTTCTTGGAGAAGTTGGACAGGCGCGACCAGAGACGAGGGGCGGGTGGTGGACGGGCATGGTTGTCCTGGCGCGGGACCATGACAAGTGATAGCTGTCTCCCCGTGTCCCTTTCAGGGGAGACGGGAGCCCGTGACAGCCTGGTTCGGGGGGCGTGCCTCTGTGTACCTCAGGTACTCGAGCCAGGTACTCGAGCCAGGTACCTTGAACGGGCAAAAGGTCGCCTGAACGGGGAAAGTGGATGGGGAGGGGGCACGGCTGACCGGCCTGTTTCAGCCGGGTCGAACCACTAGAGTAGGTGCAGGCAGCCTGGAATGGGGGATGGGGGGTGGAGAGGGCGCGACGGCCTGGGCTCGGCTGCTGTACCTTGGTTCTCGGGGCAGCAGGTCCCCTAGACGCGCCACAGGATGAGCCACTCGGCGGTTTCTTCGGGGGGCAGCCACACAGGCGGCACGCGGCACGCGGCAGGTGACAGGCGGGAGGTAAGGCAGGTAGGGAAGGTGCGGGTCGTATACAGCACCAAGGCCAAGAGGGGAAGGAGTTGGGGAAGAGGGAAGGAGAAGGAGCAGGAGCAGGAGGAGCAGGAGGAGCAGGAGGAGCAGGAGGAGCAGGAGGAGCAGGAGGAGCAGGAGGAGCAGGAGGAGCAGGAGGAGCAGGAGGAGCAGGAGGAGGAGGAGGAGGAGGAAGGAGGAGAGGGCGTCCAGGTAGAAGACTGAGGCAGTAGCAAAGAAGGGGGGGGAGAGAGAAAGAGAGAGAGCGAGGGGAGAAAACATCCAAGCAACCGGGGAGAATATGGACTCCGCTGTGCATTTGAACGACAAGAAAAGCGACGCGCACGACAGGCCACGTCTGGCTTCCTTCGAGTTTTCGACCATTTCCACACTGGGCATAATGGTGCTCGTGCTTCGCCCACGACCGACCGACCGACCGACCGCCCCTCTGCCGGGTTGACCCAACATGCACCAGCGAACCCGCCATGGGGCAGGAGACAAGCTAGGAAGAGGCATGGCACGGCGATGCAAGGCTTCCCTCCCCTTCTCTCTCCCATCTTGGCCATTTTGGCCATCAACCCCATGGATGCCATGGATGCCATGCCTGCCATGACTGCCAGGTGGGATCCCTGCTGCGGCATCCCCGCTTGGGTTTCCTGCTCGAGCTGCCCAACTGACCAACAATCCTCGCATGCGGCCCTCCACCACCCGAACAGCGAGAGGCAACGCAACCAAAGCACGGCACCATGGAGATGCGCCCCAGAGCGCCATAACAATGCGGATCTCGAGGAGGGGCGAGGTCTTCCCGTTCTCTAATGGGGCAAAACCTCGCCAGAAGGGGTGTGCTAGTCTTGCGCTAGCCCGTCAAGCCGCCGCTCACAGGCAGCTCGGCGTTGGCATCTCATCATTGAAAGAGGAAGACAGCAGCTGAGAGTGTCGTGCGCCCACAAGGTAGTATTGCCAGGGTCGGATCAAATTTATGGGCAGATGGGCAGCAAGAAACCCGTTTTTGTCAGCTCTTGTTTCGCCGGGCTGCGGGAAGCAGAAACATGGCAAGGCTGATCATCCGTCCCCTCATCCCTTTTCCCCTTCCACCCAAGCGGGTTGCAAAAAAAATGAGACGTACCAGATCCCTCCCCCATAACCATTCCTACTACCCAGCTATTCAGCTATACATTTCTATAACGACTCCAGAGCTTCAGTCTAGGCGAAAAGCCTTTCTTTAAAATAGTGTACATTATACTGATCTATAAACTCAATAGTCACTATAATTCTAGATCTTGTAGGTGTCTCGTAGTA
>NW_009276917.1:1277394-1278402 GCF_000150675.1 Verticillium dahliae VdLs.17 | reverse complement strand
TTGCCGCCGGCCGCTTGCCGGGCCGTCTCTCGGCTGTTTGGCTCTCCGACACATGACCTTGCGAGGATGCGAACCGGTGGAAGAAATCGTCTGTCTCTGAACGCTGACCTACCTGCTTGGCGCTTACGCTATCACTATGCCGTCTACGCGTATGGCGTATGGCGCTGGGGCGAGCCGCGGAGATGTTGGCCTGCCCAGCCAGCTGCTCAACCTCGCTTGCTCGCCAGCCGGCCTGCTTCTGGCGCCCTGTGCAGCCTCGTGTGCCCCTGGCGCCAAGGCTTGAATGACCTAACGGTGAACGGTGAAGTCGTATACTCTGTCTGTTGCAGCCCAATGCCGCGCGCCGCACCCCGGCAGGACGCGACAGGACCCCTATGCTCCATCCTCACGAAAAAAGGTTGCTGCAAGAGGGCGCCCGATGGGGCAACGACCGTCAGGCTGGTGGCCCCCGCTGGACGGCAAAGCCAGCCAAACGATGGCTGTGCTCAGGGTCTGTCAGCACATTGCACAGTGGACCCTTCTCGACGATCTGGAGGTGTCGATCGAGCTGTTGAGGGCGGGGGCCAAAGGGGGGCTCAGGGACTGCAGCTGCTGAATCGCGGCAGATGTGAGATGCTGTGAATGGTCGGGCGGCGGGGGGCAAGTCGGAATCTCGAGGCAAAGGTGTCATATGAGCCAGTGTCAGATGCAAGTGATCGTCCTGCCTGTTTGACTTGATGGTTGCACTTTTTTTTTGTCATTACGAGGATGATGGTTGCACTCTTTTTTTGTCATTACGAGGATGATGGTTGCACTCTTTTTTTGTCATTACGAAGATCGTCACGGCATGCTTGAGACGATGACAATGTTGCAAGCGGTGTCGATCTGCAAAATTCCTCATTGCTTGGATGATGGATGTAACCCCATATCGTCCACATCAAAGGAAAGGGGTGTAGAGAAGGGTAATGGTAGCAAATGAGCAGTCCGCCATCCCCGTGCCGGTCCCTCTCATCCATGTCGTTGGCATAA
>NW_009276917.1:1274230-1277259 GCF_000150675.1 Verticillium dahliae VdLs.17 | reverse complement strand
AACAGCTTGTTCTTCAGCTTGTCCGCGAGCCCGACAGGTCCGCCAGACGCCCGGTCGGCGGCGCTCGCAGCCTTGCCGTCAATGTCAGCGTCATTCCGCGCCGACGAGGCCTCGTAGGCGTTGCCGGCGCCGCCGCGGCCCGTGTGGAAGTCGCTGCCCTCGCCCGACTGTCGGTACGCCTCGGTCGGGACGACGTCCTTGTCGGCGCGGCCCTCGACGGGCGTCTTGGCGCCGACGTCGCCAATGTTTCCGGCGCCTGCGAGCTGTCAGTCGTCTTTTCGGCAACCTGCATGATTTTTTCTTTGGCTCCGTTTTTTTTTCTCTCCCTCCCTGCCTTGCTGTCCCTTGCCCCGAGTTTTCTGTTCAGCTTGCCCCGTCTTCTCTGCACGTCGACAGACAGTCTCGAGGACGATGCGCTGCGGGAGTCGGTGAGTCGTCGGTCAAGGCACGCCTGCGCGACGCTAGACCCGTTGCCGACTGTCGAGCTCCCGCCGCCGCGCGCCCAGCCAAGCGTGGGGCCTGGCCTCCCCCCCTGTACCAAGGACATCCCGGTCCCATGTCCGTCTTCGCTCGACCTTATCAACGCCACTGCATTCGCCGTGGTCCTCGATCCGGAAGAGGGGACAAGCGGGTTGAGCATAGATAAGAGCCGTTTCGCGAGCAGGTAGGTATCCACCCTGCGCCTGGCGATGCGATTCCCCATGCACGCGTGACGACGGGGACAGCTCCCCGAGCCAAGGAGATCATGGCAGAGGGGATCGTGAACAGCGAGAAGAAAGAAGGAAAACTCACCACCGCGTCCGACGCTGTACGCGCCGTCATTGTGGCTGCCCTCAGGCCCTGTCCGGACGACGGCGCCGTCGACGTACTTTGTCTGGTCGGCGTGGATGTTGCCGGCGCCGCCGCGGCCGTGGGAGACCTCGCCAGCTGCTGCGGAAGGCATTGCGCGTGCGTCGAGGTGCGTGCGTGGAGTGTTTGCGTGTTTTTCGTTCGACGTGTTCGCTCGCGAGAAATGGTCGTCGCTTCAAGGGGCTGGGTGATGTATCGCAGGGAACAGGTGGTCGTGAGGAGCGGGAGGACGCGAAGCAGACGGGCTCGCGGGACTGGCGCGTACAGGCTTCTTAAGAACAAGCCGCAGGTCAAAGCCACGATGAAAGACGTCACTTTTCTGTGAGACGTGTGCCAGCCCGACGAAACAGGCCACACCCCCAGGCAGATGGACTCTGCCTGGTGCTTTCGGTCTCTGGCCAAGTTCTTCTAGATCCAGGGAGGCAGGGCCCTCTCTCTCTCTCTCTCTCTCTCACCCTTTACTCTAGCTCGCTCCCAAATACAAGTTCAACTCACAGAAAGCCACACAGCATCCCAGCACTCCAGCACCCCAGCACCCAGCACCCAGCACCCAGCATCCCATCCCAGTAGCGCAGACGCCCCCCAAAAAGGCAATACAAAAAAAGGGTTATCAGCGCCCGCTGCCACGGGTCGATGCGGGATGCCCACCAGGCCGTCCATCCACTCACCGGCCTCTCTGCGCGGTTACGTACCTGAATTTGGTGACACCAGCTGCTCCCCCCCCCCTCTATCGCGCCGCACCCACCACCCACCACGAACGAACGAATGCCGGGAATCGTCCCACTTGTCACGGTGCTGCTCCGGCTCGGAGAAGCAACAAATTGCCCTGCTGCTCATGCCTATTGCGACGTCGCACGCCAGACAGAGAGAGACAGAGGGGGGGCTGAGAACGGAGCCAAGGCTGGTGCGAGGAAGGCTATCGTGACGTAATGGGGGGGACTCACCGATACAGATAACATGTCACTCTGAAGACCTCATTCGCCCAGAGCTTGGCTGGCACGACTGTTGACGCTTCGCCAGAGCACGACATACGGCCAACAGAACATGTGCCTTGGCTTCCTTTCGGACGAGGTGCCATTGATTCCTTATCTAGTTCACCACCTCATGGTGAGGTAGACGTGACTACCTCCTGTAGGGTAGACGTGACAGCTATACTCATCCAACTCGTGACCATGGCTATCCATCCATCGCTGGCCCTGAGGCCATCCAGGTGGCTGTCTCTACACTTCTCCGCCTGCGTGACTGTCTCTCATCGTCCATGTCAAACACACGATACCTCCAGAACTCTCAGCCCCGGCCGCAGCCCGAAACGGCTGTGCCAATGTAGCAGCAAAGCAAAGCACAGCAAAGCAAGATAACACGCCGCTCGCTCCATGTGCCTTGTCATCAAGTCGTGAACCACCGCTCTGAAGCACGCCAGGCTGACTCTCCTCATGGCGGCGTCAGCTGGTCCGCCAGCATCCTGCGCACCTCCTTCTCCAGGTTGATCTCGGCGTTCTTCCCCAGGTCCTCCACCGCCCCCGTCACCTTGTTCGCCAGCTCAATCTTCTTCTCGCACGCCTTGAAGATGAGCTCCTCGATCGTCCGCCTTGCGAGCAGCCGGATCACCTCGACATCCCGCGTCTGGCCCAGCCGGTGCGCGCGGTTCTCCGCCTGAATGTCGTCCTGCGGATTGTCCGACTGGTCAAAGATGATGACCTTGTTGGCCGACGTCAGGTTGATGCCCGTGCCGCCCGCCCCCGTCGTCAGCAGGAACACGGGAATGTCCGTGTTCTCGTTGAACTCGTTGATGAGGCCCTGCCGCTCCTCGACCGACGTCGCGCCGTAGAGCACGCAGTGCCTGATCCCGTCCGTGTGCAGCACCTCGCGCAGAATCTCAATCACCTTGGCGAACTTGCTGAACACGAGCACGCGGTCCCCGTTCGCCTGGTACTGGTGGATGAGCTCCAGCATCTTCGTCACCTTGCCGCTCTCCATCCACGAGCCCTCTGGCAGGTCAAAGCCCTCGAGGCACTTGTAGTCGCGGCACCACAGGTGCAGCTCAAAGTCCGAACAGTTCTTCAGCTCCCCGATGAGGTGCTCCATGTTCGGGCTGCTGCAGCTCCGACTGCGGCACCTTGCGCATCAGCACCCTTGGCAATCTTCTCCACATTCGTGTGATCAAAGTGCCGGCGGAACAG
>NW_009276917.1:1270812-1273938 GCF_000150675.1 Verticillium dahliae VdLs.17 | reverse complement strand
CACGCTCGCTGTACAGGATAGCCCATTGTTCACGTCCCTCGTCGTGACCTCTGGCTGAACATGTATTGCAGGTGTTCCATGTGTCCCTTGAACATCTTTGGGTCGATAAAGTTGAGAAGCGACAGCAACTCCATGAGGTTGTTCTGCACAGGCGTGCCTGTGAGGAGCATGCGCCAGTCCGCCTTGATGCGGATGAGGTCTTTGTAGATCTTCGTCTTGGGGTTCTTCATCTTGTGACCCTCGTCAAAGACGGCGGCATTGGGACGTAGCTCCATGAGGGCGTCGATGTCTTCCTCCTTGCCGACCTGTGTGTAGCTTGTGAGAACGACGTGATACTCCTCCGGTGCGCTCAACATGTCTTCGGCGATCATGGCGCGATCAGACTGCGAGCCCTTGTACGTCAAGACGGATAGGTCGGGGGCAAACTTTTCAAACTCAACCTCCCAGTTGGACAGCGTGGACGGCGGGACAACAATCAGATTCGGCCACGGCCGCTTCTCGTCCTTCTCCTCGTCATAACTCTCCACAAGGTGGGCCATGAGAGAAATGACCTGGCACGTCTTGCCGAGGCCCATCTCATCAGCCAGGATGCATCCGTAGCCGCTGTTGTACAAAACGGACATCCAATTGAGGCCGTACAGCTGGAAAGGGCGCATAGTGCAGTGTCCTTCCAACAAGGCCGGCTGGCGAGGAATCGGTGGCGGCGAGTACTTCTGTCCCTTGGAGCTGTTGGGTGTCATGGGAAGGTCGTCGCTGTCTGTCTGAGAAGTTGTTCCATTTCGTGCGTGGCCTTTAAAGTCGATATCCCACATACTCATCTCACTCTTCACCCGGACAGCCTTCTTCTCACACTCGGCGACGACGGTGTCGATGGCATTGACTGCCTTGGTGAACTCCATGATGGCCTCAACGAGGAGTTCGCCAATGGCCGCCTTGTTTGACTTGCGCCCATTAGACTTTTTGGCCGCCGTGACCCGCTCGACCTGGTCAATGTCGTGGAAAGGGCGTTTCGTGGCGATGATTTGTAGTTCGTCCTGCTTGAGGTTGGTCATGGCCGAGAGATCGTCAATCGAACTATTGTTGATTGTGTTGAGAGCCTTGTCATAGAGGCTCTCCTTGACGGTAGCCTCCATTAGGTCGTCCTCGTTGTCATAGTCGTCGTCCTTGTCATCTGCAATGACAATCCTGTCCTCGGCAATCTCATCCACCTCATCGTCCACATTGATGACCTCCCGCGCCTCCTGCACCGGTTGCGACGTCGGCGGCGAGGGCGATCGGTTCGGGCGACGGCCCTGCACGAGACGTCGTCGAGGCTTCGTCTGCTTCGCCGGGCTCGGTGTTCGAGGGCTGAGGTTCGGCGTCTGGTAGAAGTCGGCACCGTTGCCCTTAGCAGCGAGCGACGGCTTCGACTTGAGCGGGTTCGTCGAGGCGGCAGACAGCGGCGCCGGGGTGGCTCCGTGCTTCTTTTCCTTCTGCAGGTGCTTGCCTTCGTAGAGGTAATTCACTGCATCAGAAACATTATTATGGCAAGCCATGAGAGCCTCGCGACAAGCGCGAGACGGGAAGCTCTGACCAGTTGCGGTAGAAACCTGCTCCGTCAAGGCCGTCATCTTCTCCAGCTTGTCGATCCTTTCCGTCGGTTCGTAGTGAAAGGCGGTCATGCGCTTCTTGAAGGCTGTCGGCTGGATGTCGCCCCTCGAAGGGCTCTTCTCGTCATCGGACGATATCATGATTGGTTCGGCAGCTGGACGTTTAACACCCCGCGGCAGTTGGGGGGGAGGCCGAAAAAGTGTGCCCGCGGGGGCGAGGCGAGTCGCAAATGGCGCCTTGGCAGGCTTCGGCTGGAAGGGAGAAGACGCGGGGACCTCGACGACGCTCGATGCAAGAGGCGATGAGGGTACCTCGGTGTGTTTTGGAAGCAGAGATGTTCGATTGATCACTTGGGTTGCTTGCGTGGCGTAGGGTGAGCAGGGAATCGTGTCGCGGGCCAGCTCGTCGTCGTCGTCGTCGTCGAAGCCCCGGCCAGGAGGCGAAGAGCTGAAACCAGCTGCTAGGCCGGCCATTGTGAAGTTATGCCGCTGTGTGTTCTAAACGTTTTCGACCCGTGGTATCGGGTGTGGATCCCAAGTGAGGTTTCGAGGTGATCGGTTCACGATGTGGATGGAGAGGAAAAAAGAGATGAAGAGGAATTGGAGACACTATTCAAAGACGATGCGGTGCGGTAAGAGCGAAGATCAGGGGATAAATGAACTGGAGGGCTTCGACCCTATTCAGAAGGTCGTCAAAGGAAAGACCGATATCAAAGGCCTATTGTTCTTGGAAAGGGCGGGTAAGAGCGTACAGGGAGGAGCTCTTGCTATGCAAAGAGAATTTCAGAAACCGGGACTAACACAAAACGGCAAGAGACGCGTCGAAGAGGGGCGGGTCCTGGCGCGCGCTAACACGTGATTCACGTCATTTCAATTAACGGGACGTCTACAGTGCGAGGCGGGTGGCACAGTCCTCAAGACTCGCTATGAGCTGTCATGAGCTTCATCTTCACCATCAACCTTGGCCCAGACCTCATCACCTTGACCGGCAACATAAGGAATTTAAAGCAGTGCGACTGTGCAGAATACCATGTGAGAACTTTCTCTCTGCGTTGAGTGACCGCACTAACCATGTGTTCACTCATAGCACCGCACCCGCCTCAACCGGTTTTCTTCGCCGCTGCCTTAACTCATCCTCCTCACTCCTCACCTCAAAATGGCGACCCGACGTATCATCTCCACAGAAAAGACCATCCTCGACCAAGATGAGCCCAACAGCGCTCCGGCCGAAAAGTCCAACATTGCACCCGCCGTCCCCACCGACGTCATTGTGAAGCTCCTGGGGTTCACCTTCGCCATGATCGTTTTCCCCATCGGCTCCTATTTCCTCACAGTCAGCACGGTCTTCAAAGGTGCGCTCTGGCCCGCCTCTTTTCTCCGTCTGCTTCACTGATCATCTGACTCCCCTGGCAGGAAATTCCACCTTTGCTGGCGCGTTTGCCGCCGTCATGGCCAATGTGGTGCTCATTGCGTACATAGTCGTTGCTATGAAGGAGGATCAGACGGAGCAGGACGAGAAGAAAACAAAGGGAGATGG
>NW_009276917.1:1269147-1270626 GCF_000150675.1 Verticillium dahliae VdLs.17 | reverse complement strand
ACTATCCGTCACTAACCCCCGACCAACCATGCTTTCGGGATCTCTCGCCCCTTTCACTGCCAAACGAGAGGGGGAAACTCCAAACTCGTACAGAGCCGTATGTGTATGTACTCACAACCCACTCCCCGGCTCCTGACAAGCCGCGCGCCCAGCTCGTCGTGTTCGATATGTAGAGAAACTAGGGTATCCACAAAGAAAAAGTCATTACCGCTTTGGCTCCACGGGCCCGTGGCCCGTAGCTCATGGCCTCTGGCGTGCGGCTCAGAGCTCGCCCCCCCCCCTTCTAGGCTTAATTGGCCTTACTGAAGCGGCGCGAGAACCAACTCTTTCTCTTTTCGCCAACGTCTGGTCGTGATTGTGTGCTTTGCTGCGTGGTCTGCTTGCGCAACATGCCGCCTCCCATCTTTTGGGGCACCGCGGGCGGCGCATCCGAGTTCGAGTTTGTCATGGGGGCGGGGCGGTAGTTGGCGCCGCTGGGGCCAGCACCGTTCGCGCCCGAAGCATAATTGTTAAAGGCGGCAGGCTGATATGAGCCTTGTTGGTTGAAGCCGATGCCATAGTCGTTGGTCGGCTCCGCACGCTTCGCAGGTGACACTCGATCAATGGAGCTGTTGTCACTACTTGTCGGGTCCGTCTGGTAGCCGGCCTGTTCGGAGTGACCGCTGCCTGCTGCTGTTGTGACGGTTTCGTATGAGCGGTCCTTGTGGGGGATTGGGTAGACTTGTTGCCCGCCACGGCCATAGCCGTTCATGGGTTCAGAATTCATTCTCGGTGCCCTCTGACGGCTGGGCCCAGGCCCGTATCCACCCTGGCCATACGAGCCATCGAAATAGCCGGAGCGATTGGGGCTGTTGTAGTCCATATGCGTACTCTCAGGCCGCACAGAGTTGGGACGTCCACCATAGTAGCTGTCCTGGGGGTATCGAGCGCCGTTGTCTAGATTGGTGTTAGCATGAAAATCGTCCTCTTGCAGGACCATGTGAAACACGTACTGCCAGCATAATAACTGCTCCGCCGACCATATTGCGGGGTTGATTCAGTGTCTACGTCATGGCAAGTTAGGACATGAAATCTATGTAAGACAGTATCGTGACCTGACGTACCTGATCGTATCATGGACTTGCGCGAGTAGCCTCCGTCAATGGCCGCCTCAAAGCTACGGATAGTATCCAGAGGCCGCTCCCAGCGGCTGCGCGTAGGGTTCGAACGGTCGGGATCGGCTGGCGTGGTGTTAGCTTGCTGTCTTGGGTTGATTGACCCGGGCGGGTGGCTCACCGATTGCGTTGCCATAGGAATCTCTGTGCTGGATAGCACGAAGAGGTGCCAGAGAGGACTTGGTCATTGCCTGGACGGCCGCTGTTGATGAGTTAGCATCAAGCAAAGGGCGATCGATGGCCTGCTGCAGAATCGGACTCACCTGGCTCGGCTTCGCTGATGGCCATGGTGGGGTCGGCTTTGCTATGTAGACGATGGGATTCT
>NW_009276917.1:1257357-1268130 GCF_000150675.1 Verticillium dahliae VdLs.17 | reverse complement strand
CCAGGCAGGCCGCCCTTCTCCCCCCTTTTCCCGGTGCGGTGGTGGGGGGGGGGCTTTGGGGGGGTGTGGGCCGGTTGCCTGAGGTACCTGGAGACTTGGGTACCTAGATAAGGTACCTACCTAGAGCCGCGCTCGAGTCCGGAGAGCGTCAACCTCGTTCGACCTTTGCGGCTTGGAAGGTGGAGGCCTGTTGCTGGAAGCGGTAGGATGGTGGTGGTTGGTGGGGGGGGGGGGAAGGTGCGGCCAGGCAACGAGAGAGAATGTTGTGTGCCGGTACCGACCAAGGTGCCAAGGCTTCTGAGAACCTTGCTCCTGCTGGGCTCCTGCTGGGCTCCGTGGGTGGTGTGGATTTGTGGCTCAGGACCCAGAATGTGGATTCAGACGTGGCAGCGCGGGCTGGCTCTCGTACCTAGGCAATTGCAGGCACAATCGCGCCCCAAAATCGATGGCGACACAGATGGCGATTGCTCTTTTGCTTCTGGTTCGAACCAAGGTGCCTGGGAGTGGAGGCCGCTAACGTACCAGGTCGTAAAATCTGCTTGCAGGGGGGTGATCCCTGTACCTGCTAGCGGCGGATCGGAGTCCAAGTGGCCGCGCTTTGGTTGTTGGTCTTGGCCTTGGCCTTGGTTTTGGTCCTGGTCTTGGTCTTTTTTTTTGTCTTCCAGTGGATGATGGTCTTTCTGGCGCGCGTTGTGCTAGCAACCCGACAATCGGTCGCGATTTTCTCTCCGACGGATGATGATGAAAGTGTGACCGAAAGGAAGGGGAGAGGCGTTCCGCTCCACACTGCTTGCTGTTGCAGGATATCGCTCCCTGTCTCGTCGTTTGCGCTTGGATCTTTGTTCTGTGGACAGTCAAAGTTTTCGTCTCAATTGACCACACTCTGTTCCAGTCACTTTGTTCTGTCGTCCTGCTGCTTTCTTCCTTTCGTTGAAGGCTTTTCGCCTGTTGTTTGCAGTCACCCGCCAATCGTGGTTCTGGATTGTTGTTTGTGGTTTGCGTTCGCTGATCGACAGCGGGAGTATCCCACCAGAACGGGGGAAAAAAATGTTTCAACGACTTCCGAAACCCCTCTGATCCTCTGATGGCGTCTGGCGTATGGGGAGACTGATCCTCAAGGGCTGAGCTCGGGACCTATCTTCGACGGAAGCGTAGCTCTTCTCAATTGCGTTGCTGAGGTGTGTCCCTGTGTCTGGAATGTGTCTTGTACTGACAGTGAATCACCACTGCAGCAGTTCCTGACGTCCCGCGTGGTGTTTCAACGTCTGGCCGGCTTTTTAGCACCTCGGAATGTGTGTAAATCAGTCGTCTTCTGTTCTCGTCGACCCTTCTGACGCTTTCTGTCGTTATCTGTCTTAAGCACCCACACTATTGTGCAAAAGGTCCGGCAATGCCGTTGATGCCGCTGGCCGAGTCGTGAAAGTGAGCGACAGGCGACGATAACGGCTCAGGCACTATGAGTCCGAAGGGGCGGCGGGCTTCACACACAAGTGCCGGAAGTGTCGTCTGCGTAACTGCAAAGGCTGATGCTGACTGGCTGGGTCCCTCGTTGTCCTGTAGCACAGCTGTCTGTCGGTCTTGGTGGGTCACCACTTCGATTGGAAGGCGGTGCGGCGGGACAAAACGAGTGACTGTGGTCCTTTTTCTCCCGATTGTGTGGGAAGTTGCTGATGAGGCGGGATCTCACGATGCTGACAGTGAGAGTTCACGTGGAGGCAAAAACAGATCAGAAATCGGATCAAGCCAAGAAAGGAGTCACGTTCAAGCAAAGTCCGGCGGTGGCGGGTTTCTATCTATACGAGCTGCGAGGCAGGCAGGGCAGGGCAATTGACACGAAGAATGCTTACACGACACACCACCTCGCCAGGTTCCTCGTCAGGTTTGAGACCAACCATCGATGAGGCCGCGCAAAGCTGCGGCGTGGTGCCCTGCCGCCAGTGGCTACGCCAGCCTGCATGGGACTAGCCTGCCCCCATGCCCCTCCAAAGAAAAGTCTTCTGAAATCGGGCATCCCATGCTGCGCCGACCTCACAAAGCCGGCGGCATCGTCTCACAATCTGACCATGGGGTTATCAGTCCAGTCGACCGTGCTGAAGAGCATTGTGATTACGCGTTCCGGCCCCTCGTCGGGCTCTGGCAGCTTCTTTCCTCCGCTGGGCCCGGACCCATCTCAATTGTCATGGTGCGAACCTTAGCAGCGTCGTACCTTGGTCGACGGCCATGTTCTGCAAATCCCAACTCCCGAACTTGTCCCAACACACACCAGGGGCTTGGGGGTACCTGGGCCTACAGCGCTGATCTTGCACCGATCGACCTTCTTGACGTATCCCGGGGCACTTCTGACGACGGCCCTCATCATCGACCACGTACTGCTGCTACTCTTACTCTGCTGGATCTTGATCTCTTGTGGCCGGCGGGTTGGCCGATGATTGAGCCAATTGAAGGGGCTATGCTGCGGAGAATACGAAAAGACGCTTCCCCTGGATGAGCACCCATCGGGTTGCGTCTGCCTCTGCGGAATCCCACGGCGTGCACACCTTGACCTTCTCTGAGACTGAATGCCGAGAATCTCCCCTCTCGAGCTGCAAGTGAGGGGCACATCAACATCGGCGCCAGCCATCGTGGTTCGAGCTACCAGGCCCCCCTGGTCCTGCCTGCGTCGTGGCATACCATGTACCAGCCTGCCTGCCAGCATACGAGACACAGCTTGCCATCGTCACCGGCTCGTTCGGACTCGCACCAGGATTAAAGAAAAAGCATGCGATACTGACCGGTTAGCTGCAGCCTCTTTTGGGGTTTCAGCGCCAGAGGTCCCAACCCCAGATGGCGCCTTTCCTGAGATGGCGGCAACCTAGCATTTGGCAGCGTGGAGACACTGTGGTGCATTTGCCTGTCGGATCGTCCGCCATAAGCTTGTTTCGTTCTGAGTGGGTGGTTTCGTTTGTTGGGCCACAGCCCAGCACTCTAGCTTGAAGTTTCTTCCCCTTGACTTCCTGTAGCATCGCCCACAAGACGCACCCAGTTCCCGCCACCTTCAGCTTCGTGTGGTATCGGCCTTCACGAGTGTCAATCCCGAGCAAGGCTATCGAATTTGACCTGACGCTGGAACTGTGATCAACATCAACAATGAGGTGGTCGTCCAGCTCGTGACATGTTGGGAAGGAACGCATGCCAGCAGGTCAAACAATTGTCGAATTACACACGGCATTCCCGGAATGTTCCCCCGATTGCCCTCACCGCATGTCCGATACATCCGGCATCACCTTGAGCCCTTGTCTATCGACTCTTGTTCCATGCGTAGACACCCAGCGCCATCAGCAAGGCTGCCGGAAAGTACTGTGATCAACATTCAATAGCTTTGGCACTCTATCTCTGGAGCACCACTAGCAGCCGGAAATGGGGGGCGGGGGGGGGGGGGCTTAGGTTCAACGTCGTATCACGACATGGTAACAATCAACTAAGCCTTCTTGCAAAAGGACCACCACGAGTGATACACATAGCATCGATCAATAGCCAGCTACAAGCTACTGACCAGCCATTGCTGATCACGTGTGTCCGAACATGACTGTGTATGTATACCTTCACGAACACCGTGTCGTCTGCCACATCAACCGCCGTACATTTGCACATGTATCAAGCACGAGCGGCACCTCCACATCTTGTAGGGTCTTCAAAACAACATGACACCAGGTGTTCGACTACGTTCCGCCTAGTCAACAGTCCATTGATGGCAGGCAAAGGTAATAGTCATGGACCGCGGAGGTTATCCGACGTATTATCACTGCCCTCCTCAGAGTAATCGAGGCTGCCCCGAGACGCAAGATTGAATGTCAACTGGCATTAGCTCACAACAGTGGCTTGTCAGCAAAGTATTGGTGGCTTCTTCAATGGTGCTAGAACGTTCCCACCAACCTCATACATCTTGGACTGATATCGTGGTACCTCTAATACCGCCGAAAAATGTCGTCTGCACTCAGATTACCAGCAGCCAGAAAGACGCGACGGAGACCATGCACAGATCGCCTTGCAGTGAGGCATCGACGAGAACAGAGTTGCTGGCGGGTGCGGCTTTGAGCACGCATGATGCCACGGCGTGCATGGTGAGAATGTGTGGTGTGTGTTTTCCATGACAAACTTGCGACATGAGTGGGCGTGATCGCCTCAGGGGATGGGCATCATCTGTAAACTTGAGTTACACTCTTGTGGGCTACGTCTGCTGAGCTCTAGGTGCCTCGGCGAAGTTATGATGGAGCATATTGAAACCAACAGCGAGTGTCACTCGGGCAGCGCAGTCCGCGACGTGGATATACGGACCGGCCTGACGTGAAAGCATCGGCAGTACGGCAAGAGATATCGCATATGCCTTCAGATTATGCGACCATTAGTATACCTAACGTCGTAACGCCCACTGGGACAAGCGACATGGAATGGAGTGACCTCAGACATATCAACAATAGGTGGTTCAAGACAATACATGGGAGGCAGGGTCGGCACAAATCCGGTCAAGACTGGGATGGCGGTGATGGGCTTTCGGTGCAAGGCGTGGGCGCGAGAAATCATCATGTTTATAACGCCGCAAAATGCGACGCATCCTGACAACAAAAAGTGCCGGTCTAACCCATCCCATTACCGAAGTCATTGACAGAGGAGAGAAAGGAAGAGAGAGAGGTTGGCGGTGTCCGAAACTCCGTACCCTCCCCCCTTCCCAAGCGCTCTCCAAATCGTGTCGTCGCCGTCGGCTCCTCTCATGCAAGTGTGTTTTTTTTTTGTGGTCTCTCCCAATTCATAATTCCAGTCGGCTGCTTGCTTATCTCTCACGCGGGGACCGAGATCACGCGGGGGATGTGCCAATTCATCTTTCTCTTTCGTTCTTTGTTGGTCTCGTAAGGGGGGAAAGCCTTCAAGAGAACGTTTCGACAAGTTTCTTTCGTTGGCTGCGGTGGGAACTTTGTTCGCGGCTTGAGCGGGATTTTGTGTTTGACGAGTTTCATTTGGGGAGCCTTGAGCCCAAGGCTATGCTCTGATCCTTGACCATGACCATGGCCAATGCAGCCAATTCAGAAACCATCCTCACTACCAACTCCATCCGAGACGAGAACCCTCTTATATCGAGGAGGGGTAAAGCATCACACGAACCGACGCACCGAAGGACTTGGCGGGCAGGGGGTGGCGGAACTTGGCGCGGACGACACCAGAGTTGCCTGTTGACAGCGTTAGTGGACTGCGTCGTGAGGCGGGGGAAACCTGCTCGGGGAGATGTATTTACCGTGGGGACGAGTGACCTTGCCCCAGATGACACGGATCCGAGAGCCGCGGATCTCCTTCTGGGCCTTGTAGACGTAGGCGACCTTCTTGCCGAGGTAGAAGCTGTTCGAGGGTCAGCAAAACAGTGCTTTGTTGATTGTCACTGAGGAGGGCGTGGCCTACTTGGCAGCGTCGGTGTTGTCAACGCCCTCGATCTTGATCAGGCTGGTCTCGGAGTGCGTGACGTGGCGGCTACGCTGGTAGGACAGGTGACGTCCCCTATTTCCTCAAGTCAGCCTCCTGCTCATGCTCGTCCCATCGCTTCGCTGTGTGTGCGCAAGATTCGCTCGGTCGGTCGGGGTTGGGTTGTGCGTCGTGTTTCGGTTCATGTTCGTGATTCGAGTTGCGCATGCGGTCCTCCAGAGCGCGATAAATGGTAATACTCACTTGACGTATACTGCAGAAGCACTGTTAGCCAAGATTCATTCAAACTCGTGGCATGCCTGCGATGCGATCGTGAAGTGCATCCTCCGCATGCGCCGGTTGGCGGGGGACTACTCACGTCTGTGTCCCTGCTCCGAAGGCATCTTGTCGTATTCCCTCACTCCAACGTATGTGCTGTTGTAAGGAAAGTTAGAGAATTGTCGCGGCAAGACGATTCTCCAAGGTTAGTTGCCGGCCGATTTGTCGTGTGAGTCGTTGAGTCGCTGGTCGTGATGGTCGGTGGTGGCAGGTCCACTGGAATAATTTTCGATTCGGGAAGGCGTTGCCCTAGGTCAGGTGACGGGGATTGTGCGTTTTCGCCTGTTCAATAATTCAAGGCCTCGATCGAGGCTTATCGTCTATCAGCCTGCCTTAGTAATCCAGAGAGGAAATGTGGCTGGTGCGCTGAGTAAGGCCCTTATTGCGGCCTCAGATGGCCTGTGCTTGGCCTTCTCATGACTGGTGCGGCTCGCTCGCCCAATTTGGCCGAAGCGAGTGGATCTGCCATTGTCTATGCCGATACTTTACCCTGGAGAAAGTCCGTCAATCGCGCGTCAGAGTGCCTGGAGTCATCAGCCTTGCAGCCCTCGATCGTCGGAGATGCTTCGAAACGAAACATGGCAGGTCATGTAGTGCGATCAACCCCCACCAAAGCCCCAACTGGTTCTGCAATGCAAATTATCACGAAATCGTCATCGGTGTTCGAATGTGCTTTCGAAATGGATAAAATGCCTTCTTGTATCGTTCTCGTTTACGACTATCGGGGCAGTGTACCTGGATGGAAAGGTATTTGCAACTCCGGTCGTTTGGCATATCAGTGATGTCATTCATCATCTCGGCCAGCTTTTCAGTCATCGTTGACGAGTTGATGAATTGATGGCATCACGAGATTCATGTATAGAAAAAAGCGCCTTCGATGTGCAAAAATCCACCAAGTTGCTGGAGCCCCCGGCTGAAGACTGCCCAGCCGCGGTTCACCCACGGTGAATCTCAACCGGAGGTCTTCGGTGGTGGAAGAGATAGGCCCAGCCCAGTTCATATCAGACATCCACCAAGTACGCTTGGCTGAGTGCTCTGTCTGCGCGAATTGAACCGGAGGGGCGCGGGGTTTTTTGACATCGGGAGGTTCGAAGCGCGACTCGACGATTGGATACCAGAGGTTGAGTGTAAAGGCGGCCGGCCTCGCTGTGGACGATGGGGGGCCGAGGGGCCAGGCTCACCAATTTCTACGACGGTGCAACGCTCGCTGCGGCCTGTGTCTACCGACGGCGGGATGAATGGGGGGGGGGGGGGGGGGGGGGGGGGGCAGAGAAACATTCGACAGCGACAGATGGGGGACAGCAAGGAATACAAGAATAGAGGGTTTCCCATCCTCCTTCGCGCGAACTGATTTCTGATCCAGTGAATGAGAGACTTGTATCTCCTCCGTGCTCAATCCACAGACGTCTTGACGTGTATTTACCCGCCTGTTCACACGCGTAAGTCATACGCCCGTTGGCGCTTTTTCTATCCTTTTCTTGTCCGCTTCACCTTGGCTCTTGGGCACCGAAATGCAACAGGAAGTCCATTGTACGTGCCATCACGGTCATTGTGCTTCGGAGGACTCGGGGGCATTTCATCTGAAATCCACGGCGTACACACTACTCTACGACTCTCAACGTTTATAATCAGACCGAGATCGCCGCTCTCGGTCTTAAAGCCGAAAGTCAACAACTCACCAGCCCCTCACCTGGACCCCCACCAAGGACACTGACCAGAAGCAATTTCGTCACTGTTTCCTGCCTGTCGCATCGACGAGTCCGCACCGCTGGAACCGATAGCGCCCCCTCCCCTCCGGCGACCGCGGAGTTGTTCCTTGCTCGCTCCCTGGGCCTTCATCTGTTCTGGCTTCGGGCGCATACAACACCGACGAGCCTCCCACGATCTGCCCTCCCGTTCTTGTCACCACACCCTTCTCCTGGATTTTTTTTCATCCCACCAAAGCTCAACCCTGACCCTGACCCTGACCCCTCTTTTGCTAGCCCGGTTGAACGCAGTCCGAAGCCGGCGATAACGACCTCATCTCATAACGAAGTTGCGGAAAAGTGAGTTCCTGGAACCCCGTGGATTTCCACCCCCATGCCCACTACGTCCACAACCTCCGAGCTCTCGTCCGACCAAGATGGCCGCTGGATCGCTTCCAATTAAACCCCGCCAGCTGGAACGGCGAGCTCCAGCCACCCACCCCCAGTATTCTGGGCGAGTGGTGGTCCGGCCGGCGCTGGCAACCAGGCATCCTGGGGGGGAGTGCAGGGGGAGTGCATCCGCCGGGAAGCGACGGCGGGGCAGTTGACAGTTTGACTGCCCTGGAAAGACCCCCTCAGTTGCGCCGCCTGTTCCCCCCAACCAGGCCGGCCCAGCCCAGTCCCAGTGCAGTCACAGCAGTGAGGCGAGCCTGCCGAAGCGTCATTACTAACATGCCGTCGGGGTCGGACCTACCTATCTTACCTCACCTTTCGTCACCTCTGCCAACCTTCCTCCGTCTTTCGACCTCTTGCTCTTCCTCTTCCTTCTGGCTAACTGGTAAATTTCGACCCTCGACCAGTTCCTCTTGCGACATATTCTATCCTCCCCTGTCTTCTCCGAGAGTCTACCTCTTCACCCGACCGCCATCATGTCCGAACTCACATCCGCCGCTTCGTACGTATCGCATCGCTGCTCTTTTACCCCACCAGCCGCCCGCACCTCTCCAACATTGCTTCTCGGAGCTTCGCCGCCCATGTCCGCGCCGCCAGGCGCGCGAGAGCCCTCTGCTGAGCTGCAGAACCACGCCAAAGCATCATGCACAGGTCGACTGACATCAATTCGCCTCACAGGACGCTGGAGCTGAAGGACAACACCGTCATTATTGTCCTCGGTGCCTCGGGCGATCTAGCCAAGAAGAAGACGGTATGAGCGACCGCTGCGGCGTGCCCCTCATTTCCGCCCGCAATCTGCTGACTTTATTGTCTTAGTACCCCGCGCTCTTCGGTCTGGTATGTGCCACTGCGTCTCCTTTTATCAGTTGCATTGACGACAGCAACTAAATGGAGTGAGAGTTCCTCGAGACGGCCATGGCTAACCTCCAACAATTAGTACCGCAACCAGTTTCTGCCCAAAGATATCAAGATCGTCGGATATGCGCGAACCAAGATGGAGCACGACGAGTACATTCGTCGCATCCGGTCCTACATTAAGACCCCCACCAAGGAGATTGAGCAGCAGCTGAACGACTTTTGCAACCTCTGCACATACGTCTCCGGCCAATACGATAAGGATGAGTCCTTCCTCGCCCTGAACGACCATCTTGAGAAGCTCGAGTCCGGCAAGCCCGAGACCCATCGTCTTTTCTACATGGCTCTCCCCCCCAGCGTCTTCACCATTGTGTCCCAGCACCTGAAGAAGTGCTGCTACCCCAGCAAGGGCATTGCCCGCGTTGTCGTAAGTCGAGTCCTTCTGGACGCAGCCATAATGCACTCCTAACACGACTGTCTGCAGGTCGAGAAGCCCTTCGGCAAGGATCTCGCCAGCTCTCGCGAGCTGCAAAAGTCGCTCGAGCCCGACTGGAAGGAGGACGAGCTCTTCCGCATTGACCACTACCTTGGCAAGGAGATGGTGAAGAACATCCTCATCCTTCGATTCGGTAACTCATTCTTCGGCGCCACCTGGAACAGGCAGAACATCGACAACGTCCAGATCACATTCAAGGAGCCTTTCGGCACCGAGGGCCGTGGCGGCTACTTTGACGAGTTCGGTATCGTCCGCGATGTCATGCAGAACCATCTGCTTCAGGTGCTGACCCTGCTTGCCATGGAGCGACCCATCTCCTTCTCCGCCGAGGACATTCGCGACGAGAAGGTCCGCGTGCTGCGTGCCATCCCCGCGATCGAGCCCAAGAACGTCATTATCGGTCAGTACGGCAAGTCGCTGGATGGCAGCAAGCCGTCGTACAAGGAAGACGACACTGTCCCCAAGGACTCGAGGTGCCCGACATTCTGCGCCCTGGTCGCCTACATTAAGAATGAGAGGTGGGACGGAGTGCCGTTCATCATGAAGGCCGGCAAGGCTCTCAACGAGCAGAAGACGGAGATTCGCATTCAGTTCAAGGATGTCACGTCGGGTATCTTTAAGGACATCCCCCGTAACGAGCTCGTCATGCGTATCCAGCCCAACGAGTCGGTCTACATCAAGATGAACTCCAAGCTCCCCGGCCTCAGCATGCAGACGGTCGTCACCGAGCTCGACCTCACCTACCGCCGCCGTTTCTCGGACCTCAAGATCCCCGAGGCCTACGAGTCCCTCATCCTCGACTGCCTCAAGGGCGACCACTCCAACTTTGTGCGCGACGACGAGCTGGACGCCAGCTGGAGGATCTTCACCCCCCTGCTGCACTACTTGGACGATAACAAGGAGATCATCCCCATGGAGTACCCCTACGGTGAGTGCCCCCTTTCGTGACTGTCCGACCGATGCCGTGGCGTCACTAACAGTGTTTGCAGGCTCTCGCGGCCCTGCCGTTCTCGATGACTTCACTTCTTCATACGGATACAAGTTTAGTGACGCTGCTGGTTACCAATGGCCGACGACTGCGGCTTCGGCGCCTAACAAGTTGTAAGTGGAAGAGCATTTGGTGCCTTGGAGCATACTTCTAGATAGGGAATTGAGACTCATGATTTGTTTTCTACCTGCACAGCTAAGTCAAGCGCGGCGCTTACGTTTTCTCCACGCGTTCTCTCGATATCGCACGACAGAAACCATTTGAAACGACGATTCTTGGCAGGGAAAAGAAAAACAGCAGGAGGCATGATGGATGGTACTGAATTCCGAGGGCATACATTAGTTGCGATGGAGTCACAAAGGGCAAAGTTATGGGCGGTTCGGTTGGTCTTTGGTGCAATGTGTAGTTAGTTACATTCATGTCTATGAAACAAAAAACGGACGGAAAAGAAGCATTCTCTCCTTACGACCACCATGTGGCTGTTTGGTGTCACCCTTTTCTGTGGTGCCCCCTTTATCTCGTGTCTCGCG
>NW_009276917.1:1240197-1257257 GCF_000150675.1 Verticillium dahliae VdLs.17 | reverse complement strand
ATCACATGACCGCTCCTGTGCCAAGACTGACTTTCCAGATGGACGACCCGTTCAGGACCCGCCCAGGCTCACCATCCGTCCCCAGCCAGCGCTCGGCGCCGGCAGAAGCACCAGCAGCCAGCAGCCAGCAGCCAGCAGCAGTGCAGTGGTGCCTGCTTTTGCCTGCTTGCCTGCCCTGCAAAAAACGGAAGGCTCTCTCTGGCTTCCACTTCCGCCCGGCTGTTGTCACCTTCCCTGGGGGATCCTTTCAACACCACCTCACGTCACCCTACCACCCTCTCGACAAGCGCCAACATTTACCTCTGCGCGACCACGGCACAACGCGATAGCCCTCGGGACTCATTCGATAACGTGTCGTCCAACTGTTCCGACATTCGATAGACCAGCATTTCACGCGCCCTTGTGCCTTGGGGGCGGCCTCTCGTGCATCCCGGATCACGCACTTCGAGCCTTCCTTGCCACTCTACTCGAGTGTTCATCGTTCCTCTGCAACCAAGGCGCTGACCTGCCTCTCTCTTGTGTCGTCCCAATCCAAGACGCCGAGTCGTCAAGGTCGCCTTCCGCGCGCGACTTGTCCAGTCTCAGAGTAGAGCCTGCGCAATCGGCGCCAGTGACCGAGGCCGACTCTCGTAGCCAGTCTGTCTCGGGCTCGTCTCCCAGTACACCTACGGATCATCTGATGCGATAATCCAATCCCGTTTTTCTCGGCGACAAGGGCGATTCGGTCGCGTATCCGGGCGGTGGCAGCGCGGTAGGAAACCCACGAGGAAGGAGGCCTTGGCTCCATGCCAGGGCTCATCAACATGGAGAACGGGGTACAGAACGGCGCACACTCGAATCATGACAGGGATGTCAAGGTCAACGGAGGAGCGGTGGCGGTAGACAGCCCGGCGGCGCTGGACAAGGGCAAAGGTGCAGCAGCGGGAACGAGTGACGCAGCGGCACAGAACGGCCACGGTGACAAGACTGTTCCGCCTGCCAACGCACAAGACGCGCAACGGGGCACTTCTACCGTCAGTCTGCCGAATCGGTCGAGAATGAACGACTTGCCAGACGAGATCCAGCACATCACACAAGGCTTCATCCCACTATCGACAATCATTCTTCGACTTGCTCAGGCAACGCATGACGACCTGGAGAAGGCCATCATGGATGCGGCGCGTATCAAGTATTCCCCACCAGCGATAAACGGAAGCGCGACTGGCGGCGGCGATCCTCCAGATGACTCCTCCGAAGCGAACAAGGCGAGGAAGCTTACACTGTTGAAGTTTGCCCAAGACGCCCACACCAAATGGGTCAAGGCCTTGGTGATCACGGACTGGAGCAGGAAAGCGTCTACGGTCAGCAAGCTGATCGATCTCAAAGCACACCTTGACAAGAAGCGAAGTCTTTTTGATTTTACCCTCACCGAGCTGATCGAGCTGAAGCGCTCGCTCGGCCAAGCGAGACTGCCGAGACCAGACCTCAAAACAGCCCTGCAAATCCTCACCACGGGCGAGGCACCTTGGATACCAGAGGTATGCGCACGCATTGTCGGATGTGCCTCCGAGCCAAAGCTAACATGGAACAGCCGGGATACATTCCGCCACCATCATTAACGCCGGAAGAACAGCTGAAGTGGATCGAAGAGCTCAACACGCTTCTGTCTCTGCGCCTCAATCTCGACGATTACGACAAGATTCCACATCAGTTCAAGAACTACACCATCAAATCGGGCCGGGTGACCTTCACGGTGAAGGGCGAGTTCGAAGTCGATCTTACGATTGCCGACGAGGATTTTGAGAAGCAATTCTGGTTCATCGACTTTCGCTTCGACTTCACGCCTTCCTCTGAGAGGCTATCTGATGCGCTGGTGGCTTACTTGGAGGGGCAGGTCAACGACGTGCTGTCGCGGGAGGGGCTGGAGGGCTGCTATCGATTCCTCCATGAGTTCGTCCTCACCCACAAGATCAATGAGCTCAAGCGACAAGCCATCGACCTCGTGCGAAACTCTTGGACTGGCAACCTCAAGGTGGAACCGCTCAACCGGGCGCTCGCCATTCAGTATTGGACGTCACGGTACGGCCCTCAAGCACCGAAAAGCTGGGTCATGGTCGCAGTACAGAGCGGCAAGCAGAAGAACGGGCTGCCGGATCCAAAACACCCCAGCCATCTTGTCGCTCGATGGTACCGGGACAACAAAGAGATCAAAGACGTCAAGCTCCACCTCAACATTCAAGAGATCTCAGCAGAGGCTTTACTCAAGTCAGCCATTGCCAAGCACGTCGAACATATCCTCTCTTCCATCCACGACAAGCTTGCGGCCGCGCCGAGATTCGTCAACAGACAGGCCTATATGCGGCTCGATATTTCACGCTCGGAACCGCTCGATTCATCGCTCGAGATGCAGCTCGGTGGCAAGAAGATGGTCAAGTTGCTCATCGAGCCCATCACAGGCTTTGCTGCGATACAGCCACATACACGATATGGTCTCCAAGGAGAAACACGGATCAACCACGGCGGCAAGGATCCGGCCGAGGATGGCGTTGCCTGTCTGGAGAACATTCGATGGGGCTATGTTGTGGACGAGTTCAACCGCCGCGGTCGAAGCTGTGGCTGGGCGATGACGAAGATACCCGTCGGAAACGAAGAGGTCAAGCGACTCATCAAGACAAGAGAACCGTTCCAACCAGTCTTTTTCCAGCGACAAGGGCTCGGTCAAGACTGGTTCGTCCTGATGTCTCTGAGCCTGGCCGGGGACGAATGGTGGTTGATCGAGGTGTAAGTTGATAGCCGTCTCGCACGTACCCCGAACTATTTACTGATCTCAACAGGACACGCAACGGAGCGTCTCGTACAGTGACGACCTCGATCCAACTGCCCTTCTCCAAAGGCCAACCCGAGCTCAATGACAAGTTCTGGAACAACTTGACGAGTTTAGCCGCCGCAATGATTTCTCAGGCCATCGAGCTTGGTGAACTTAAGAAGAACCGTATTGACCACACCGCCAAAGACATGCAGAGCCGATGCTTGACACAGCAGATCAGGATACCCGTCATTTTCATCAGGCTTGCGCACATCTTGGACTCACCAGACTCATTGGCCCAGACTCGCGCGCAGGACCGCCGCGTGCAATCGAGCGCTCCGGCATGGCCCGCCGACACCGTTGAAGTTCATTTCAGAGGCACCAAGGGTTCCTCTGCAGCAAACTCTGCTGGAAACGACACGGCCGGACTCGGCATTAGTGTTGATGCTGTGTTGAAAGTTAAAGACAAGCACAAGTTTAAGCAACTTCAGGCGCGAATCGACAAGAACGTAGCGTTTGACCGGAGGACAGGGCAATTCGTGTTCCACATCCGCGGCTCCGTTGGGAAGCCCGTGTTGCAGGCACTTGCCGACCACATCAAGTCGATTGACAGGTTGGTCGGTTTCCTCGATGCCATGCGGTGCGCAAAGGGAGCAGTTCAATGTACCGAAGTCGGCCTCGGCAAAGTCAAGTTCTCGTACTCCGATATCGTCCTCCCCGGAGAAACTGGCGAGCCCCGGCAATGGACTGCTGTACTCAACATGTCACGCAACGGAACTCGCCTTATCCTCGAGCCGGATAACCCGCACTTGCGGATTCTTGACTTGCTCACCAAGGTGGTCAACACGGAGAAGGGGCTACGCGTCATGATGGCCTACATGACGGACGTGCTCCCGATCCTTCGAGTTTTCGACACTCTCGAAAAGAAATGGGAGGAGGTAGAGGCGGCTGGTCAGGGGCACATCGAGCTCCTGACCCCGGCGGCCGATTGGTTCGCTGTCCGGTACTCTTTGCCAAGTACAGCAGGCCCCGCGCGCCAGCTCACGATTGATGTGTGGTCTAAGGAACGCCAGGCTCAGCCGTATTGGTTTGCTTCGCGTAAGCAGCGCGGCCCACCATCGCCCGCGGACGACGAATTCAAGGCGGTTCTCAAGGGGGTGTGGGATTCCAGGGGGGAGAATTGGAGGGGTCTGACGACAGGCGCCGTAGCTCAAATGGGCATGGGCGTGTTTGAGATGATCCAGGCCATGGACGACGCCGTCAGGGCGTTTGCGACAGGGAACGGCCCGGCCGACGATAACGCTTCCACTGCCGGGCTACCGACGCAGGTCAGCCAGGTCTTCTCGAGTCAGGGGTCGGGCAACGGCACGCCGCAGACGAGCCAGGCCCAGAGCCAGAAGCAAGCGTCTCAGGCTTCGCAGGGCCAGCAGCCTCAACGGCCGCGGCCGAGCCAGACGCCCAACCAGAACCAGATGCGCAAGCCGAGCTTCGGCAAGCAAGGCGGGGGAGCCAAGGGACCGGTGGGCGGCAAGAATGCACCGGTCGTGGTGCTGGATTAAGTAGACGTTGGCGGGCAGTTGATGCATTACCTCATTGATACCAAGCGTAGTGGGCAGGTGGGCGGGCGGGCGGGCAGGCAAAAGGGGGTTGGCCGTGTGATACCTCAGATACCCCTGAATATAATTTTCGGTGCACCTGGCAGTGGGTGAACTCCGCGTCGTGGTCTTTGGTTTCTGTGAGAACTCGTTGATGCTTGGTCTGGTCCTGGTTCCAATCAGCCAGTGCATGGCCGAATAGTATGGCCTTTGAACAAAGGACCAGAGTGAGCATGCCACAAATACACATCGTTTCCTTCCTTAGGTGAATCACCCGAAGCTGGGCGTGGTTGGGGGTGGGGGATGCAGCCGACAGGCTCTGACCAGAGCAAAGGAGCTTTGTAGGCATCGAAGCAGCATTCGTTGAGCTCTAAAGCCGAACGAGTCTGTGTCAGTCTTTGAGCTGAGGGCCGAAGTAGGGTTAGACGTACACATGCAGCAAAAGGCACAGATGTCTCCCAGAAGCCCACGCCCCTGCGGGTTCGATAAAGTCATCTCACATAGCGCATGCGATTGCACTTTCTCAATGATCAATTTGAGCCTAGGAAGGACATCTGAGTTTGCTTTGGTCTCATTTCGCACGAATCGCGACCCTTTATAGATGATTCGAAGGAGAAGAAGCGGCTTGATCTTGCAAATTCAGACCGAGAGGTGATCCTGAGGTTGTCATCGCTGGAGCCTGTTCGCGCGTCTCTATATATACCCATCAGGAGAGTCGACATGAATTATACTCCCTCGGCCGAAGAGGATGTTTGATATGATAGGACTGTGCGGTCATCGACCTGCTGCTGCGTTCGGGTGTCGAGCGATACGCTACAGGGGAACTATCGTCCCTAGAACGGGGTTCAAACCGGATTCAGAGAGCGATGAGCCAGAGACAATGGGCCATACCATATATCACGACTGCCGTTGGTCGGACCTTGTCCAACGTTGCCTGTTTTCACGATCGGTATTATGTACCGGGCGCATGACGTGGCGAGCTTATCACGGTGGCTTCGAAGGGATGAGAAGGATAGAGAGGGAAAAAAGAACATATTTGAGCGTTTTGAGACGAACTACGTTGGATCATCCTCACAACGACAGACTGCGCGTCAAGCCGCGCGCAGTCATTACGAAGACCAGAATGAAGCCATTGTATCGCCAGTGTACAAACCGTGCCGAAGAAGCCCAACTTGTATCGGTCCGGCGGCTATATTTTGGGTTGGAGCCGCACGCGGAGGCCTTCATGATCTGGACACTGCAAGGACTGACGAGCTCCAGCAACTCGAGGGCGGGAAGATAGAAAATGGTTCGAGGCCGCTCGTGCTGCCAGACGTCTCTATACCCCATCGATGCTCCACCTAGCAGCGTGCAGTCTTGGGCACTCTATCGGCTTTCAACTTGATCGATTGGAAATCAAGTGTGACGAATGAGCCAGGTAGAACAAAGTCCACAGTGAGAGAGTGAGAAGTGATAGAAACGTTGATTTGCCTCACACGGGATGACAGGATGTTGAGTGACCAACAAACACCGTGGGATAATGGTAGATCAAAGTAGCACAGAATGGCACCAGCACCTGAGCCATCCTCAGCCCAGCCAGCCCACGAACGACACCATCACTGAGCTTGGCACCGGGAGACTGAAGCACAAGGCCAAAAAGGCAAGACGGGCAAAAAGAATGGGCGCCATCCGGGGATTGAACCCGGGACCTCTCGCAAGCAATGCTTCAGGGTGTGACCCTAAGCGAGAATCATACCACTAGACCAACGGCGCGTTTTGTGAACAAATCCCTGGTTGGACCAGGGGCCGGTCGATGGGAAGCTGCCAGAATTGTGCGGCATATGAGGGCATGGCGTTTTGTCGGTGGGGAGTTTTGGTGCCAGATTCGACACAGAGGATGGATGAGTGGCCAATGGGGATTGTTGCGGTGTGTGGATTCGATCAAGAACGGGTGGGTCTCAGGGAAGAGGCTGGGGATGTCAAAAGTCGGAAGGACAAGACCCAAAGGGTGTCAGGGTGTGCAGGTACTGATCAAAGATGAAGAGAGGGAGTCTGAATCATCTCGTGCGATTGGTTGGTCATGTTGGCCCCTTCTGACGGATGCACAACCTGATCAAGAAGTCATGGCACTTTGTTTGACTGGCAGGGAATGAATCCCGGGTGACCCCTTTGTTGCATAGGCAGGAACAGAAGCCTGAGCCCCGAAAGCGTAACTGTCCTCTACATGGCATTGGCCATCTCCTTTGTTGGCGAACAGCAGGTGAAAGGGGCATGCAGCTAGATAGTACCATGTCGATGTACCATGTCGATGTACCATGTCGATGCAGCTTGAATCTTCGATCAATGCGAATCTCCGTCGCCAATGACCGCTGTGGCTGACAGTGAACAAGATCACTTTCGACTGACCTCGACCGAAGAACATTAATAATTCAAAGCCTCGATCTGTTGGCTTCTGAACCCAAGCTGCCAAGGTACCTTTTGCCCAACCCCCCAGTTATACTTTTGGCCTGCCACCTGAGAAGTCGGTTTCTCCGTAAGCAAAACCGCACGTGACTTCGTGCGCCACATCAATCCAGATCAGGCAAAGCGTGCGGCTGCAGGTGCTCCAGGAATTTGCCGTCATCAGAAAACACAGCAGCCTCTCCGACCCTCATTTACCTAACTACCTCCATTTCACGCGCGTCTGAGCTACCATCTGCAATCTAACGACGACAATCATCCTGCCCGATACGATCGCTATATAGCTCCTTCATCCTGCGCACCCAAGCGCAAACGTCAAGCACCCACACATCCACGCGAAACCCGCCTACGAGGCGCTCGCAACCATGCCTACACAAGTCGCCCAACACACCCCGCTGGCAGATGCCCTCACGGAGGCTATCCAGGCAAAGGTCATCGAAGTCGGCCTCGCACAGTCCAACGATGCCTCAGCACTGGCCGAGTACATCACTCTCACCCTCGTCAACGGCAAGAACCAGGAGGACATCGTCACCGAGCTCTCGACAGAACTCCTTGGCCTTCCCGCCAACGACCCCATCGTCATCACACTCGTCGCTTGGATGTTTGAACAGGTCGAGGTTCTGAACGTCCAGCTCAACGGAGCAGCGCAGCCATCACAAGTCGCGGAAGAGCCCAACCTGAACGCGCAAGACGCTTCTGCGACCGTCGAGATGGACACTGACATGAATGCCGGCGATGCCAGCGAGCTCAACGCGTACGTATTCCTCTCTGGCCCTGCCTCTCTGGCCCTGCCTCTCCCGCCCTTTCTCGATTCGCGCGATCGCGAACACCGCTGACCCGACTTGACAGACCGACGGGCCCTCGATCCATGCGAAATGGCAACAACCTTCGGGGCGGCCGCGAGAAGCGCATGCTTGGCAAAGCCCTCGACAGGACAGGCGATTCCGTTCTGCACCGTACGCGCGGCAACGACAGGATCAACTCGCACGCCCGCGGTCCGCCGACCGGGCCCCGCGGCAACATGCGCGGCGGCGGTCGCGGCATGAACGCGCGCGCCGCCAACATCCAGGCCGGCATGAACGCCATGGGCGGCATGAACATGCGCGCCAACGGACCTCCCGGCATGGGAGGCATGAACGCCGGTTGGGGCATGCCCCAGGGCGGAGAGATGGACCTCATGGCTATGATGCAGCAGCAGTCACAGATGATGGCGCAACTGCAACATCAGATCATGAACGGCGCCAGCGGAGGCCAGCAACGCCACGGCAAGTCGCTCTTTGACCGCACACAACGCCCCCAGCGCAACAACAAGCAACACCACAACAACAACAACAACCACAACAGTAACAAGCCCGAGGGCGAGGGCGAGGCTGGCGCCGAAGGCGAAGACGTCGACATGGCGAAGCGCGAGCCCCCCAACCCCGAGGACACGGTGTGCAAGTTCAACCTCCGCTGCACCAACCGCGACTGCAAGTTTGGCCACCAGTCGCCAGCGGCGCCGCCGAACACGCACGTCGACATGAACGACGTGTGCACGTTCGGTGCCGCCTGCAAGAACAGAAAGTGCGTCGGCCGCCACCCCTCGCCGGCCGCCAAGCTGGCCCACCAGGGCGAGCAGGACTGCAAGTTCTTCCCCAACTGCCACAACCCGCAGTGCCCCTTCAAGCACCCCGACATGCCCCTCTGCCGCAACGGCTCGGGCTGCACGACGCCCGGCTGCAAGTTCACGCACGTCAAGGTCAAGTGCCGCTTCAACCCCTGCAAGAACCCCCACTGCGCCTACTCGCACGACGAGGGCCAGCAGGGCGGCTTCAAGGACAAGGTGTGGACGCCCGAGGGCGGTGCCGCCCACGTCAGCGAGCGCAAGTTTGTTCTCGAGGGCGAGGGGGATGAGAGCATGGTCCCGGAGGACAGCGCCATGGGACAGGAGGATGACGCCGTCGTGAAGCAGGAGCTGATTACGTAGATGTGGAAAAGGAGGAGGGAAAACCAGCGAAATGGGGGGGGGAATAGCCACTGTTCTCTTTCAAAGTATGTCTCCTCGGCGAGAAGGGCCGGATCGCCTTCGGGGCTGGACGGGAGGGGGGGGGGGACTTGGAAGATGACGAATGGGAAATGGAATGATGAAAGAAATCCTGTTGTACCTGTACCTATCGGGCTCACGAGCCATGGCATTCAGCGGCGTTGGGGGACGGCCCGGCGATGGCCTAATTTTGAAATTCTGTCCATGTTACTATCTGGCTCTGCCGTCTCTGTCATGTCCGTCGCATGCTGATGTTCGCTGTATGTGCTCTCTATGACGATAGGCTGCCGTGATCACTCGAGACTCGGGATGTCTCGAGGTGATGTGAGCAGTGATATAGGACACTACTGCAGCTACCCGTTAGGCCGTGTCATGCGATGCAGGATTATCAAAGGAGGCCGAGTGGCTGTATCTGATCTCGGGGGATGTTGTTAATGGCTAATTGTTAGAAATGCCTGGAACCCAATATACTCTATGTGAAGCAAGTCATATCTGCCTTGTTCATTGTTCGCGTCCGATACCAGCAGCATCCAGTTCAAACAACGTAAACATATTGAAGAAAGGAGACAAACCTTAATCTTCAAATCAATCATGTACGCATATTCCAATGATTTCGTGAACTGTTGTCTATTCGAACCTACGTGCTGGACTAACGCTTGCATCGTAATCCACCACAAGACTAGTCGACATCCCAGCAACACCGCATCAAACTTGTCATGCATCTTTACTCTGTGGTAACATGAGAGAATAAACAACGGAATAAAAACCCATCTCAAGCCGAATCTGCCTGATTTCCCTCGTCCGACGTGCTTGTAACATACACCTCCAGAACAGCCTTCACTTCCCGACCAGACCTGGCTCCCGCGCACTGTACACACCAAGACCACTTAGTCAGCAGGTACCTACCTGGCCTGATTGGGTCGCTAAGGTAGCCGAGCTCCAGTGGATCCCGAGGTCAGTTCATCATCAAACGACACGGAAAGCTTAGCTTTTTTTCTCTCCCTCCTCTCCCCCATCAGCCGACTTTTGTCACCAGCATCCTATATCTCCCCTCCACCCCGTGCCTCAAACCATTGAGCTACTCAATGGTCCATAGACACGGCGAAGATGTATTCTTGTCCATGCTGAGAACATATCACTCCACCATGCTCTGCAACAAAGCCCTCCACCGCAGCCATGGCATCACCGCCGCAGCCGCGCACACACGCGTGGCCTCTCGGACCCTGATGACCGCTGCGCCGCGGAAGTCTCGGCCGACTTGTCTGACCTACGGTGCTACGTCGGCGTGCCTCTTGCACGCTCGGCGACGTGGCCTCGCGACGCACGCCTCGAGCGAGCCGCAAAGCATCGCCGTCATTGGCGGTGGCATCACAGGTCTGACGACGGCGCACTTCCTTGCCAAGTCTGTGCCTGTCGGCACCAAGATCACCGTCTACGAGGCGAGTGATCGCATCGGTGGCTGGCTCGATACCCAAAAGGTTGAGTTTGAGCAGAATGGCCAGAAGAGCGTCGTGCAGTTTGAGCGCGGCCCTCGCACGCTGCGGAGCTATGCCCGGGACACCTGGAAAATGGATGACTTGGTGCTCTTCACGCTGGTGCGTTGTCTCCTCCCGCTTGCCGCTTGTATCGAGCATGTCGAGCCATGTGCTAACATGATCCCTGCCACAGCTCAACGACCTTGACATCATGCCCAGCTTCAGGCCAGGCGGCACGCGCTATGTTCGCATTGATGGCAACATCACCGCCGTCACGCCGAAGAACATGATCAAGCTTCTCTGGAAGCCCATGCTCAAGGGATTCTGGCGTATGAAGCGCAACCGCCTTGGCACCTTCGCGGACCGCTCTGATAAGCGTCTCCCCAAGGACATGTCTGTCGGCGAATTCCTCCGCATGGCGGCGGGCGAGTCTCGCACCGTCGATCAGTTCGCCTCGGCTGTGCTGCACGGCATCTGGGGCGGCGATATTGACCGGCTGTCCATGCAGTCTGTCATGCCCAAGCCCTGGCACAACTACTGGCTGAAGGAGCCTCTTCCGCACCTGGCGCACCTTCCCGCGCATGAACTCGCTCTGGTGACGCAGCTTCTCACCGAAGAGGTCCGCGACATGGTCAAGCTGAGCCACCAGGGAGCGTTGATCGCCTTCCCCGAGGGCATGGGTTCCATTCCCAAGGCCATGGCCAAGAGCCTGCGGGACAAGCCCAATGTCGAGATAAAGCTGGGTCAATCCATCAGCAAGGTGGAATTCGACTCGGCTGCCCGCAAGGTCATGGTACGTTTAACCTGCTTCCTTTCTCTCTACCACCACCACTGCCTTTCATGATGAAATATTGCGGATGTAAACCTTTATCGTCTTGTCGGAAAAGCGCAAAAACGATGTCGAAACTTTCCGTTGCCTTCCTTCTGTTTGAATGGCTTCCAATTCCCACCGTCACTCACTGCCGTATGACGAGCGAACGTTGACTGACCTCGTTCACCAGCTCTCCACTGCCGATGGCGCCTCGCCCGCGGCGTACGACAAGGTCATCTCCACCATCAACAGCAAGCACCTCTTCAGGCTTGCGCCCAAACACCTCCCGGCTCTCGCGTCGACCGAGTCGGTCACCATCACGGCCGTCAACGTCTGGTATCCCAAGGAAGGCCTCAACCACCCGTACCAAGGCCTCGGTTATCTCCTGCCGCGCCACGACAACTCGAGCAACGACCTCGACGGTCTGCTCGGTGTCTTCTTCGACTCGGACGCGCTGCCCAAGCCGTTCGACGAGCCGAACGGCACCAAGATGTTCGTGCTCATGAAGGGCACGTACGCCGAGGAGGACGCGAAGGCCAAGGTGCGCGAGATCCTCCACGATCACCTCGGCATCGACCCGGATGAGCGGTGCATCATGCTCGCGCGCACCAACAAGGACTGCATCCCGCAGCACCACGTCGGGCACCGCGAGCTCATGGCGCGCGCCGACGGCGAGCTGTCGGCTGCGTTCAACGGCCAGCTTGCCGTGGCTGGGCCTTCGTACTCGGCGGTCGGCGTCGTCGGGTCGATGCGCGCGGGTTACGACATGGCCACGCAGGTGACGGACCCTGGGAAGGCCGCGGTCGGCGACACGGGTCTCGCTCGGTTCCGAGGCGACGAGAAGCTGCAAGCCGTCGACCGGCACGGGCTGCAGGGGGTCGGCAGGCTGATTCCTGACCGCGTGTCCAAGATTGTGCAGTGGCTTCGCTAGAGCGGGTCCGGCACGTACATCATGGTGTGTTTGTAGATTGCCTGACTGGGCAACAAGAGTGTATAACATGTGTATAAACCTTCTGCTATGGAAGAGACGGCAATCAAGCGTTGATTCAATTCCCTAAACAAATACTACCTCGACGACCGTTTGGTTTCCATGCCTTTGCGATACCGAGACGATCACACCCAAGATAGAGTTCGTGCCACTCTGAACGGCGACTCGTCCACCCGAACCCCGCACTGTGGTCACCCCATCACCCCGCCACCACGTACCTTAGTTCTTGCTCTGAACGGCCACCACAGCAAACATTCCCAACACGCAATGAATATGTACATACTTTATGAAAGCAAAAAGCCAAACGCCGAGGGGCCCAGGCAAAAAGGCAAGGGCGCCATCCGGGGATTGAACCCGGGACCTCTCGCAAGCTGTGCTTCAGGGTGTGACCCTAAGCGAGAATCATACCACTAGACCAACGGCGCCGTGTAATTCGCACTGTGCACCGTGAGGCTCAGAGCAGTCGATAGTCGAGCAGGAGAGCAAGGCGATGCGCATCGCCCGACGCGAACAGGCGCTTGCCATCTCACAGCCTGGTGAGGATCATGCGACGAGAGGGGACTGCGGGCTCAGCGTCGTCATCGCAGGCCAGCCGAGCCTTTCGTAGGGCGGGTGTCTTCGGCAGCGGATGTAACCCACCACGACCATGTTGCCATGGGCGAGAGAGGCCGACGATGGTCAGGCGAGGGAGATCATTCCGGAGGCATAGCATCGGGAGGTTCCCCCCTCGTGTGCGTGAAACCAATGGCAGATAAACATGCTGATCGGTCTTCGAAACTTAACTATCGGTGGACATGTGCACGTCCTGCGAAGGCCATTCGTTTCGTTGCTCGAGTGCGAGAGCATGCGCCCCTCCTGGGCCAAAGTAAAAAATAAATCACCAGATGCCACTCGCTCGCAGGACAGGCGTTGCCCGGCGGCTTGGTTGGAATACCATGTCCTACGGCTTGGTTCGAGATGTTGTGGCCGGCAACCGAGTCTTTGCTGGCCGCCTGCATGACCGCCAGATGCCCTCTGACATGCAAGTCGGCCAGCCAGCTCGCCAGCTCGCCAGCCGACCAAACGACGGGAAAATGTATAGGTAGCTGGCAAGCGGTGTAACCTCACCTCTCAAACCATCTTCTCCCCTCAGGTCTCATCCACAGACAGATCACCTGCCATCCTCCACTCAGTATCAACAAGTGGCACCTCCACCAACGATCAACGACCTTCCTGATGGCGAAAAGTCAACCCCAAGCCCCTTCTTGCTCCTCCTCCTTGCGTATCGTTCTGCCCAGTGCACCCTCCTTCCGCCCAAACAACGAAACACCGCATGATATCTCGCAACCGCCCAACAGCACTTCCACCTTTCCCTCTCAGCCCCGCCTCCCGAACCAAGACGAGAAGTAACGTTGCCGCTACCCGCATCGGAGCCTCCCCACCCCCTCCCCTCGTCTTGTCCCCCTTCCCGCCGCCCTGCCGTGCCCGCGCCCTCCCCTCCACTCTACCAACCAACGCCAATCAGCCGTATCCCTGGCGGACAGCGAAGAGCAAAAAAGGACATGACGATGCGGCTGTAGATCAGAGACCAAAAAAGAAACCGTACCCCACCCAGAGAACCCCCCCCTAGAACCCAGGCAGGCGGCTGGCCGAACAACCAATCCCCCCCGCCACATTCCCCCCGGCTCCCCGTCAACTGCCGGCGCGCGTCCATCTCAAGCTGCTCCCGCTGGTTGGCTTGCCATTTTGGGCCCGTCTTTCCTATCAGACGCAGAGAGCGACGCTGGCAGAGGAAACCTTACCATCCATCGCAAGGCAACCCGTTTGGTCCGTCATCGTCGTCGTCGTCGCCGTCGCCGTCCTCGCCGACCGCCCGCCCAGAAAGGGTGCCCGAGACGACTACGTGCCCATACCTACCTTGCGTTGTACAAGCCTCTCCCTCGACGTGCCCTCCCCTCTCGTCAAGGCTCCCCGAATGAGAAAGTGTTACACACCACTCGATAATCCGCGGACGTCTCGCCGGCCGTTGGCTGGCCGCGACAGTTGTCTTTCTAGCTTCTCGTGCACAACACGTTTTTTCCCTCTCGCGTTCCTTTACGTTTGACAGCATATATATCGACTCGTCCCCTTCCTTCCCCTTCCTTCGTCCTACCTCTGTCTCCCATGCACTAGGCGTGTGATACTTCTTGCATCTTCGCACCACCGCACACAAACAGGCCTACGTACAATTCATATCTTTCGCGGGACCAGCAGCACGAGCCGCTGGATTGCCCATCATCCCATCATGCACCTCTCATCCATCCTCCTCACCTCCCTCACCCTGACCCTCACCCAAGCCAGCATCTGGCCCGCCCCCAAGAAGCTCACGACGGGCAACACAACCCTCTTCATAGACGAGTCCTTGAAGATAACCTACAATGGTGACCCTGTACGCTGGAACTCCCCCTCCCTCCATGATACCGGCGGCGTCTTTGCGCAGCATGCTGAGACCCCTTTGAACCTGCAGCTCCCCTACACAGACAGCTACAAGCCGGACACCAGCTGCGTCTGGAGCAGCAAGGCTGTCGTCCAGGGCGCCGTGTCGCGCTCCCTGAACTCCATCTTCCACCAAAACTTTGTGCCCTGGATGCTCCACGAGAGGAACAGCCAGTTCGAGCCTGATGTCCACGGCAGTGGTCAGGGCCGCGTCAAGTCGTTGAGCATCACACAGAACAGCAAGGACGACAGCGAGAGCCCCTACACGTCCTTGACCGAGGATGTTGATGAGTCGTACACCCTGAGTCTCTCCGAGGATGGCGTCGCCGAGATCAAGGCACCAACCGCTATTGGCGTCCTGCGCGCGCTCGAGTCCTTCTCCCAGCTCTTCTACTCGCACACAACCGGCAAAGATTGGTACACCACACATGCACCCGTGTCCGTCGAAGACAAGCCCAAGTATCCGCACCGCGGACTGCTCATGGACACGGCCCGCAGCTTCTTCCCGGTCAAGGACATTTTGCGCACAATCGACGCTCTCTCCTGGAGCAAGATGAACAAGCTGCACATCCACGCCACCGACTCGCAGTCGTGGCCCCTTGACATCCCCGCCATGCCTGATCTGTCTGCCAAGGGTGCCTACCGCAAGGGTCTCTCCTACACGCCCGAAGACATCCAGTACATCCACGAGTATGCCGTGCACAGGGGCGTTCAGGTCATCGTCGAGATTGACATGCCCGGCCACACGGGCTCCATCGCCCATGCGTACCCCGAGCTCATCGTTGCGTACAACCAACAGCCATATCAGTGGTGGTGCGCCGAGCCGCCCTGTGGCGCCTTCAAGCTGAACAGCACTGCAGTCGACAGTTTTCTCGACAAGCTCTTTGATGATCTGCTGCCGCGCGTCGCGCCGTACACGGCGTACTTCCACACTGGTGGTGACGAGCTGAACAAGAACGACTCCATGCTGGACGAGGGTGTGCGCTCCAACTCGTTCCAGGTCCTGCAGCCCCTGCTGCAGAGGTTCGTGGACAAGAACCACGCGCGCGTGCGTAAGCATGGTCTCGTGCCGATGGTCTGGGAGGAGATGGCGACCGAATGGAACATCAAGATGGGCATGGACGTTGTCGTTCAGACATGGCTCGGTGAACCATCGATCAAGCAGGTGACGGGACTCGGCCACAAGGTCATCGACAGCAACTACAACTTTTGGTACCTCGACTGCGGACGGGGTCACTGGCTCAACTTTGACAACGGCGCCGCGTTCAAGGCGTTCTATCCGTTCCAAGACTGGTGCTCGCCTGCCAAAGGCTGGCGATTGATCTATTCGCACGACCCAGCGGAGGGCCTGACGGAGCAGGAGGCCAAGCTTGTGCTTGGCGGCGAAGTGACGGCATGGAGCGAGTCGATTGACGCGGTGAGCCTGGATACGGTTCTGTGGCCGAGGACGAGCGCCGCGGGTGAGGTGCTATGGTCGGGGCGGACGGATGCGTCAGGTCAGAACCGGAGCCAGTACGACGCGGCGCCGCGACTGGCAGAGTTCCGCGAAAGAATGGTCGCGCGAGGCGTTGGCTCGGCGCCGGTGCATATGCCGTTCTGCACGCAGGCATCGCCTGAAGAGTGCGCGTTTGTCATGTAGATGCGTGCCGTGTAGATGCGTGCCGTGTAGATGTGTGCCATGTAGATGTGTGCCATGTAGATGTGTGCCATGTAGATGTGTGCCATGTAGATGCGTGCGCCAAGCACCCATCATGATTGCTAGAAAAGCCAGCCTGAATTGAAGCTACGTTTGAACGACACTTGAGTCCGTCGGGTAAACAGGTGACCGACTCCGTGATGTTCACATGAAATCGATGGAGCAGAGCCCCCTACATATACATGTACTGCCGCGGCACTCGTCCAAGAGGGTGTGTAGGGGTCGATGGCCTGGGTTGCACATCACAGGCCTGCACATCACAGGCCTGCAGACTCTGCCTGTGAAGCTTGTGACGCCTGCAAAGGACAGCGTGGGGTTGGTCCGTGTTTCGAGAAGGTTGACGCTGTTGACCCCGCCATTTGCTGCGAAAGACGGGTGGCTGCCAGGTCCAACAACCTATCACGTTAGCGGTGAAAGCAAGCGGTGCTCGAGGTGCACATGGTCAGTGGAAGAAAGACTCATGCCAAACGCTGGCTAGTGGCCAGTAACGGCATGCCTTGGTAGCGGGAGCAACGGAACAGATGCGGGGGGAGGGGGACGGTGGAGCAGAGGGAAAACCAGATTCTTCCCGTTCTGGGTATTCAAATCGTGTTGTCGCCGGTTGGCGGTGGGGCATCTGAGCACTGTGTACGGGACGGAAGATTAGGGTGAGGCCGGACTCGCCTTGGCGTGTGTGCATGGCGTTCGTTCTTGGAGTTGAAGACGTGAAGAACAACAGAACTGTCGTTCGACGAGGAGGTCGAACCTCTCTGACACAGTCCTGTATGATTCAATGGCAAGCCCGATCGATGAAT
>NW_009276917.1:1178798-1240043 GCF_000150675.1 Verticillium dahliae VdLs.17 | reverse complement strand
CCGCGGGGCTGCACCTGCACCTGCACCTTGCACCTGCACCTGCACCTGCACCTGCACCTGCACCTGCACTTACACTGCATCTGCACCTGCCCTGTCACTTGCAGCGGGGGTGTTACTTCGTTTCACCATAGACCATCGTGCCATTTGTCAAGACCACACCACGCACTGTCCCCTAAACTGTGTTCCTGGATGCCGTATGGTCTATTGCGCTGTAATGTCTCCCATCCCCCTCCACATCTTCATCATCATGACCACGACCATGACCACACCTGGCCAAGATGCCATGTGCTTGCCACCATTCCACCCTTGCCGCGATGCTCATATGTGCGGTCTTCTCCAAGATGCTTCTCTCCGTCTCCGTCTCCGTCTCGGTGGCAGGTCCCCCTTGGCAGCATAACAACTACATGCCTCGAAAGCCGGTGCTCCGTACCACCTGGGCGTGAAATGGCACGCGGGCGCTCACTTCTACAGCATCCAAAGCACAAGGCTGGTTGTCTTCTCTTCGAGCCACAGCGGCAATCCTATGCAGCAGCACATGAACTACGGGCTTCTTTCTGCCAGACGAGGCGCACAGCCTTCCACCCGCCGTTTACGAACCTATGAAGTCTCGTAGCTTCGCATCAGCTTCCGTTTGTGGCTGGCAGAAACGACTCGACCTCTACAAGTACGTCGATCCACCCGGCATGTCAATGTCAGGATCAAGCCCCGACCTGGGAAAGGACCTTCGGGATATCTCCAACATCGCGACCCCGTGTTGACCCTGGTCTTCCCCGCCAAAACGGTCCAAGCCAGCAGGACCAAGCATCAAGTGGGGGAGGGGCCGTTTCCCGCACCAACGCACGCCTCCAAGATCCGCCCACAAGCTTGCCACACGAGTTTGAATCTGGGACGCCAGCTTCGAGAGGCCCGGCCGTTATACCTATTAAAGATCGAGCTGCTTCCCTCTTCCTTTGTCGCTACCTCATGACCAGTATACCCTGCTGTCTTCCCTGACTATTTCTTCTCACAAACCTCATCTTGGAATTCAAGGTATTGAGCTGAAGTCCCTCTTCGGTCCTCCCTTCAGCAACGCCATTTGCTGTCACTTGCAAGCAAAAGCGTAATAGTTTCATGGTCCAGGCTTAGAGCGAGCGCCGCCTCTCTTCGACTCAGGACCCGTTGAGATCCACCAACCGTGACACCACCACGTGCCACCACCACCGTTCACCGCCATACTCGGATCGTCTTTGTCAGATTTGAACCTCGATCAACCCTCCACCATGGGTCTCGTTGAGTTTGTCGTGGACAACATTTCCACAAAGACCGTTGCCGCCCTTCTCGGATTTGCTACCATTCTCTGGGTCGTCCTCGGCCGCATCGATGAGTATATTCGCCTCCGTCGCCTTGCCCCTTACACCTCGGGCAAGGCCTATGGCTCGACCTTTCCCTTTGGCCTTCGCTTCGTCTATGCTGCTATCAAGAATAACATGGCACATACCAACCTGGAATTCTGGACCACCAAATTCCGGGAGATTGACTGCTACACCGGCGAGACACGTGTGCTCGGTCAACGCATCCTCTCCACGGCCGACCCTGAGAACATCAAGGCCCTTCTTGCCACCCAGTTCAACGACTTTGGCAAGGGCGAGCCGTTCCACGCCGAATGGAGCGAGTTCCTCGGTGACAGCATCTTCACCACTGATGGCGACCAGTGGCACACGAGCCGGCAACTCCTCCGTCCTCAGTTCATTCGCGACCGTGTCAGTGACTTGCACTGCTTCGAATCCCACGTCCAGACGCTATTCAAGGCCATTGCCAACGGTGGAGCACTGAATGGCGAGGACCAGCCTGTCCACCTCGAGGCCGGCAATGGCAAGGTTCTCGACATTGCCGACATGTTCTTCCGTTATACCCTTGACGTTGCAACCGAATTCCTTCTGGGCAAAGATGTCAAGTCCATGTCGTGAGTGTATCCCCTGCAGCCACGAGCCAGACCCCCACAGACTGACAATGATCCAGAACCCCCCGCCAAGACTTTGCAGAGGCCTTCAATGAAGTCCAACGGGTCCAGAGCATCATTACCCGTTCTAATGGACTTCGCAACTTCGTTCCCCGTGGCTCCTTCCGCCGCGGCCTTCGTATCATCAACAACTTTGTCAATCAGTACATCGACCTTGCTCTGCGGCTGAGCCCCGAGGAGCTCTCTTCCAAGACCAAATCTGACAAGGACTTCACTTTCCTGCACGAGCTCGCCAGTTACACACAAGACCGCACAGCCATTCGCGATCAGCTCGTTGCCGTGCTGCTTGCTGGACGTGACACCACAGCCTGCACCTTGTCGTGGGCTGTTTACGAGCTGTCCCGCCAGCCCGAGCTCGTCCGCAAGCTTCGCGACGAGATCCTCCAGCACGTCGGGCCCGACCGCGAGCCAACCTATGCAGACATGAAGAGCATGAGGTACCTGCAGAACGTCGTGAATGAGACGCTCCGCCTCTACCCCGCCGTGCCTTACAACGTGCGTCTCGCGCTCCGCGACACGACGCTTCCGCGCGGCGGTGGTCCTGACGGCTCTTTGCCCCTGCCTGTTTTGAAGGACACACCCATCGCCTATTCTACTCTCGTCATGCAGCGCCGTGCAGACATCTACCCGCCCCCCTCGGCTACATTCGCCCCCCATAATGTCTTCTCACCAGAGCGTTGGCAGCACTGGCAGCCGAAGCCGTGGACCTACATTCCCTTCAACGGCGGGCCGCGCATCTGCATCGGACAGCAGTTTGCCCTGACGGAGATGAGTTATGTGCTGTGCCGCCTGTTCCAGCGGTACGAGCGGGTCGAGAGCTACATGGACAATGTGGACGGTGGCAAACCTTGTCTCAAGTCGGATATTGTGCTGCAGCCGGGCCAGGGCGTCAATGTTGCCTTTTGGGAAGCCAAGAAGGCGTGAGATTCGGGAACTTCGTGATGGGTCCTCTTTGTATTTTGACTAGCCACGCTACGAGCTTGAACTGTTCACTGAATGTTTACATGAGCAAACACCTGCTGGGCCGTCACGCGCTGTGAAAAGCGAAGCTGGTGTGGGCTGATGCAAAGAGAACGAAATGTGTGTTGGGTAGTCATCAATTCTTGAACGTCACACAAGACATGTCTGTTCAGTCGCTCAAATCTAACACAGATGCTCCTTCTAGCCGTGTCATTTTGCCTCCGCTGCTTTTTTTCTTTTGCATCATCATCCGCCTACCCTTCCACGAACGGGACGAGGGCGCCCCCACTCACTTCTGAAAGGGGATGAACTCGGGCTGGCCGGGGATGTACTTGCGCAGCACCTCGGGGACGTTGAGGCCCTCGGCGGTCTGGTAGTTCTCGAGGACGCAGCAGAGGGTGCGCTCGGCGGCGGTGAGGGTGGCGTTGAGGGCGTGGACGTATTCCTTCTTGCCGCTGCCGGGGGCCTCCTTGGCCTTCTTGACGCCGTAGCGGATCTCGAGCTCGCGCGTCTGGTAGTCGGTGCAGTTGGAGCACGAGACGAGCTCCTTGTACTCGCCCTGGAAGGGGAAGTAGGCCTCGAGGTCGAACTTTTTGGCCTGGACGGGGGTTAGCGGGGGTTCCATGTGCGAAGGGGGCATTCGTCGCCGAGCGCAGACGGGCACGTACGGCAGAGTTGTTCAGGGCGCCGGACACAATGCTGACGACCTGGTAGGGCAGGCCGAGGGACTTGTAGAACTCCTCCGAGGTGGCGATCATCTCGTCGAAGAACTTCCAGCTGTCCTCGGGCTTGCAGAGGACAAACTGCTCGACCTTTTCAAACTGGTGGACGCGGAAGACGCCCCAGGCGTCGCGGCCGTGGTTGCCGGCCTCCTTGCGGAAGCACGTGCTGAAGCCGGCGTACTTGATCGGCAGCTGGCCGGGCTGCAGCCACTCGTCGGCGTGCAGGCACGAGAGCGGCTGCTCACTCGTCGCGATGAGGTACTTGTCGGCCGAGCCGTCGGTGCTCTTGCCCTCGGAGACGCGGTACAGCTCCTCGTCGAACTGGGAGAGCTGGGCCGTCTTGGCCATCTGGTCGCGGTCGAGGAAGTAGGGGGGCTGGTTGGGGGTGTAGCCTGCGGAGGGCGCTTAGTCTGTATTTCTTACTGAAAAGACCATGAGAAAGGGGGCTGGGTCTTTACCCTTGTTGAAGAGGAACTCGATACCGTAGCTGACGAGAGCCTGGTTCCTACATGCGTGTGAGAACGAGAACCCAGACAGAGGTGCGTGCGGCCCATGGTCCTTACAGGAAGTAGCCCATGCCCGTCAGGCAGTATCCGCGGTGGCCGACAAGCTTGACGCCGCGCGTGGGATCGTAACCGCCGAGCTTCAGCAGGACGTCGTGATGCGAAACGGCGGCGGCAAAGGGCTTCAGCTCGCGGCCCTCGGGCTTCCAGGTGCGGATCACCTTGTTGTCATCCTCGGTATTGCTGATGGGGACGGACTCGTGGACGTAGTTGCCGATGATTCTCGTCTTGTTGCGCAGCTCTGCGGGCGCGGGTCAGTCTTGGACTTTTGGTGACTCCGTCATGTCAAAGGAGGCCAACGTCGAGGGAGAGAGAAACGCACCCTTTTGCTTCTCAGCCGCAGCGGCCTCCTGGTCCTTCTGCTGCTTCTGCAGGTCCGTCTTCTTCACCTGCAGGTCAGCATCGTCGACCTTGTTCTTCCTTCGCTGGCCAATCTCCTTCTGGACGGCGCCGATTTGAGCGTTGAACTGGGTGACCTTGTACTGTTCTGTAGACCTGTCAGTCCAACTGGAGCCGACGTGCCGAAGAACGCATGCCAAAAAGAGGCATGCCAAAACGAGGCATGCCAAAAAAAGATGTCAACAAAAGCCATGACGAACCGCTGCGCGCCTCCTGCCACAGCGCAATAACCTCGTCGACGAGCTCTACCGGGTCGCCACGCTGGCGCTGGCTCTCCCTGATCTTCTCGGGGTCGCCGCCGCGTTCGGCAATGAAGTCCAGGGCGTCGAGCATGGCTGATTTTTTTTTCTTTCCGGGTTTCTTGCTGACGTGGGTGGGTGCCGGGGATCTGGATTTTGTCTCGGTAGATCGAGTCGCTGAAAGTGAGGGGCAGTTTTCGCGCGTCCCCGGCAGAAGAGGGGTGTTTCTGGCATATGCGATTGATCTTTTGGCGGGGACCGTGTGTGAGTCAGACGGGCAGTGAGTTGCACTGTGGAGGGGCGACCAAGCATCGGGTACCCTATGTGCCTTCGGGAGGGCACGTGACTGTCCCCTATTCCTCGTCTGTCGCCCTGAACAAGGTACTCAACTCATCAGACAGTCGTTGATTAAGAAAGTTATCATGCCATTGAGATTCGCTGGAGATTATGAAGTATATTCGTTCAGTCAAAAAATCAGGCCCAACTCCAACCCGCAGCGCAGTCCCCATGCCTTACTGAATCTCATGTCTTTGGCCTCTGATGCTCCTCTAACCAGGGTAATGACATGGTGTTTTCCCGTCCTCAATTCACCTCAGTCGATGCGGTACGACGTTTGAATCGCCGCCCCCAGTCTCTGGATAGCTGTGCTCATGGCCTCCTCCGATGCGCTCGCAAAGGTCGCCCGGAAGAACATGTCCTTCGCAGGCGTGCCAGGCTCAGTACGGAACCAGGAGCCCCGCGCACAGAGAACGCCGTTTCCAATGGCCTTGTTGAAGATGTCTTCCTCAATATCCAGCAATGAACGCTGCGGGTAGTCGGGGTGCTTGGTATGGTCGACCTTGAGCCAGAGCTGCAAGCCGGTTAGTGTCAAAAAAAAAAAAGAAAAAAAAACCCCCCCCAGGTGGTGGACGGGCCGTAGGCAACTTACGAACATGCCCGCGGCAGGCGGGGTCCAAGATACAATATCCTTCGGCAAGTGGTCCTCGCAGGCGGCGAGCAGCATGTTGCGGCGCCGCGTATAGTTCATCCTCAAGTCGATCAGCCACTTCAGGTAGCCCTCGTGGCCCCACGTCTCGTCCAGCAGCTTCCACAGCATGACCTGTGAGAAGCCGCTCGGGCCCTGGTTGGCGACCTCGGCGTGGCGGATATATCGCTCCACCATCTGCGCCGACGCTGTGATCCATCCGAGTCGTGAGCCTGGCACCAGTACCTTGGAGAAGGAGTCCATCCGCAAGACGCGGCCGTCCGTGTCCATGCTTAGCAGCGAGGGGACCAGGTCGGCGAGGAACTGGTCAACACTCGCCGGTGGTGGCGGCACCGGCGCATCCTTGCCGGCATAAGGCTGCATCTGCAGGAAGTAGTAGGGTTCATCCTCGATGATGTACACATCGTGCTTCTGACACACAGCGTAGACGGCGCGGCGACGCTCAGGTCCCTGGGTGGCACCGGTGGGGTTCTGGCCTGAAGGAACAGTGTACAGAACATGCGGCTTGCGGGCGCCGCGCGCCTTCTCGTCCCACGATGTCAGGAGCTCGTCCATGCTCTCGGGCAGCAGGCCCTCGGCGTCCATCTTGACGCCAAAGGTCTTGATGCCCAGGGGGCCGATGGTTTCGAGGGCGGTCGAGAAGCTGTACTCCTCGGTGAGGACCGAGTCACCCCTGTCGCGGTCGCAGAGCATGCGCAAGGCCTGCTCGAGGGCGCCGGTGCTGCCGACTGTCTGACACACCTTCCAGTCTGCGTACGGTGGGTTGTAGACCAGTTCGGTGTGTTCTGTGACGAAGCGCATCATCTGAGCGGAGCCCGTAGACTGGCCATAGTTGAGGGCGATGGACAGGTCGTATTCCGACTTGCCGTCGCGCACATCATACTTGCCTATGCTAATGGTCTGTGCCGTGGGACTTTGTGCCGAGAGATTGTCTTTCTCAGCGAAGTCTGGTGGCGTGGGCACACGCATGGTGATCTCTGAAAAGGGGAAATACTCGCTCGACGGCAAGCCGCCGCCGAGGGAGATGAGACCTGGCGTCTTGAGGAAACGAGCGGCTTGCTTCAGGGTGCATGGCTTGCGCACCGCGGCTTCGTGGCTCAGGTGGTCTACGGCCTCTTGGTCAGCGAGAGTCGGGGGCCAGAGACTCGAGCACCGGCTTTCTTACGGTCCCATCGTTTGGCCTCCGGCTTGTCATGAGATGGCGCCTTGAACATGTCACTGTCAGAGACGGCAGCCACGCCGGCGACGAGCTTGCCAGCCTTGGCCCGCCGCTCCCGGATGCTGTCGAAGACGGATATCGGTTGCTTGTTCTCGAGCACGGCATCTTGCTGCACCGGCGCGGCCTCACCGGCCGAGTTGAGCTTTGGCTTGGCATGGAATGATCGTCTGGATATGAGTCCGACTGGTGCGGTCTGGCAAGCTATGGCGGACATGGCTGTGATGTTCCGCAGGCGTAAAGCACGTTGGGTTGCAAGGTGACCCATTGTGAAAGCGGTCGCCGGGGATGGTATGGGTTTTGTATTGCCGTTGCTGATCTCGATCCGACTGTGTAGCGTTGAACTCTAGTGCGTAGCGTTCGTAGCGTTGAAGCTGAGGGAGTGAGGTGTAGGGAGGGCGGTTTCATTGTCCTTCCCCATCCATCGAACCTCTTACACATCGTGACTCGAGATAAGGAGGGGGAGGCAAGCTCGACCAGCGGATGACAGGGCGGGCAGGTGGATTGGCGGGGCATTTCCGCTGGTACCCGCAGCTACCCATGTCATTCTGGACGCATAGAGGCGCTATGATTCGCTGAGGTTTCAGGGGTCCTGCACTGTGACCTCCTTCCCTCCCCCCCCACCCCTTCTTCCCGTGCCAGAGCACGCCCTTTGGCAGCGCCCTGGAGGAACGCCCTGGAGGGACGCCCTGGGCCGGCGCCGCACAGCGCCCTGTACAGCGTCCGGGTGACGTTCTAGGGCAGGGCAGGAGCCGCGTTGCTTTTGGCACCGGCGGGCAGTTGCGGCTCTCGTTCGACGTCACGCGCCCAGTGAGTTGGGAAGCTACGACAAGCACCTGAAGGAGGAAAGTCGGCCTGGGAACGGTGCGAGGGGAAGGTGTGCGTGCTGTGGGGTATTGGGCTTTCGATTGCATCAGAATTGCTTTCCTGCGTCTTGCACGCTGTTCGTCTTCCTTTTGCTGAAGCTGCCCGATGATGCAAGAAGCCGGCCGCTTGCTCGTTGGTCGAGTTGGTGTAGTGATGTGGGTAGTGCTGGGGAATACTGGAGAAGTGGATACCTTTTTATCGTTTTTATCAAAGGTTTTATCAGTCGACCTGGTTGAGCCACGAACACGTACAGGACAGCTCGAGAGCAAGAGCGAAACACGTCGTCGGACCTCGAAATCTCCGTTTCATGACGATGGATCCAATGACCGCATATTTTAGAAGGCATTGACTACGAATCGAGGCGAGTGAGAGGAAAGAGACGTACGTCGCTGCGCCAAGCAGCTCGTCATGCCAGCCACCTTGATTCCTCCAGCCACACATTTTCAGCCACGCTACGGCCAATCAGCACGCGCCATTCTGCTCTTCAGGCTCCTCCAGCGCTTGTCCCAACCTCCCCCAAATCTCCCCCCATGTCGTTGATACGACAACAGGACCCTGAAAACTGCCCACGCTGGCCCGGCTTCAGCTTCGTATTCCCTGGCCCGCCGGCTGGGACTTGCACGGCCAAGCGGTTTCCAAGATCTCGAGGTGCTCGACACTGCGTTTGGGCCCCACCGTCCCGTCGATTGGGTCGCCACATCCTTGAACTTGCAGGCTGGGAACGTCTCCCATATAGATTGCCATGCCGCCGCGTCCGCCCTTGGACGGACTCTTGTCCCAGTTGTACCATACCAGTCACTTTACCACCTGCTCACCCTATTGTCTCCTTGTCTACCGTCACAAGAGACATATCGATACAGAGGCAACCTCCTTCGCCCGAGGCTGACTGAACATCATCGACAAGCCTCACTGAGTACATACCATCTGGGCTCAAGCGAGGCACCTTCTCCAACCTCGCCATCTGCTCGCCTGTTCTGTACGAAATATTGTTTCGGTTCCGGCGTCCCTTCACCTCTCTCCAGCGCACACACAGACACAGACACAAAAAATGTTCTTCGCAAGAACAAGGAGCCCCGCAACCTTGGCAGCGGCAGCGGCAGCAGCATTCTCAACATTGACAGCGGCCCAGACATGGACGGATTGTAACCCTCTGACAACAAGTATGCTCTCCACCTGCCTGCTGACCCACCCGCCCCGAGACATCCATCACTGACAATTCCCCCGCGTAGCATGCGAACCTAACACGGCGCTCGGCATGGCCATTGACGTCGACTTTGCCAACGGCGCCGTCGACACCTTTATCGAAGCCGGCTCGCCGACCTACGGCCGCGACGGCGCCAGCTTCACCGTCGCCGCCTCGGGCCAGGCCCCGCAGCTCATGTCGCTCTTCTACATCATGTTCGGCCGCGTCGAGATCACACTCAAGGCGGCCCCCGGCGCCGGCATCGTCTCCTCCCTCGTCCTCCAGTCCGACACGCTCGACGAGATCGACTTTGAGTGGCTCGGCGCCGACCCGCACGAGGTCCAGACCAACTACTTTGGCAAGGGCCAGGTCACGTCCTACAACCGCGGCCAGTTCCACAAGATGGACAAGAACAACCAGGACGAGTTCCTCACCTACGTCTTCGACTGGACCAAGGACCGCACCGAGTTCTACGTCGACGGCACCCTCGTCCGCACCCTGACCCCCGCCGACGCCGACGACAACCAGTACCCCCAGTCCCCGATGCAGGTCCGCTTCGGCGCCTGGTCCGGCGGCGACCCGGCCAACGCCCCCGGCACCATCGCCTGGGCCAAGGGTCCCACCGACTTCGCCCAGGGCCCCTTCAGCATGGTCGTCCGCGACCTCAAGGTCATCGACTACTCCACCGGCAAGCAGTACAAGTACACCGACACTCGGGCAGCTGGCAGTCCATCGAGGCCGTCGGCGGCACCGTCAACGCCAACGAGGGCAACGCCGACCAGGTCGCCGTCACCGCCACCGCCGCCGCCGAGACGGGCGGGCCCGCCCCCACCGTGCCCCCCGGCGGCATCGGCACCGACGAGGCCACCGCCCAGCAGACCGGCTGGCCCTGGGACGCCGCCGACAGGCCCAACGGCGGCTCCGTGCCCGAGGGCTGGCGCATCACCGAGGAGGGCAAGCTGCGCGCCATTGGCGCCGGCGCCTCGCTGCGCCCGCACGTGCTGCTCCTGGCCCTGTCCTTCTTCGCCGGCGTCGTGGCTGTCGTCAGGAGGTGAAGCCTCTCCCTTCCGATTTTGAGAGAGAAAAAAAAAACGGGAAAGAAGGGGAGGCCTTTTTTTGTGTACGACCAAACGATATCAACTTATTTTTATGCTTTGGAATGGGAAAACGAGACGTTACGACGATGGAGATGAGGAAGAGATGCGAGGGGGGGCATGCATGAAGCGCATTGGATCATCATTTTAGCATAGCGACAGCCTGAGCGGCCCTGGAATTCGAGAACCCATAGATGTGTGTCCTTTTTTTGAAAATGGGCCACGAAGCATTAGAGGAATATATTTCCCCAAAGATACCAGTTACTCTACGTTCCTTTCCCAGACTTCGTGGATACAATCCTACTGTCATTTTCATCACAACTCGCATGCCTTCATACTTGCTTACTTGGCTGACCAGATGTCTTTGTGCGGCTGTGAAAGTGGCACATAACATAAGACAAGCACGGGAGAAAAAAGTGCACGCTCCTGCATACGATTTGATCTGTTAATTTATTCATTTGTTGACTTGCTAATTGGTCGGTGTCCAAGTCTTATACATCGACGGCATTGTAGGCCTCTCCGCCTTCCCCCCAGCGCAAACAACAAGCAACGCCCATCGTTGCGCGAATGTCATCCTCAGACGGCCTCCCAACCAAGTCCCCTAGCACCATAAGCAAAGAAAATGCCACCAGAATGCCGGCCTCCCCCTTCGATCATAGCTTTTGAGACAACCTGCCAGGCACCTAGCCGGGGCTCTGATGGCCAGGCTACTTTTGGCAAAGAAGGTCGCAGCAGCACCAGCCTCTCCCTGGCAATTCGAATGTATTGTATACAGAACGACACAGCAAGCTGCTGTTTCGCTTCAGGTCGCGCTGGTCGAACAGTGCCGCCTAGAATTCCCACGTGTCGTCATCCACCGACTGAATGGCCCAGTTGAATTTCTCGCGCATAGTCTTCGAGAAGAACTTCTCGATAGGCACGTCAAACTTTCGTGAGAACACAACCGTGAGGCGTGGATCGATGTAGTTCTGAGATAGGTTAGCATGCTACAGAACACCGCTTGGGTGGCATCATGACTCACCAGCTTACTGGTACCCAGGGCAACCTCCTTGTTGCCGTCACGGTCCTGGGCTTGAAGTTCCAGGTTCTTGGCGCGCTCCTCAATCTTCTTCGCCCCCTCCAAGAGTTTCTCCACGGTGGGGCTTCTGCCTTCGGCTTCGACCTTCTTTGTCTTGTGCTCCTTCTTGAGCTTCGCGAGCAGTTCCGAGGCAGCCTTGAGACGCTCCTTAAGCTCCTTTTCGGGTAGCTTCTTGGAACCTTCGGCAACAAGCTTCTCGTTGTCCTTTTCAAACTTCTTGGTGATCTTCGTTCGCTGCTCCTCGTAAAGGAAATTCAAATGCTCCTCGATCCACTCGTTATCGAGCTCCTCGTCAAGCTTGAAGAAATCCACTCCGAGCTTCTTCTTCTGCTTGGGGTCGACGTCAAGGATCATCATCTTAGTACGCCACTGCTGGTACTTCAGACCTTTGATGCGGTCTCCAAGCTTTTCCATCTGGGCCTGATGACCGGCACCAACAGTCCGCTTGTGGTTACAGAGGATGGCGACTTTGCGATTGCAGTCGTTGTAGAGCTTCACCTTCTCTGCAATCGTGGCCTTCTCCACGGGGAGCTCTTGGAGCAGCCGCGACATGGTGAAGGAGGCGTTGTAGGTACGGAACACCTTGGCAGTGAGACCATCCATGTAGCTCTTCAAGTGTTTGTTCAGCTGCGTCGTGGTCAAGCGGTCAAAGATGTCATCACCCTCACCCTTGGGAGGCTTCTTGAAGATCTTGAGGTTCTTGAAGACCTGGCGTTCAACAGTAAACTCGTCAAAGAAACGGATACTGTCTTTACCCAAGAAGTCGAAGACGACAGTGTTGGGCTCCTTGAGGGTGACGTGCTCAAACTTGAGAGAGCAGCAGCCGACAGTCTCAGCCTCTTCCTCGGCATTCTTTTCGTTACCGGCTCGAAGCGCGAACTTGTCGATCAAATACATGGCGGTAGCGCGCTGCCTGTCAGCCATCGTCTCACTCTTGAGGTCCTTGCCGTAGTCGCGGCGAATTCTGTCGATGTGCTTCTTCAACTCGCGCGCCTTTTCGAACTTCATGTGATCTGACTTGCCCTTGACGGAGCTACTGGAGCCCGTCATGACGTACTTGTACGCGCCGTTGATGTTTTCCTGCCATGACGCGAGCCACGTAGCCTTGTTGTCGTGTACGACAGCCTTCCACTTGTGACCATCAGGAGGCTTGGGAATCTTTGCGTCCTTGCCAATGTTGATGGTGATCTGCTCCGGGAAAACTTGCTTCTTGATTCTACCCGTCTTCGGGTGGTCGCCACGCCCACGGAAAAGACTGGGAGGCTCGACGCGGAAGTTGCCCATCTTCTCTTTGCGACCATCCCAGAGGCAGTATTTGAACGGTTCCTCCCGCGCGTCTTTTTCCTCCTTGATCTGCTTCTTCTCCTCCTTGGTTCGGTTCTTCCTCATGGCACTTTGCTGTTCAGCGTAGTCGGCCATGGGCTGCCAGTTGATTTTGTGGAAGTCCTTGATATCAACCTTTTTGCCATCCTTGTCTGTCGCCGGGCCATGCTCCTTGATGACCTCGCGGAAATCCTCAAAGAAGTTCTTCTGGAACGTAGGGTTGTCCACATTGTTCTTGGAGTGGAACATGGATCCGAAGAACCATGCAGCTTCCTCGACTTGGAGAGGGAGATTGAGTGGCTTGCCGTCGTAGACGAGCTTGACGTTCTTTGGAAGCGGCTCGTACTTGTAGTCCATCAACACGCCATTATGCTCGAGTGTGGTCCACTTGACACTGTCATCTTCTTTCTTTGGCTCGTTCCACCACTCATCCACAGCCTCGTCTTCCTCGGCCTCCTCGCTCTCTTCCTTTTTGGCGGGCCTGCCCTTTTTCGCTGGCGTGACGGCCTTTGTCTTCGTACCCTTGGCCGGCGTCTTCACAGGCGTAGCCTTCTTAGCCTTCTTAGCAATGGGCTTGTCAGAGTCGGACTCGTCCTTGACGACGCGCTTTTTGGCGGCACCCACACCGTTGGACTGGCGTCTAGGCTTTGCGAGAGGCTCGTCATCGGAATCATCCTTGATGGTCTTCTTTGCAGCAGGCTTCTTGGCTTTGCTCTCCTGTGCCCGAATGGCTCTGGCCTCCTTCGCGGCGTCCTCTTCGATGCTTGCCTTCTTCGCAGCGAGCTTCACGCTCAGTGGTTGATCATCGTCAGAGTCGGACTCGGGGAGGGCAGTTTCCTTGTATGATGGGGGCATCTTGGCCCTCTTCCTCATGATGGGCACATCATCGTCGGAATCGGACTCCTGTTTCGTTTTCGACTTGGTCTTCTGGCGTTTTGCCTGCATGCGTGGTTAGTCTCGCCTCTCGAGACACCTGCAGACCTGCGGTAACCTACCAGTGGCTTGTCATCATCACTATCTGAACCATCATGGTAGTTGATCTTAGTGATTGAGGTGCGTGCCTTCCGCTTGGCGAGTCCGTCTTGGGCAGGTGAGAGATCCATGTCGTCGACAACGGGACCATTGCGCACAGAGATGCCGGCCGGTGCTGGCTTCATCTTGGAATCGGTGGCGTCCATGGCCTTGTCTTCAGCTCTAGAGATTTTGGAAGCGGAGACTATCGAGTGTCTGTCAGAACCTGGATAAGTGGAAAGGGAAGAAAAGTCGTCTCGAAGAAGGCGCGTCAAGTCACCCCAAGGTGAGTGACACGTCAACAAGGCTTGGGGGGGTTGTAGAGAGCGGAAGGCGCAATGAGAGGGATGCATGCGCCAGAACAGCAAATTCAGAAAAAACTTACCATGACCGTTGGACCTCGCCAGAGGCATATCATCGTCGGAGCTGGTAGCCATGGCTGATGCGAGCCCGTGGGGTTGCTGGCTCGACACTAGTGGGTGGTATTATGGAGTTCGGACTCGGTGAGAAAATCGCGGCGGCGCGGTTGCTGTAAGCTGTCGATGCGGTTCGCAGTAGCAGTTTGTCGAATGGTCGATTGACGAGAATTGAAGGTTTGAAGGCAAAAAAAGATGGTAACTTCGACCACTCCGCACTTCCAGCCCCACGCTAGATGGTTTGCAGGAGGGATAGGATCTGCAGGGCCGTCACGAATAGAGGAAGAAGATGAAGGGCCAGACTGAGGGAAGGGCAGCTTTGGCTTGACGATTTAGATGGGGCGGCCCTGGGAGTTAAGGTAGGAACAATACGCCCGGGCGGCTGAGGTGGCAGGTGGGTGGAGCCTCGCGCCGTATTCCTGTTCCCTCCTTGGCTTGCTTGGCTCCTCTTGTTCAGTCAGAGTGTCCAGTGTCTGGTCCACAGCCTCACGTGACTCGATTCCTGCCAAACCCGGCTAGCCGGGAAAGTCCGACATTGGCTGCTCGCCCGTTGCCGGTTGAAAATAGCCTCTCAACCCCATCGACAGCCCATCAAGCACTCGCCCCAGCCTGTCAATTGGCCTTCTAGACGATCCGCGGTCAATTGAAGCTTCCTCCGGTGCAAGGTCCCTTTCACCCCCTTCATCTTCCATAATGCTCTCCCGCGCGGCAAGGCCAGCTCTGCGAGCTGCTGTTGCGGCTCCTCGGTAAGTGGCTCGGTCCTTGGAAGAAGTCTGGCAGAGTCTTGGGAGGACAACGCGACCTCGCGCCCGTCGATTGGACAGCGAAAGATGGCTCGGAAGAGCTGGAGACGTCGCAGGAATCGAGATGCGATGGAACAATGATGCTGACGACTCGGATGCAGCGTCGCCGCGAGCACCCCCAGCACCGCCGCCACCTATGCCACTCTTCGTGAGATCGAGGGCCGTCTCAAGTCCATTCGCAACATCGAGAAGATCACCAACACGATGAAGATTGTTGCTTCCACCAAGCTCACTCGCGCCCAGCGCTCCATGAACGACTCCCGTGCCTACGGTGAGACCTCCAACCAGGTTTTCGAGTCGGCCGAGACCAAGCCCACCGAGGGTGAGGGCAAGAAGGAGCTCATCGTCGTCTGCTCCTCCGACAAGGGTCTCTGTGGTGGTATTCACTCTGGTCTGTCCCGTTACATCCGCCGCACCACTCCCGACGCTGGCCCCTTCGACATGGTCATCATCGGCGAGAAGTGCAGGTCCCAGCTCCAGCGCACCAACGGCAAGAACATCGTTCTCAACTTCGCCGGTGTTGGCAAGGACGTTCCTACTTTCGGTGACGCCGCCGCCATTGCCGACCAGATCGTCCAGCTCCCCACCGAGTACTCGAACGTCAAGATTGTCTACAACAAGTTCATTAACGCTCAGAGCTACGAGCCCGCTACCATTGATGCCTTTGACGTCGAGGCCATCACTGCCTCCGGTAAGCTTTCGACGCAGTGAGAATCGACACCAAGGACCCGTGTGCTAATGTGTTGTTTCTATAGCCAACTTCTCCTCCTTCGAGGTTGACGAGGAGCTTCTCCCCAACCTCCGCGAGTACGCCCTTGCCAACTCCCTCTTCTGGGCTCTGGCCGAGGGCCACGCCTGCGAGCAGTCCGCCCGTCGCAACGCCATGGACGTGAGTAGATTCATAGATTTTTTTTTTTTTTTTGAGATGATCCAAGTGACTGACACACGACAGAATGCTTCCAAGAACGCCGGCGAGATGATCAGCAAGTTCCAGATTCTCTACAACCGTACTCGCCAAGCCGTCATTACGGGCGAGCTGGTTGAGATTATCACTGGTGCGACGGCCTCGGAGGACATGTAATCTGCGAAATGCATCGCGTCGGAGAATACCATACCTCTTCCCTTTGTATCAAGCTCTCGAACGATGGCCACCCATGCCTCGGTGTACCAAAGCCTTCCCAATAAACCCTTGACCTAGAGATGAGACGGTCACGTTTGAAAACAAAAACCAGCGCCGCATATAATATTTCGCGTGAATGAGATGAATGTTTGTGTATGTGCGAGTCTGTATTGTGAGGACTTTACTGTATAGTGAGGTCCAGGCCACCAAAAAAAAAACACGAGAAGCCAATCGCCCTGTTGCGGTCCTTAGAATCTGTTCACCTCGCGCCGCGGCGAAATGCCAAAAGGGTATGTGCCGATATTTCCGTAACACCGTATCGCCGCTCGGCCGGAGCCACAACTGCTCATCTGCACCGCACTTGGGCTCTGACTACGCCTGTAAAACAGCACCCGCCCCTCCTCTCAGTTTCTACTCAGACACGCTCTCGTCGTCCTCCGCATAGTCCACAGGCTTACTCGTGCGACGATGCTTTCCATCGGCGGTAAGCGTCGCGGAACCAGCCAAATCGTGCTCTTCCTCGTACTCTGCCCGCAAGTTGATGGCGGCCTCATCCCACCGAACAGAGCCGTCGTTGTACTCTTGCACAGCCAGCGCGTGCGCGGCCTTGGCCTTGACGGCGTCCTCCTCAAACGGCTTGCGCTCCTCGGCCGAGGCTGCCCTCCACATCTTGGACGTCATGACTCTGACATCGTTGGGGCTGACCTTCTTCTTGCCGGAGCGCTCCTTCTCGCATCTTTTCCGCGCCTCGTCGAAGAATGCCTTGTTGTAGAGAACGTATGCGTTGGCAGCCACCTTGCCAGGCGGGATGGGCCGCTCACCGATGGTGCTGATGATGTAGTCCCAGACCGCTGCCTCGTGAGCGTCGCGGCGCACGCGCTCGGGGTCGTAGACTTCGACCGGGCTTTTGCGTTTGAGGACCGCGCTGTTCTTTGAAAGAACGAGTGGCGAGGGGATATCGATAGGGCCCAGCATCGCGTCAAAGACTTCCGAGGCCGCCCGCAGTCCAGACATGTAAGCGCCGTGTACCGTCGCCGGGTGCGTTCCGATGGTGTGCTCCCCTGCAAAGTACAGGTTGCCAACAGGTTTGGCCATGACATCGTAATCATGAGGATGCATACCGGGCCCTGAAGACGAGTAGCTGCCTCTGCTGAACTTATCGGAACCCCATCGGGTAATGACCGCCTCGACAGGGAAGGGAACCTTGCGGCCGAAAACGCCTCGGAGTATGCCAGTGGCTTCCTTGACGAGATCCTCATTACTTTCTCGCTCAGTGTCGAAGCCTGCAACGCCTGCCATGAGGGCCACAAGGCATGGTAGACCGGTCGTTTGGGTAACGTTGAACCACTGGAAAAACCGTCCGCGTTGTGAGGCGTAGTCGCTCTGAGCAACACTGTGCCGGTTCGGTGCGTCTCGCAAGACGCCAAATATGTGTCTTTCGGTATCCCAGAAGGGTTTATCATACACAAGGATCACCTTGTTGAGGACACCAAATCCAATGCGCTCAATGACATCAGTCTTCCATCCTGGCAGAGGCGGGTCGAACTCGACGCTGCCCTGCTTCAAGACTCCAAGCGGTATGGTTGAGACAACGTAGTCGGCTTCAACGACGGTGCCGTCCTCACATTCGACAAGTGATCGCTTCAAACCGCCTTCGCTGCTGTACTTGATCTTGTGAACGGGAGCATTGGTCTTCAAGTCGAGTGGCGTGGGGCACAAGGCTAAGCCACGCGGGACCGTCTGGTATCCACCGGCGACCATAGTATGCTTGCCTTCCCATTCATTGCCCGCATCAATGTCCCAATTGCCCAGGCTCAAATTATGCAAGCTCGTAGCGTTGCTATACTCTAGGTTGGCGACGTGCCAGTTGATGAGCCGATGATCTTGAGCCGTCAGGTCGACAAGGTTGCGATACTGCCCGATGGCCTCGTCAAGGACAGAGCCGAGGGTGGCATCAGGCCGGGCCGCCGCGTCGTCGAGATCAATATTGGCCTCTGGTGTAATGTTGTTTTTCAGCGTCCATCCCATCTCTTTCGCCTTCTCTGAGGCTTTGCTGGTAGCTGGAGTGCCCGGCTCGGTGTGGATTCGACCAGTCAGCTTGTCTGCAGATACCGGCACACGGTTTACTCGTTCCGGAACGTTCTGTTGCGAGACGGGCGCTGCGTGCGGCAGCGCTGCTGCTGCTTCTTCAGACTCGGCAATTGTTTTGCTTCCATCGGTTCCGCTGTCGCGCCCGTGCTCGATATAATCATGATTGCCTCTAATAAGTTTGGAAGGCTGGTTGTGATGCTTGTATTCGCTGACTCGATCGAGACAGTCGTTGTAGAGTTTCTCAACCAGGTCGTCCCTCAATGGGTCCACAGGCCGACCGTTCGAATCGTAAATAGTCGTCTCTGGTCGCAACGCTCGATAGTGGAGGCCCAATTGGCCGCGCAGGAGGACATTGATCGGATTGCCGCGCTCGAAGCCTGTAATAATCATACCGCCCATCTCAGCGGTGTACCTTTCGCCGGGGAACCCAGGCACCGACAAGGTAGGCTTTGTCGTGAAGGCTCGTGAGTACACACGACCGCCGACCCTAGTGCGTCCTTCCAGAACGACAACTTTGGGCGGCAATTCGCCCAGTTCTCGAAATTGATCCTTGTATTGTTTCGCCAGATTCTCCAACTGCCTCGCGCAGCCCAGGCCGGACATGCCGCCTCCGATGACGACAATCGTTTTTTGCTTCGTTGTCGGTGGTTCTTCTTCTTTCTCTTCATCTACCGTCGGGAACTCGACACATCCAAAGTTGATGAATCCATTGCGCACTAACCAATCATAGCAGACGCTGGCGACGTCGAACCATCGCACACTGGCACATCCAATTGCTTGTTCCCGCGTAACGGGCACACGTGGATTGTGGTACCATAGTCGTACAATGCCGTTCCTGACATTCAGGTATGTAGTCACTTGGTTGTGGGTAATGTGCTGGCGCAGGAGCTGGTATTCTCCTTGGTGTAATGAGAATGGATCCAGTCTCGAAGCCTCAACGGCGCGTATACATTCAGCAGCGTACGTGATGTCGTCCAGGCCCGCCGGAACAGAAGACTTGGGCTCAATGTCGTACGTGCGTCTCGGCACCTGGCGAGGTTGTGAATGTCGTGCTGATGAGAGAGCGGGCTCCCGAGCTGCGTCAAGGTCGACGGGAGTCGTAGCCTTACTAGAGACGGATGACAGCAGAGAGGACAGTTCGGATTGTTCCGACGTATGTGACATTGGGGACTCTAAAGAGTTGCGGTTCGTCTGAAGAATGTCGCGGTGAGGCGAGGGTTCTGCCATGTCTTCGTTGCCTGAGAATCTGGGTGAGGTCAGAGGTGCTAAGTAATGAATCTCAACAGACAACTATGGATGCAGCTGACAGCAAGGGGTTGAAGTGTAGGTCAGTAGATAATACGTACTCTGCTGGTGAGGCCACAGCTGATGTGGCCATCGAGGTATCATTCATCGAGTCGTCAACATCCATGTCTTCGCCGTGGACGACGATCTCAGAAGCGATTTCTGACATGGCTTCGAGCGAGATTTGACTGCTTGCTGAAGATGTGGGATCTCTCAAAGGCGATATCGAGAATGAAGTCTTGGCAGTCTTTGAATGTGGTGACGAATGCAACATATGTGAGTTAAGGAACCCTGACGGGGTAAATAGTTCCTTCCCAGACCCAATTCCCAGCTTGTCCCTCGACCTGGGACTTGTTCTCATCGTATAGTCGGCCGGTGGGACGATTGGGCTGGTCTTGGGTGGATATATAGGAGTGGTATCTGGAAATCGGATGTCGCAAGAGCAGGGGTTCTCGACCTTACTGCCATCAGAGAGCGGAACGTAGGCGGGCAGTCGGGGCCGATATCATCATCGCGCATCAGATGATAGATGAGATGTTCTGAGTAGACATATTAGTTCCGTGGTAAGAGGGAAATCTCACTCCTGAGAGCCAATATATGAGGTTCCTTTGTCGTACCAATTGAGCCGAGTCCGGGGTGAGGCGAGGATGCAGCTGCTTGAAGAGCGTGGCGAGGCCCCAACCAGCCGGTTCAGAGGCTGAGAGAGTGTGGGAGCGAATGCCTCGTATTGAGTTCTTCACTCGATGGTATATTTCGGAGCCGCAGCTATTCTTGCAAGTCGATGCATGTAGATATAAACCCGTAAGACCACTCCTGATGGTGTTGAGCCCGCTGGCGTGGTTCCAGACTCCGCTGTAGAGCCGAAACAGCGGGTCACGTGCATTTTTTCACTACCCGTGCTGGATCGTCTTCAGCGGGACGTCGCCCCAAGTTCCATTAGGCTAAGCACCTCTAACATTCCTCTTGTTCATGTCCGGTTGGCAATTCACTACAGCATTCTAGCTTTGCATGATCCGCATAGTTTCTTTCCAACTGTCATGGACTCGAAAAGTTTCACACAAGGCGCTGAAGCGCGACCAATCTCGGAGCTCCCAACAAGGGCCTATTTTGCAATTCATGGGACTTGCGCTGAAGATGCTGAGAACGACGCTGAAAATAGATGATACACGATCTCCCCCTTCACAACGTTCTTTGAAGACATGACATACCCATCTATGATTGCGCTTGGGTGATGGGTTTGATATCCTTCGCATATGACTGTGTTTCAATCGCAGCATCCATCATCCTATTCCCGCTAATGATCGAGGTGGCACAGATGACGATGTTTCTCCGAGCTGTTGTCAAATACGTCAGCGTACCGTCCGGATGTCCAACTGAAGCAACGTATGGGATTCGACTTACCTTCCTCCTGCTTCGCGATGAATCTCAATGCAGCGATTTCGGTGAACGTGATACCTCCGACGAACACAATGAAGACCGTTTGCTTCTCGTTACCGCCTGAAAGAAGTGCGCGGGCTTTGACGGCCTTGTCCTCCCCTTTCTGGACATTGTAGAAAGTCTGGCCGCGGACATGTTTGACTGCCTCGTCAAAACCATGCCAACCTTGGGCTGCCGACGCACTATTGGATCCTGTGAAGCCATTGCCTTTGGTGACCGTGAGAAGATGCTGCTTCTGCAGCACGCATTGGACAAGTCGAATGGAGAGCGGCGCGTATCCGCTGTACACGTAGGCAATGTCATTCGGGTCGTCTTCCTGAACCTCGTCGACAATGAGTCGCAGGAGGCGCCGCAGATAGGAGTAATTTGTCTTATCGCCAGAACTTCCAATCATTCCAGCCAATGGCGACGATCGTGAGAGGAATAGTTGGAGCTTCTCGAGCTTGTTGAGTGTCATGATATGCTGGTACCCGTATCCCTGGAGAATGAGTCGTCGGAACTGGTCGTATTCTTTGGGTTTAACGCCTCCAGAGATGCACGAGTAGATACAGAGCAATCTAAGGACTTCCGGTAATGGTGTGTCGCGAGCAATCAGCTCCTCGATGGCGTCAAATTGCGAGGATGGATCCGCTCCTGCTGCCAGGTTTTGCTGGACTTCTAGGAGGCCCTTGAATTGATCCGTTCTCGTGTACTTGACAATCTCTTCAGCCAGGCCTGTGTGAATTCGCAGGCTCTGGTGTTCTTGCTGATATGCGGGTAGCTTGTTGACGAAGTCCTTTAGCTCGGCGATCGACTTTTGGTTGTTCCGGCCTTCGTAGTCCTTCTGCACGGTTTGAAGCCGGCGAGCTTGCTGGCCAAGCAAATTGCCAACAATGGCAAAATTCTTGTCGCGAAGCTGTTCGAACTGTTTATCTGAGGAATCCAGCTGTATCTTCCGCTTGCGTGTCTGCGCACTGGCTGCGGTGGATTGAGCTGGTGCACCAACGACGGTCGTGTCGACCTCTGCCTGATTGTTCTGAATGCCGAATAGTTCGTCAATGAGGCCCTCGTATGTCAATTGGGTGAGAAGTGGTGTGGCAAAGTCGACTTCGCGGTCGATTATGATGGCACTTTCGATCGTCGTGCTCGGGGCCAACCCGCCATCTCGTTGGACTTGAACCGCATCGTCGCCAGCCAGTACTTCCTGTCGCATGCGCGCCAGCAGGTCGGCCACACGTTTCGCGTTGTCGCCCTTGCCGATGATTCGAGGGAAAAGTCCGTGGTTTTGTTGGATCTCCATCAACGCTTTCGCCATGAGAAACGACGGCGTCATGTCTTTGTTCAGGTAGAGGTCGGTAAAGGATTCATCAAGTTCGAGTGAGAGAACATCTCTTTCCAGCGGGAAGAAGTGAAGAGGCAGCTCGAATATGTTGACATCTCCCAAGACACCAGCCTCTTCGAGCTGCTTGTCTGAAACGAGAGTTCGCCGCGGGACCCAAAAGATGTGAAAGTCATGACCTGTCTGGCTTTCGCGTTGGAGTCGTCTGATGTGAGCTGGTCATCGTCAACAACCTGTCGCCACATCGCTATCTGAGGAACAGAAGACGGGCAGGGATCATCCGAGGCTGGGTTATACCAAGACATGGGGCTTGAGCCAACTGACCTGCTATCTTGGGCGCACTACGGGCGCATTCACCCCTCGCTATGAAGACGACATTGCGCTGGCTGGTATCTGCGTTGTCGTTCTCCAGGAAGAAGAACTTGTCGACTCCGTACTCTTGAAGCGTCGCAACTTTCACGATGGCGCCGATGGGGCCGGCCAGGCTGCGCTCGAGGACGAGATTGAGCTTGCCGCGGACCTGGTCGCAAGCACACTCGATTAGCCCAACATTGATGCTGATGAGGATGGGAATGCCTTACTTACTCCCTCTAGCAAGTTGAGCAGGTCTTTTCGGGCTTTGTCCCTGATCTGGTCGGTATCGAAACTGACTCTCGGGGCCATGCTGGGCTGCCCACGAGGTGAGGTGTGGTGAGGGAGCTAATCGGAGCTTGGGAACTTGAAGTACGAGATGCAGGAGTGACGACGGAGATCTCCAAGCTTCCGGGTTCGATCGGCCAGTGGTTGTCACGAAATTGGGTCCGCGCTGGGGAGGACCACCACTGGCAAGCGGCTGCGTCAGCGGGGCATGCACGGCTGGCGGGGAATTGGGGGATCCATCTCGGATGTGTCCCTGGCGCCCAGACTTGGGACATTTCGCCGCGAAAACACCAGTCAAACAAAGCCTGTCGCGATTTGCCAGCAAACTAGCTTCTGATTCAAGGCGTCCAGTGATATCATTTTGGGGGGTTCCATTTGACACTCTAGAGCTTGCTGAGCAAAGCTTTCGCAGAGGCCGTCCCTGCTGAGCCTGATGGAAGGCTGTTCGCTGACGGCCCGTCGCCTATTCCTCGTCACTGTTGATGCATGCTGTGCTCCACGATAGCCGACCTTCCATGTCGCAAAGGAGCAGTACCAGCTAATAAATCAAAGTAATGCCCGCTAGCCCAAACTCCTAAGTAATAACTTTCACCGCACAGCCATCGGTGGTCAACCGAGTGGTTCCACGTCATGTGGGTGATTCCATGCAAATACTCGCCACCTCATCAGAACACAGTTTGCTGCTCTGACTCGAGGCTAACCGTATCACCTTTAACTTTGTGACGCTCTCCGGCACCTACACTGTGTTATCGTGATAGTAAAAGTCGATGTCTCGTGGGCGCTGCCTGTTGCTTCGTACAAAGTCCTCGTCGCCCGGCGGTCGCTCAGCCTTTGAGTTGCCCGTGAGCATGCTCTGCAGGCTCATGCAGATCGTCTCGACGTTCTGCACCGGGCTCCAGCCCTGAGATCCCAGAAGATCCAGGCATATGATGCCGTTCGAGTAGATGTGAGGGTGTAGGGGGATGGGTCGGTCGGTGGTCTTCGAAAATGTGACCTCGGGAGGTTCTGCCAGAACATGAGCAATCAGGTCGGAACGGGAGCTCGCCAGGGTTTTCCGAGGTAGAAGGGGCTGCCCACCGATTGGGTATTGAGGAGAGAACTTGAATTTGAGTCTGTAGATCTGGTCGCGGTATATCGGGTTGTCGTCCAGTACTCTTATGTCCATGAACCACTCCTCAAAATTGTCCGCCGAGATCAGCTCGATGCCAGGCGGCAGACCATTGTTCAGCTGCACAGCAAGAGAGGGTTAGAAGACGTCCGCAAGATAGGGAAGAGCGCGTGGAATGAACCTTATTGAGTTCTTTGGCAAGCCTCTTCGAGGCAAAGCTCACCGACATGATGAAAGCCTACCGAATGGCTGATTTGTCTGGGCGAGGAAGTAATTTTTGGGTGAGAGAAGACCGGAGGGCGGCGGCTCGAGTCGCAGTGAATGCATTTCAGATGGGACAGGGAGGCGATGGAGGGGTCGAGTGGGATGGATGCCTAGTGGGCCTTAGGTGCCTCTGAGTGGACAAGGTCGCTACTGTCAGTGTGGCTCCAGGACCGAAGTGACGCTTGGTTCAGATGGATCCCCAAACGATGCACAGGCTGGCGGGCAAGCTTTTTTGAAAGGCACCCCTCAGATCACCCTACCTACCTCCTTGCTACCATATGGAACCTAGAGGAGGTACCTAGGTAAGTACCCAACGGAAAGTGCAGTCAAGGATTCATGTGCTTTGGCTGCCTGTGCGGCTAATGTTGAACACTAAGACTGAGTGTGAGTGCATACCAAGTACGTATTGTGTCCTGATGCTATTCTTGAATGGAAAAAAAATCCCACATGATTCTCAGAGGTGGTAAAGTTGACAGCGTGTGAAGTCGAGTGCTGTGGTCGTTTGCGGCTTGTCTTTTTCAGCCGCGACGCAAATCCATCACCTTTCTCCAATCCATTTGCAAGGGCCCATCTAGGTAATTTTTTGCGTACTCGCTACTTGGCTGCTTGGCTGCTCATCTCATAGCGATGCAAGCTCTTTGAAAGTAGGTAGGCATTCGTAAACATCAATAGTTGACTTTAATCAGATCCAGTGGTCTTCGTCGGCGGCATGTGGGAACCCACTCGACCACATGCCGCTGCGATGACGACGTACCATCCCGCTGGTGGACAGATTTGCCCGTAGGCCTGCCTCGTAGTGGGATGCGTCCTGATCCGCCTCTGATCCAGCCTTATGGAGGCCCCCCCAGCAGCATGCTTCCCGCCCTGAAGGCCCCAGGCCGTTAGCGGCAGGACGGCAATCCTCCGCCACATACGGCACCCTGACGTCTACGCCCCAAGGCCACTGACCAACCCCGCCCGGGCTCAGGGGCCTTCCGTCAACCTCTCACAAGCGTCGTCACCCCCGACGCAACCCCACTACGGTGATGACCGGTCGCTCCTCCTCCAATCCTGCCGTCGTCTCTGATGGCCTCTGCCCCTCGTTTCTGCGGCTGAGGGTCGAGCCTTCTCTGCTCACTCCCCAGTGCATCTTCACGGGCTTTTGGCGGCGAGGCTCTCTTGACCGTCGGCTGACTGTTACATCGCTGACCTTGAACTCTGTTTAAGAAGAAGCGAGACCCTGCTTCGTCTCTGCGTCTGTTCGCTAGGCTTCGCCTTGCGCTTATCGAGTCCAGATTCACGCCGTTCGTACGTGTATCCACATTCGTCTCTGATCACTTCCCGGCATCTGGCCACTGGGACGACAATTACCCCACATCGTCAGCTTCGAAGATCCCACTCAACCAGGCTGTCCAACAACTCGTGCGTTCCTTCAGCCCCCGATTATCCTTCCTGCCCGAGCTCCGACCTGGCTGTCATCGGTCTTTCTTTTTGCAGCACGTTCTTATTGTGTCTATACAGCACGTGGTGTTGAACATATCGCACTCTGTTTTGCTCGTCCTGAGCTCCTCCCCCCTCCTCCCCCCTTCTGCCTGCCAACCTTGTTGGGCCTCGACGCATCACGAACACCTCTCCCGCCAAGCCAATCATGAGTTGTAAGCCGCTTCTTCCCTCCCGTGCAATGGCTGGTGCGCTGCTCGCATCTTTGCCGAGCGTCTCTGCCCCTCCGACTTCTCCCCTCGGCGTGGCTCAGTCATGTCGCACAAGCTAACCGCGATACCTCACCCCGCAGTTTCCAACATGCTCAGCCGCCTCCAGGGCCAGCCCGAAAGCTACGACAAGAAGTGCGACACCCTCCCCCCGCCATCGTTGCGACGACTCAGTCCTAACGAATGCGCTATGTCTAGGGCCAAATACCGTTTCGGTCGAACCCTGGGCGCGGGTACCTATGGTATCGTCCGCGAGGCTGACGGCCCGACGGGCAAGGTCGCCGTCAAGATCATCCTCAAGAAGAATGTCAAGGGCAACGAGCGGATGGTCTACGACGAGTTGGAAATGCTGCAACGCCTCAAGCACCCCCACATTGTCAAGTTTGTCGACTGGTTCGAGTCTCGCGTGAGTCGACTGCTTTTTTTTTATTCCCGACGGCGGGTCGATGCGCAGCCTATCTGACGCTCCATATAGGACAAGTACTATATCATCACCGAGCTGGCTACTGGTGGCGAGCTTTTCGACCGAATCTGCGAACAGGGAAAGTTCACGGAGAAGGACGCATCACAGACTATCAAGCAGGTCTTGGACGCCGTTAACTACCTCCACATGAACAGTGTCGTCCACCGAGGTATGGAGATTCGAGATGCTGTCCAAATGTCGCTCAAACCAGCTGACAACCCCTGACAGACCTCAAGCCTGAGAATCTTCTCTATCGCAGCCGCGACAGTGACTCGGAGATTGTTCTAGCCGACTTTGGCATTGCCAAGATGCTGGATCGCAAGGACGAGGTCTTGACGACAATGGCGGGTTCGTTCGGATACGCTGCCCCAGAAGTCATGCTCAAGCGTGGCCACGGCAAGCCGGTCGACATGTGGTCCATGGGCGTCATCACATACACCCTTCTCTGCGGATACTCGCCGTTCCGTTCAGAGAACCTCCAGGACCTGATTGACGAGTGCAGCTCCGCCCAGGTCGTCTTCCACGAGCGCTACTGGAAGGATGTCAGCCAGGACGCCAAGGACTTCATCCTCCACCTTTTGCAGCCCGAGCCCGAGAAGCGCTGGACGAGCGAGGAGGCCCTCAGCCACGCCTGGCTCAGCGGCGACAGCGCCACCGACCACAACCTGCTGCCCGAGATCAAGGCTTACATGGCCAAGGCCAGGCTGCGCCGTGGCATCGAGATGGTCAAGCTCGCCAACCGCATCGAGTCGCTCAAGCTGCAGGAAGACGACCCCGACGACACGGACTTCCGCGACGAGGACTTTGCCAAGCACACAACACTGTCCCAAGACAAGAAGGCGCTCTCCAAAGCCGTCAAGGGAGCCATCTTCCGCGAGGTCGTCTTCGCCAAGGTGCGCGAGATGAAGCAGCAGCAGGAGACCCTCACGGTCAAAGAGGAGGCAGAGAAGGAACACAAGAGACGCAGCTTCCACGGCTAGGACGCGGGAAGCTGTAGCAGATGATACGAGACAGGTACCGGTCTCCTACCCCCGTGTTTCCCGAACACGCGGGCAACGGGCGAGAGTGCCATCCATGGTGCGGGTCGCGGTGTAGTGCCTTTTTTTTTGGCTTTTTTTGTCGTCTTCTTTTTTTATCGGTCCCTGCTTTGACCCTCTCTCCTCGATGTAGGTGTGCGGGGAAGACAGAGAGACAGAGACGGAGAGAAAAGGGGGAGGGAAATGATGGAATACGTGCGTGATGAGGCTCATGCTTCGGCATGGCGGGGTAATTTCCAAACGTCGACGGTTTCTGGTCCCGTGCGCCTGTTGTTTTTTCCCTCCTTCCCGGCTCTTCGAGACAAGTCGTCACGTCTACCAACAGGGAAATTGCCACAACGGAATAATGAATGGTCAGGCGAGCAGACGGATGGACAGATGTGCAGCAAGTTGACAGGATGATGACTCTAGCTTAGCGGTTCTGTTGTGTCAAAAGCAGATGGCCTCTGGACTTCTTTTTTCCAACTTGTTTGATCTTCTGTTTTGTGTTGCATCGCCTTGTAACAGCACCGAGGCTCCATCACGGGAATCGCGCCATGATTCATATAAATATGCGTGTGAATAATCTTGGAATATCATCATCGAAATTCAGCCAGTGCTGCTAATTTGGTATCTCTGCGTCTTCAAATCATCGTCGTCTGGAGCCGAGCGATTGGCTTCGGCCTCCGCATCCTCGCCAAGGCGAGGGGGGCATATCTGTACAGCTGGACTACCGCCTCCTTCCGTTTTATAAATTGCATCATGATCCGCCCGTGTTCCTCGTTCCCAAAAATAAACTAAGAAATTAATGGATGCATAACCCGGAAAACTCCGACCGATCCTGGACCACCTAGTCCTTTCCCGGTTTCGTGCGTAAAATTGTTGTTCTTCGTATATACATGCTCGTGTATGAGAAACGTAGTCTGCGTCCTCGCGACTCGCGCGAGTGGAAAATGGTATCAACGAAAGTAGTGAAAGTAAATGTCATGCATGTTGTAGCGTTCAAGCCATCTCGGCGAGGACGCTTTCACGGAGCTCCTCGTACCTGCGAGGGTTAAAGCGCTGCCGCTTCCATCCTGAGGCTCGCAGGCGCTCGATGCGTGCCTTGAGGTCCAGAGCCCGCATCTCATCATCCACATCAGGAGTGGCAGCCCGCGTTGATACGCTGAAGCTGAGACGGTGGTTTGCTATCGTGGAGGCCTGAGGAGCCAGCTGAGCATCGACGGCAGCCAGGTGAGAGGCGATTTGAGACCGAAGGGCAACTAGCAGAGCGCAATATCGGTGAATAGAACGCTCACGGAGGTAGCCGTAGTCATTCCCCTCGCTGTCCTCGATTGGTGGCTCCGGTGTCGGTGCTGAGGCCGACGGAGCCACAGCTATGGCGGCGGGGAGCTTCGACTCGGGGACCTCCTGAAGCGATGGAAGGTAGCGAGACCCGTCCACAGGGCTGCTACGAAGGTCGTCAAAGCCAAGCGTTGGAGAGTCGGGACGAATGAAGGGTTCCTGGATCATCGGTTCCAGATCGTCAATAAAAGTGACGCGCTTCTTCGTCTGCAGAGGTGCGGGGGTGTTGGCGAGTTTGGCCATGGCATCCTCGAGTGAACAGATGGAAGCCGTGGGCGAGGAAAGTTCTGTGGAGCTGCGAGAGGAGATAGAGCAAGAGGGCGAGTGCAGGCTCGGGGCAGTGGTGGCGGCCGATGATGGGCGTGAGTAGGTAGAGATGGTCTCGTCGGCAGTCTGGATGAGCTCAGCAGCACGGGCGTAATGAGCACGCGCCTGGTTCAGTAGCTTCACACGGTAGGGTGACGACGTGTTGAGAGGGCGAGCGAGCATTTCCACAGAGGTGGCAGCGTAGAAGTGGAGGTAGATGAGGTATGTCGGCTCAACATTTGCCTGATCCTTAAAGTTGTCAAGTATCTCGCAGCACCGTGCCGAGCAGGCGCGGTACTGACGGTTGCTGTAGTGGCGCTTGACTTCGGCCACAGCCTTGTTCCAGTCCGCTGCGGTGTAGGGAAGAACAGGCAAGCTTGCGGGAGCTTGAAGAGACAGGCGCTTCGGGCTGCGGGCTTTGGGCCTGGCAGCGGCGGCGTCGAGTGAGCCCATTCTCTTGAGGGTGGTTTGCGTGGGAGGCGGCGATGAGAGAGGGAAAGCGCTGCTGCCGGGACTGAGGAGAATGCTGCGACGTGAAGCAGCGCCGGGCGCATGGAGCATCAAAGGTATGAGTCCAGGCATGGTGAGCGGCTTGAAGGGTTGAGTAGACCAGAGATGAGAGTGTGGGTTCGGTGGATGATAAGTGAGGCGAGGTGACCTCTTAATGTCTGAGGTAATGCACGTTGCCGACGTTGGGTTGCGCACAAGCTGAACCACGCCAATGGGAAGGTGTTCGAGGTTGGACAAGACAATAAGCTGGAGCGAGTCGAGACTGCTGTCTGTCGAGGCAGAAAAGAGTGGATGGTGGTGTTAGTTGGTTCGGGGACGGAGGGGAGGTCAAGCGAAAGAGCAGAGTGATTGTCGCAGCGTCTCGGAAGGCCGTAGATGCCGTCGAGAGATCAAACACTGGTCCGCTGACCGCTGGCGGAGGTGTGGGCTGGGGGTCTCGAAGTCGTCTGAAGATTTGTGCTGAGGCGGCTGGGGTGGTAATTTTGAGTGCCGCTGTGATCGAAAAGATCGTCGACAGGGGTGTCAAATGTGAGGTGCTCTTCTCCCTGGGACGTGTGTTGACGTGGTATTGGGTAAATTGCTGGTTGGGATGGAGCTGAAAGGCTATCGATAGACGACAGGCGACTGGCAATTTTAAGCTCGAGCGGATTACAGGTTATTGAAGATCTCCTCCTCGATAGCTCGATGAGGCGAGAGTGGCGGAGGGCGTATTATTGAGACGTGCTGGAGCGTGGAAAGGGGGTGATTGAAAGCTGGTCTGGAGGTTGGGAGCTAAGGGCAGCTGGACCAAAACCCACAGCTCGACAGGCAAGTGGAAGCAGGGAGGCAGCGGACACGCGCTGGGCCAAACCAATGACGATGAATGAGGTGACTTGGGTGAGTAAGTTGAGTGCGATGCGAGTTGAGGTGAAGGAAGGATTGCGATGCGCTCGATAGACCAGAAACAAGACGATTGAACAATTGAGGGCTGGATGTTTCCCTTGGACGGGTGGCGCTCCCTCAAGTACGAGTCTTCCGTGCTCCCACCCCCTCTGACTCCTGTGTCTTTCCATCTTATGAGGCCCATTATCAGCTCGTGTCGTAATCTGTCTGTGTGTTAGGTGGTGGACTGAGCGCAGAATGACAAGGAGGTGGTGGGGCGAGAGGCGATCCAAGGTCCAAGCTGTTGTCAAGCTCCCAGTGTGCCCTCCCCAGTTTTGCCAGTGTGCCGTCCAGGCCGGACCAAGACAGGGGGCAGACTACCAGGGGGCAGGGATAGATAGATCCACGAGGAGTTTTTTTTTTCTTTCTCTTGACTGTTACCTGAGTACCATGCCAAGCGAGTGGGTTGTGATATGACAGGGTCTCCAGCTTAGCATGACCGCAGGGCATACCATATTTTTGATGGCGGAACTTTGTATGGTCAATGCTGCTGGGGTTCTATGGCGTCCGCCGCCGGGCCAGATCCCAAATACTCGTGGCATAGAGGGGATAAATTAGTGGGCATGCGGGAGAGATGGATGTTGCTGTAAATTGGCCGCTCGAGCATTATGGTGATCGTGGCTTGGGCCTCCCGGCGCCGTGGTGCGGGCCACGGTCAAGTCAGGCACCAGCCGCTCGACCATTGTCTGGCTGCTGTTCGAGACGGGCAGTGCATGTGGCCGTGGCTGTGGCCGTGACCGTGTACCCAAGAAAGATGAAAAGGTTGAAAAGGGGAGAGCTAAAGGCTGGCTCTTTGGATGGTGGTGGTGGGATGAAAATGTGAAGTGCATCACGGCCATGCAGCGAGGGAGTCCGGATGAAGTTCCTACTCGTCGCCGCCCGCCCATCACTTGTCAAGGGGGCAGTGGCGGGCACTTGGGGCAGTACAGGGTGCTCCCGACTTCTGCCCAACCTGCAGTGCAGTCATCTGGATGGCAGAAGCAGGTACGACCAGCGGGCTGGCAGTGGGGGGAAGGAACGATGGGCGAGGGGGGGGGAAGAGAGCAAGAAAGATCCTTGCCTCCATGTTGGTAGCCCTTGCATCAGATCCTCGTAGTCGGCCAACCTGTGGTCCTTGCGTTGCGGGCTCGCTTGCCTCTATTCCCAGCCCTCACCTTGAAGAGAGAAGTCTCAGCCATCCATCGCCCATGGTCAATCGAGACATCACCGCCCATGTTGTATCCTTAGCGCGACCCTGAATTTGCCTCCCGGCAGCTCTGTACTACACGCCAGCATGATTTGACCCTCAGGGCTCAGGTAACTTCCTTCTCAAGACCCATCTGTCGACAAGTCAAAGAGGGTGAGCCCGCAGTCTCGCTTCGCAGAATTGCGCTGGAAAAAGCATCGGGTGTCCTTGGAACAAGTCTAACGACACGACATTTCTGTTCCTCGACGCATCCGTCCCAGCAGAAAAGCAACAAGCTTCCGTCTTCTTCCTCAGACACCTAAAACGTTCTGCAAACACTCGGTCGACGGTAGGTTGTGATCCACAGCCAGTCTTTTTTCCGGAGAGTCGACCCTTGTCTTGACGATAGCATCCTACAACCCTACCTCCTTTGTCCAGTCACCTCAGGGCACCTTCAACACAAAGAAGCAAGAACAGATTGAAAATGGCGCGAGAGCCCACTTCCCCTCCAGGCCTTCCAGGGTCCTGCTGGCTCCATGGGCAAAAGTGAGGGGGGCCACAGCGGCATCCTTTTCTGAAACGAAACAGTGTTGCTGCGTGAGGCCTTGGGCCCAGCGCCGCTACAGTACGCACAGATGGGAAGGCGTCATTGCCGTTGCATCTCGTGGTTCTGGCAGAGTCCACATGCACGCTCGAACCTCTTCCACGTCTGTGTCCTCGGTCGACCTTGGGGCCCGGAGCCCATCTAAGGCATTCGCGCCGCTCTCTTGCGTCTCTTACGGCGTTCGGACGAAAAATCAGCGTAGGATCCTGCACCTGCTGCATGGCCAGCCCTGCCAGAGTAGGAGCGTCGCCTTGACCTCGTCACCGTGTCAAGCTCAAGCTGTCTTGTCTGGCGATGGAACCTAATCGTCTGCACTCTGCAGCTCATAATCAGTCATCCGCTTGCGCTCTCACGTCAAAGCGCCGTCCTGATGACCCTGTCAATCAAAGTCAATCGGCAGCTAGAATGGAGGCGTTCAACAGGCGTCGTTCGGTCAACTCGGAGGACAGGACGAGATTCGGTTGCCGCTCCACGCAGATCTCGCTTGACTCGCTCACCCTGTTGCTTTCACCACCGGGAAAACCACTGCTCACAAAGAGCACTGCTCAATTGACTGCAGCAAACCTGTGGAGCACGTGACTACCAGACCACTCGCAACCCCGGAGTCGCATGTCAATGGCAACTTAACCTCGTGCATCGCGGGCAGGGCCGCTTTCGGCTCCAATGTGACTACAGCTACATCTACATAGCCGGGAATGGTACGACGATTCGCCTGGGACTGTAGTTCTGTTCCATCCATCCAACAATATCCATTCCGTTGGAATGCCTTTCTGGACAAAGTAATGGGTCCGCTTCCTGACGTCAATCAGTCTGACGCGTCCGGGTTAGCTTGAACGCAAACCCGACCTAGTGAGAGGCAGCACGACTACAGACGACGGCTGATGAACCTCAAGCATCGGACATGGTGACGGATGGCACCTTCAACGACCCTCCACAGCCATTGTTCGTGAGTGATTCCTTTGCAGGGTCGCATCCTCTGGTCCGTCATGGATCCATCTGCTCCCGCTGCCGACCGTCTTCATCAGAGTCGTCCATCAACGAGCCACGACGAAGGAGCCGATGCAACCACGACCACCCGGGGTGCTCGCAAGGACGCCGTGGCCGAATATTCGCGTCTGAAAGGCAACCAAAGGCCCTGGAGGCGTGTGATTCTGTATTTTGAACCATCATGGTTCAGCGTCAACATGGGCACCGGGGTTGTGTCCATCCTACTTCACAACCTACCCTACAACGCGGAGTGGCTATATTGGATCTCCGTCGTTATATTCTGCCTGAACGTTGTTCTCTTCATCCTCTTCTTCATCATCTCCGTACTTCGATACACGGTGTTCCCCGGCGTATGGGGCTGCATGATACGGCATCCGGTTCAGTCGCTCTTTTTAGGGACTTGCCCGATGGGCTTGGCGACTATCATCAATATGATCGTCTTTGTCTGCGTTCCGGCTTGGGGTACAAAATTCGCAACTCTAGCCTGGGCTCTTTGGTGGATTGATGTTGTAGGGGCTGTCGGGACATGCTTCTATCTCCCCTTTATCATCATGTACAAACATGAGGTAGGCGAATGAAAAGGACACTCACACAAGCCGGTTCCACAGACTGACCTCGAATAGGCCCACCTAGAAACCATGACCGCGGCATGGCTACTGCCTATCGTTCCAACGATAGTTGCAGCAGCTACGGGCAGCATTGTAGCGTCTGTGCTGCCCAGTCACCATGCTATCATTACTATCATCACAAGCTACATTCTTTGGGGCTGCGGTGTGCCACTTGCCCTTTTTACGATGGTAATCTATTTTGAGCGCCTCACGATGTGTAAATTACCACCGCGGGAGGTAATCGTCTCTGTCTTCCTACCCCTCGGCCCCCTAGGCCAGGGCGCATTCGGCATCATGAGGTTAGGCAAAGAGACGATGAGGCTTACGAACGATGTTAAATTCCTGCCCGATGCTGCGGTTGCTGGTCAGGTCTTTTACTCCCTCGGCTTTTTCGCAGCTTTCATACTGTGGGGATTTGGCCTCGTATGGCTGTTTTTTGCAGTTGCCTCCATCACCCGCAACAGGTTTCCTTTCAACCTTGGTTGGTGGGGATTCACCTTCCCCCTAGGTGTCTACTCAACAGCAACCACAACTTTCGCACAGGAGATCCCGTCAGCATTTTTTAAGGTTCTGGGGACCATCTTCTCTCTGGTCGTGGTCTTCCTCTGGGTAGTCGTGAGCAGCGGAACAATTCGACATGCCTATCTAGGCGATCTATTTCATGCTCCGGGATCGAGACCCTCACAGGCCGAACGCAAGAAGAACGATGGCAAAAGAAGCCTGCGTAATATCGTATGAGTCGAGACACCTGAGTTGGGATTCGAATCGGATTACGAATTTCAGGTTCACCGTTTAGCCGTCTCCAGAAAGCAAAGAAAAAGCAATCTGATCAGCAACCGCCCGTGTGCTCCTAACTGCTTCTGTGCCACATGTCTTCTGGTTCAGCTGCCATCGCCCGCCAAGGGCCACAGCGTGTTTCAACTCGTCGTGCAGGAGATGACGGGCGCGACGCCCACCACCACGCACCCGAAATTCCGATGATGGCGTAGCAACGCTCATCTTTTAGACGAGCTGCGGCCGCCACCCATTCTCGTAGTCAAAGCGCAACCCTGCTGTGAAATAATAACAGTCATTCAGCCCGAGGCACCACGCGTACGCGGGTGATCGCCAGACTCGCGCCCGCTCTTGGCTGTAGGGCGGGCCGCGGGCTTGGGCTTCTGGGGCCGCTGGTTCAACTCGCGCGAACCATTTGCGAGTCACGGTCGTGAGGGCCAGCCGGCTTGGCTAGTAGGGACACGGACTACGAAACGTTGCCGCCGGGTCAGCCTTCTGACTCGCAACATGGCCTGCTTTGAGTCGTGATGGCGCGGTTTGCGCTGGATCAGATGATTTGTTTCTCGACTTTCTTGGTGGTGGATATTTCGAATTCTCGTGGGTTTTCTGGACAGGATGGTGCGCAGACCAGTTCCCGCATCCGGAGCGTGCGCCGGTCCGGTCGCCGACTCAACGTACATGGCGAGGTCAGAAAGACATGAGCCTGCTTATATTTCGCCTGCGGAGGATGATACATCAATGGGGAAAGCCCGTTCATTGTGTGGTATCTCAGCGCACTCGTGGATCGAAACACATCTCTCATGCCCGGAGATTCGCTTGTGCACGGCCCTCTACAGTTTTAAGTGCTCCAAGGACAACATGTATTGCCGGGTCCCTCAAAGATCTCTATGATGTCCATCGCGAAAAGTCGATGTGTTGACGCACAATTGTCCTGCGGTTCATTACGGGACCCCAGGAGGCGAGCTGTATACAAGAGAATCAAATAGTGGCGCGAGAATGACCGATGTCTATTTGTCACCAACACAGATTGTGAGGGCCTTGCAGGTTTTGGATATGGCAAGGCTACTGGCTTCTAAGGTGCCAAACTCGCATCGAGGTAATATCATGTCTTGCAACTATGTTCGTGGCCTAAATCCGAAATGGGACCGATGATAGAATCTGGCGCCAGTTGCGAGAGCCGATCAGAGATTTACTTTATTCGGCTCGCCGGGATACGGGGTGCAGCTTCGAATTCCCCAGTCTAGGGCAGGGCCACTGTAACTCGGGACATGTAACCCTGCCGAAGGTACGTGTATAGTTGCGGCCTCGACCGGAAGCTGATATCAACGAGTAACTAGGATGTCTTTGCAATCACTGGGGGTGGACGTTGATGCGTCACGTTTGCATTGTGCTTTTCTATCGGCTGTTATCGAGTCTCTGAATGGCCAGTTAGTGGCCCAAAATATCCTAGCATCTGGAAGGAACCTCATCTAGGACAATCGGCATTCAGGAGATTCGAAATCTAACCAGTTGGCTGCCTTCTGTCTTGCTTGATAAAGCGAAGCGAAAACCGAGACAGCTGATCCGGTTAACCTTATCATGCAGCCCTGCGAGCTGGTGACTGCAGATCGGCAAGGCTTAAACAAAGAGATATAAATTTTGATTTGTGTATCATATTGCTTTGCCGCGCAAAGCCTACTGCGCCTCCGCGGGCTTCACTTCCTCGGTAGCAGCAGCAGCCGCGGGAGCAGCAGCCTCGGCCGCGGGCTCCTCCTTCTTGGCTTCCGCCTTGTCGATATCCTCCCCACGCAGACCACCAACGACCTTGAGACCTCCGGCCTTGCGGGAGATCTCGTCGAGCTCGCGCTTCCGTGCCAGGCGCTTCTGCACCTCGGGCACCAAGTTCTTCATGTCCACCAGCTCGCCATCCTTGTGGGGGTGGCCCTCGGGCAGGCCGAGCTCCTTGATCTTGACAACGCCCTTCTCGATCTCGTCGTCACCGAGAATGACCGCAAAGGGCGCCTGGTTGGACTCGGCCGCCTTGAATTGCGGTGGCAGCTTAGGCTTCACCTTGTACAGGAACTCGGTCTGTTCCGGAGTCAGTGAAAGGCCTTAAAAATATGAGTGAACCAGTCATACCTTGACGCCAGCATCCCAGAGCTGGGCACTGACGCGAAGGCGCTCCTTGACCAGGCCGGCCTTGGATCCAAGCGCCATGACATAGACATCGACAGTGCTGGGGGCAGCCTCATTCTCTGCCGCCATCCTGGCCTTCATCAAGCTGTTCCTTTGTCAGACGACCACCTCGTTGATCCAAGAATGAGAGACAAACCTGAAAATACGCTCAATGCCGAACGAGATACCGACACAAGGGACTTGCTTCTTGCCAGAGAACATGCCGACAAGGTTGTCATATCTGTGCCATCAGTCAGTCTGGGGTCAACCCGGAAGGCTTTGATTCCGCTCACCTGCCACCGGCCGCCACACTGCCGACACCGACGCTCTCAGACGCATCCTCGGTGTTCTTGCTCTTGCTCTTCTTCTTCTTCGCGCCACCCTCACCGTCCGCAGGTGCGACAGGCGGGGCAGATTCCGGCACGCGGACCTCGTAGATGATACCAGTGTAGTAATCCAGACCACGAGCTAGAGAGAGCGAGAAAGAGACGCGATCCAGGCAGCCAAACACCTCAAGGTACTCGAAGAGAATCTCCATATCGGAGAGACCCTGCTGGATGAGCTCGTTGGCGGCCATCTTCTCGTCTGCGCGCAGCTTCTCAATGACATCCTGCTTGCCCTCGAGGATAACCCACTCGCCAATCTTGTCGGCAACTTCCTCGTCAAGGCCCTTCTCGGCAGTCATCTCCTTCTTGACGTCGGCCCAGGGGGCCTTGTCGAGCTTGTCGACGGCGGAGGATATCGCGCGGATCTTCTCGTCGGGGACGCCGCAGACCTGGAACATGCCGTCGAGTATCTTGCGGTGGTTAATGTTGATGGTGTACGTGTCGGCCCAGCCAAGGGCAGAGAAGACTTCGGTGGTGATTCGGATGATCTCGGCGTCGGGGAGCATGGGGTCGTAGTTGGCGCCGGCAAAGTCGATGTCGGCCTGGTAGAACTCGCGCTGACGGCCCTTGTTCATGGCGGGCTGGTCGCGGCGGTAGACCTTCTTGATGGTGTATCTCTTGACGTTCCTGTAAGAGTCAGCATGTTGGGGACGTCGAGAGTATTTGTCCCAAGGCTGCTTGCGCTCGGGACTGGGTGGCCTCTCTTACTCAATGGCATTCTGCGCAAGCCAGCGCGCCATGGGCACTGTGCAGTCGTAGACGAGGGAAGAGTCCTCTGGAAGAATAGAATCAGCATTGGGCCTCTCAGAGACAGTATGGCTGCGGCGTACCTCCACCCTGATCAGCCAGCTGGTAGATCAGCTTGCTGTCCTCGCCGTATTTGCCAGTCAAGATCGGGGTCAGCTCGAAGGTAGGCGTGTCCAGCTCCATGGCACCATGGCGCTGGAAGACACTCCTCATGACGGAGAAGATCTGCTCCCGGATGATCATGTCGGGGCCGAACCCTGCATCTGTCAGACCTTGGCCAGGGCCATCGTGGTGTTCCCATGCTCACAATCCTTGGTGCCCTTTGGGGTCTTTAGCTCGAACTTTATCTTGGGCGGCATGTTGGGCGATTCGTCTCTGCGTCGGAGGACAGGGTTCGTGGTGTGCAGTGCTCGGTGACGTGGATTATCGCGGTATCGCGGGGTATTCGATCGTGGAGGGGCAGTCTGGGTCGCAAGCGCAAATGGCGAGGGATGAGTCAGAGGTGAAGGTGGTCGAGAAAAAGACCTGGAGAATCGTTGGAGTGAGGTCTTCATGAACCGGCCTGAAGGGGGAAAGTGCGCCGGGAGGTAAAGGCCGGCGAAGGAAAAGAGAGTGGAGGATGGGAGTGAGGGGTGTGGGGGCAAAAAAAACGACTGGCTTCGTGGGAATTGACGCGGTGTTGAGAAAGTGTGATGGTAGCTGGCGGGGGGAGCGACGTTGGATCTGCAAGGCTACCATCGCTGCACGACCCCCCGCCAAATGTGGCAGCTGTGGCTCGTGCTGTGAAATGCCCGTGCTCAATTGGGTCGAAAGATTAGATGCTACGGTGGCCGACTGCGAGGCTACTCAAGCTTGAGGAATCGTCCTGTGGTCTGCCGTACTGGGCTTCGTCTCGGGACTCGGCCCCAGCCTGCTTATGCGCATCGTCAGCGGGGCCGAGGGGAACTGGAGGGGCCGGTGACAGCTCTTGCAGGCCATTAAACTTATAGCTACCTATCGTCATGTCATGGTGAAAGTCCAGGGTCGTCTTGGCTGGTCTCTACAACCACCTCGCTCGTTTTCTGGACTCGTACCTGAAAAGGACGAAGCTTGCATGATCTTTCAAACTTGATGAGAACAGTTTCAGCCAATCCCAACCCTGTGAACCCCTACTCAGCAGATCATTCGAGAAATCGCCATGTCGGAACCCCAACCGCATCCTCATGTCGCTCTCATAACGGCTGGCAGTGCCGGACTGGGCGCTGCCGCCGCCAAACTGTTGGCACGGAAGGGGTACCGAGTCGTCATCAACTACTACTCGAATAAAGCACGTGCGGATGCCCTGGAAACAGAGCTGCACACCCTCTCGCCGCTGCCACACGATGCCCATAACTTTCTTTCAGTACAAGCCAACCTGGAGTCTCGAGATGAAATCAAATCTCTCGTGCAAGCTGCGTCAGACTTCTCCGTCCAGGGAGCACCACCTGCAACAAACCGGCGTCTAGACGTGGTGTTTTCGAATGGCGGATGGACACAGATCCGCGACATTCGCAACTTGGATGACAACCTGGTGGAGGACGACTGGGACAGATGCTTCAACATGAACGTCAAGAGCCATCTGTGGCTGATGGGTGCTGTCAAGCCGTACCTCGAAGAGGCCGAGGGCTGCTTCATTACAACGGCTTCTTTGGCCGGTGTCAAGGTCAGCGGAAGCTCGCTGGTAAATCACGCCCTAGCAAGTATGCTGGTAAACACGGCAAGCTCACACGGAGTGTCCAGGCCTATGCAGTCAGCAAAGCAGCTCAGATCCATCTCGCCAAGGGGCTTGCGATGGCGGCAGCTCCCAAAATCCGAGTCAATACAGTCTCTCCCGGTATCATGTGGACGGTCCGTTTCTTGCTCTGTTGGCGTATTTCATGAACTGACTTGCGGCAGGACTGGGGTCTCCAATTCCCAGAGGAACAGCGAGAGGCTGCGAGGGAGAGAACGCCATTGAAGCGTGTCCCGACAGTCGAGGAGGTTGCAGAGCAGGTGTGGTGCTTTATCCAGAGTAAAACCGTCACCGGGGCCAACGCTGTGATTGATGGCGGTTTGTCGCTTTGAGCCGAGAATTGAGGATGCTTCTGGCAACTAAATCTTAATTTGACTGAAGTACTGCCCAATTGCAATGATCTCTGCTTGAAGTACTCTTTGTGATGTGCTGATGTGTCAGAGGACGTCAGTTCGTAAGGTACCTACCTGTATGCGTAGGTAGCTGCCGGCCAGCCCCCCATTCCTTTCTTTGGTGGGGTTGAGCAAGTAGAACTTAGCTACTAATTCGAATGGCGCCACAGGGGTTCGGGATTCCTCCCACATCGGAAGCGGCAAGGTGCCTTTGTCTCTCCGATCACATCCTTCCTCCCACAAAGCCGAATCCCCATCCACTACCTGCGATCCATTCCTACCACCACAAGACCGATAGTTAGCGGCACAGGGCTCCGCTTCGGTTCGAGAGCATCATCTTGGACTTCTCGGCTCCTGGTACAGTTTATACGGCAGTTGGCTTGCCCAACGCAGCCGGAGTGGCCATGGCGACTGGACCTTCGTCTCTTTCGAATCTGCTTCACCCCAACCAGCCTGCTGCCAATTCGGGCCAATTACCCCTTGCCGATAGCCAACTGTTTGTCCAGGCGCCAACAGGCGGTAGCAATGCTCATACAGCGAATGAGGCGTATGCTTCTGTTGGCATCGCAGAAAAGTCAACTGCCCATGCCATCGTGGCGCCTGCTCCTGCCCCCACCCATGCTGCGACACCAAGCTTGTATCAGTGTGCTCATTGCCAGAAACGCTATTCCCGGCCCGAACATCTGGCTCGGCACATCCAGACACACACTCTTGGCAAGCGCTTTGCGTGTCAAGTTTGCGGCAAGGCTTTTGCCCGCCAGGACCTGTTGAAGCGCCACATCACGAACCACGAGAACGACGATGATCCGGCTAAGAAGCGACGCCGGACGACGGCCTCACCAGCCGCCGCCAGGGTCTCGCATGCTTGCCGTGGCTGTGCGGCTGCTCGCGTGAAATGCGAAGAGACTAAGCCTTGTACTCGATGCCGCACGAGGAACCAGGTGTGCGAGTATTCCGCAGCCGAGGCCGGCTCTGCTGCCGCCATGCATCTCTTGCACCTGTCAGCCGGTCCTCGCTCAGAAACGACCTCTCCTGCGTCATCGGCGTCCCAGAGCGCGAGCGATGCTGCACGGTCATCCAGTCACTTGTCTGTCCCCCAGATCTCAACGTATCCGGCTACCGGACCAGATGACGGCTCGGTTATGCCGGCGCTGTCTGTGCTGGATCCAGGGCCAACCCTGCCTCATTCCCCCAGAAGCATTCCGCCGCAGAGTAGGTTACATGACAAACAACATCGTGGGACTGTTGTTAACGCAGAAGAAGCAAACACGGGCATATTGCCGCAACAAACTCATGTCTGGACTGGTAACCAAGCCGTCGATGTTGCCGGGCAGGCCTTTTCTGGGTTCCTTCAAAATGTAATCTACGAACCAGGATATGACGGGGCTCGAGTTACTGAAGGTCACGGTCAGGGTCAAGTTCAGGGCCTATCCGTCCTAGACCTGAGCGCCCACAACAATCTTGATCTCACTGATGTTGACTTCAGCTTACTGGATTACTGGAACGTTGACTTGCTGGGGGGCGGGTTTCAGCAATCGCAGACCTTTACGCCGAGCCCCGAAGATTCGATAGATCTTGTACAGATGCGCAAGAATCTCGTTCAAGCATGGACGGAATCGCCATGGCGATGGAGCCTGTCGCGTATCAATGCTGGCTACGGAGAGCAGTCTAACCTGCCCGTGCCTTCCCCCGACGTGACAGGGGCCCTGCGCGAGAGTCGCAAGAAGCTGGGCGAGACGGTGGTGACCGACCGTCTGGACGGAGCCGCGCGAGATGGGGTGCTGGCTATTGTTCTGAAGACGTGCAAGACCAGCGAGATGATGGCACGCGTGGCGTCCTCGTTCCCTTCGGCCGAAGTCATGGACAGCTTGATCCATATTTTCCTTGCTTCGCACTTTTGCCAAACCTCGCAGTGGATCCATCAGGCAACTTTCGAGATGAAGGCAATGCCTGCAGACTGGCATGCCATGGCAGCAGCATCTGGCGCAGTGCTGACATCTGTGCCAACCCTTCGAAGATGGGGGTTCGCGGTGCAGGAGGCTGTACGTGTCACGATTCCGGAAAGGTTTGAGTCAGTCAACACTACGATCAAGGACGTTGGCTTGGTTCAATCTCTGTCCCTCGTGCAGGATGTTGCCTTGTGGTCAGGGAACCGAAGAAAGATGGAAATCGCCGAGTGCCATATCGGTATTCCTGCTAATGTGAGTACTTTCGCCACAGGGCGTCTGCATTCACATGCTTACACGTGGTAGATGATGCGATATCGCAACAAATATCAACGTACGATGTATCCCCTCATTGAAATTGACGAATCCGACGGCGGCGAGGTGCTCGAACAGAAGTGGCGGTCATGGTGCGAACGCGAGTCATGGAAGAGGTATGTTCGAACCAGGAGAAGGGTTCAGGTTCGATGGCGGTGGACTGACACCAAAGCAGGCTTGCTTTTCACTGCTTCATCCGGGATGCGAGGACCTCCATGGCCACGCTCGGCAGCCCAGGCATGTCATATGCTGAGATGACATTGCCGCTGCCTGAAGCGAAAGAGCTCTGGTTTGCCAAGACGGCGTTGGACTGGAAACATCACCACCACGAGCTGGCCGCTGGCTACACAAAGCGGGCGCCATCAGTCGGCGATCTGTTACGAGACCCTGGCCTTCTCACGTCCAACCGTCGTCGCTTGGACGTGCAAGCGGCGGTTTCCATTTTTCTCAACGGCTACTGGTCTCTGATTAATGAATTCCAAAGGCTCTCCTCGGTGCAGCGATACCGGCCGTGGCTGACGAGGACGGGAGGCACGAGCGAGCAATTATTGCGAACTCGACACGAGGAATTATGCAGAGGACTGGATCAGTTCCAGGCGATTGTGTCAGACTGGCATGAGCTCTCATGCCAGGAACACCTCATGCTGCACCTGTTGCTTATGAACCTACACCTGTCCCTGGACGATTTGCAGCTCTTTTCCGGCAAGGAGGGCGAGGAACAGGCGCGACGGGTGCTGGCGAACCTCCGGGAATGGGCGGACAGCGTCCACGGCAGACAGGCCGTCTGGCAAGCAGGACAGGTGCTACGACAGGCCAAGCTGTTCCCACTGGGGCACCTCAAGGACTTTTACGCTGTGGCGATCCATCACGCAGCCCTGGCGCTCTGGACGTATGGCGTCGTCACCAAGACAGCAGGCAGGCCAGGGGCCTCGTCATCTCAGTTGGGACAGGAGACGGTTTACCTGGATGGAACGATATCAGGCGTCGTGACAGAGTTCGTTCACTTTGGACACGGCAAACCGGCGATCCAGGAACCCATTCGATCGTCCGGGACGCGCGAGGCGGCGGTAGAGGACCCCAAAGGCTGCATGGAAGTCGTGCAGGAGACTCTGCGGTCCAACTTCAGGGGCAGCCCTGAGATGCGGCCGCCCATCATCGAGAACATGTGTCTGGTAATGAAGCAGCTGGGCGATGCTGCATGGGCGGTTGGCTTGGGTTGAGCGACACTCGGTTCCGGAAGAGGGATACGCGAATACGTGGACAGGGGTCCGTCCTACGGAGGATCTCCAAGTTGTGACCGATGAACCCGAAGCGGACGGATTCAAAGGTCCGGATTAGGCCCGGGGGTGCGTGGGTCTCCAAGCTGAAGCTAAGGACCGACTTGGGCGCCAACGCTATGGCCCACAGGGGTTAAAGGCCTGAGAGGGGAGGTCCTCCTGAGAGGGCCAGCGGGTCAGAGGGCTTGTGGGGGAGCCAAGACTAGAGAGTCAGCCCTGAAGGGAAACCCTGTTGCGGCGACGTCACCACCTGGAACAAGACAAGAAAGCAATGGAAGGCACGTCAGCGCCTGGCGCCAAGGGCCTCGACGGCAGTCAGCATCGTGCCTTGCGTGCTTGTCCAGTGTCCAGTGTCCAGTGTCCAGTCGGGGCAGGCACGTTCCCGTCTCACTTTAGGAGGCAGGACGCCCCACGACCACTCCTTCCGCCCGTGGGTGCACGGCACCTTCGGATGGGCTGAAGCTCTGGTCTTTCTTTCCCACGACTCAGGACGCAGTTTCCATTCCATATACCTCTCATCGTTCACAGCCCCCTCATCTTAGGAACTACTCTGTTGCATACAATCGCCGCATCACCAGGGTCTGGCATCTGACCTTATACGACTCCCAGCCGGCACCATCACACCCACCACCGACACGACATACGGCGCCATGTCACGATCCTCTCAGCCCGCCGCCTCCCTAGCGGCGCCTCAGTCTACAGAACCTGAACCGCTTCTGTTCTCGTCTTCCTCCTCTTCGACCAGCAGCTCCTCGCCGACGCCCATCATGGATGCCCTCTCGCGTATCCTTGATGCCCGCCCCAGCGCCGACACCATGTCCATCGTAGCCACCACAGTCATCGTGACATTGGCCACCTTCTACTTTTGTCGTTACGTCCTCTATCCCAAGTGGAGGCGTATCATCCCCAGTCCTCTTCGCGCATCCCTGCCCAAGGAAGCTTCCCATGCCATCCACGACCATATCTACAACCCAGACACACTCCCCGGCGGCCGTGATGTCACTACCCCGTACGGCACCGTCCGGGTCTACGAGTTTGGCAACCTAGAAGGGCCCAAGGTCCTCCTCGTCCATGGCATCTCTACTCCGTGCATCACCCTCGCACCACTTGCTCGTGCCCTCGCTGCCCGCGGCTGCCGAGTCATGGTCTTTGACCTCTTTGGCCGCGGCTTTACCGACGGAGTGGGCGACCTGCCTCACGATGAACGTTTGTACACGACCAATATCTTGCTAGCCCTCGCCTCTTCGCCCCTGCCGTGGACCGGCCAGCACGGGTTCCGCCTCGTCGGCTATTCCCTCGGCGGCGCACTCGCCGCCTCCTTCGCGGCGTCTTTTCCCCACATGGTCGAGTCTCTGATCCTCCTCGCCCCTGCCGGCCTCATCTCCGCCGCCGACTTCGGGACGGTGGCCCGCCTCACCTTCCGCTCCGGCCTCGTGCCCCGGCGCCTTCTCGCCTTTGCCACAAAGCGCCGCCTCCAGCGCCCCATCGCCGCCTCCACCAACCGCAAACCCACCCTCCGCCAGCAGCCCTCGGCGACGGGCAAGATTCTCGACGTCGCTGCTTCCGAGACGACTCATCCCAGCATCCCGCCTCCCGAGATGCCTCTTGAGCGCCGCGTCGACGACTACGTCCGCTGGATGGTCACCCACCACGCCGGCTTCGTCCCCGCCTTTATGAGCTGCATCCGCCACGCCCCGCTGACCGACCAGCACCCTACCTGGGCCCAGCTCGGGCGGGTCATGGGCAAGGGCCGTACTGCCGTCTTGCTGGCGCAGGGGGACGAGATTATCGACTGCGTCGACTATGAGCGCCAGGGCCTGCCGCTGCTCGGAGGACCGGACGCCGTGCACTGGCGGGTCCTCGGCGGGACGCACGACTTTGTCATGACGCACACGGGCGACATTGCCGCCGAGCTCGATCACTTCTGGGGGATGAAGGCGCCTGAGGCTGAGGCTTGATTTTGCTTTTCAAACCATCTCTGGTATTTGATGCATAGCGATCTGGCGTTTTTATATAGTTGGTGCTTGGAGACGAAGTGAGGCGTTGGATCTGCACGGACAGACGAGGTTCGCACGATGATTTGCACAGTTGATGACAATACCATATTTACCCTCGTTTGATGCTCGTCTTTTTGCACCTGCTGCTCGCCGTATCGCTTGGTCAGTTCTCGTTTGGGATGGTACAGTCCACGGCAGGATAGATTGGTGCTATGTTCTAAATACATGGTATACTACACGAACGAATTGGATCATGTACATGGAGTGGATGTAAATGCAAGAAGAGAGATGCGAAAAGTTTCATCCGGTGGAAACTCAGAAAAGGAAAGCAAAGGTGAGGGTATCCTGTCACTGCAAACAAAAAAAACCATCTATTCAAACCGTGGTGCGCCTGCCCAATGCCCCCCGCAGAGCCAACAGTCTGCTCGCTGTCGCTCTCGTCTACCCTCAGCGATCGAGAGCCTGGCTCTGGCACTGTTGCGTGCTGTTAGCTCCATCACGGTCAAAGCATGCGGGGCGGATCGCCAATAACGTACCATGTGCCAGTAGACGCCCTTCTTCTTCAACAGCTCCACGTGGTTGCCCTTCTCCAGCACTTTACCCTCGCCCATGACGAAGATGACGTCGGCGTTCTGGACAGTCGCCAACCTGTGCGCGACGACGAGCATGGTGCGGCCCTTGCTGGCGCGCTCAAACGCCGCCTGCACGAGCTTCTCCGACTCGGAGTCGAGCGAGCTGGTCGCCTCGTCGAGGAGCAGAATCTTGGGATCGCGGACGAGCGCACGCGCAATGGCGATGCGCTGCTTCTGGCCGCCGGAAAGAGACACGCCCTTGGAGCCAATGTCCGTGTTGTAGCCTTCGGGCAGGGACACGATAAAGTCGTGGATGGATGCGTCGCGGCAGACGGCGTGGAGTTGCTCGTCTGGCACGTCCCCGTCAATGCCGAGCAGAATGTTTTCGCGGATGGTGCCTTGAAACATGTTGGGTTCCTGGGCAACCAGCGACAAGGCCTTGCGGTACTCGTATATATTCAGGTCATATATGCTCTTGCCGTTGCAGAGGATGTCGCCTTGCGTCAGATCGTAAAAGCGCTCCATCAGCGACACGATGGAGGTCTTGCCGCAGCCGGACGCTCCGACCAAGGCGGCGAACTGGCCTTTCTCGACAGTGAGGTTGATACCCTTGAAGACGGACACGTTGCGAGTAGGATACTTGAAGTGGGCATCCCGCAGCTCAATCTTGACACCGCCTTCGGTGTCAGGAATGGTCGCCGACTCGGCATGCTCGTCGAGATTCCGGGAGTCGCGCATCTTGATGATGCGGCTCGCAGCAGCACTGGCCTGGGCCGCATTAGGCCCGAAACTGAGGGCCTGTCCGGCCGCCTCGGCGCCCTGAATAGCTGCCATGAAGCAGACAAAGAAGGTGACCATGTCGTATTCCCGACTGGCCAGAAGTCGTCCGCCGTACCAGAAGATGAGACCTTGGCAGCCGAGCCCAGAGCTTTCAGCAAAGGCCACAATAAACGATGCCAGCCACGCCTTCTTCAGAGCATTGATTCTCAGATCGTTGAGAAGGGTTCCGTAACGTCTGTTGATGGTATCCTCCAGGGTCAGGGCCGAAACGGTGCGGAAAGCGCCGATGGCCTCAGCTGCAAACTTGGCACTCTCCGCAAACACGGCGCCGTTCATCTGATCAAACTGCATTTCATACTTGAACCTCCAGTAAGCCGAGAACAGACCGATGGGCATGGTCACGAATGTGGCAACGAGGGCCAACTTCCAGCCGAAAGCAAAAGCGACCGACAGGGCGCCAATAACCTGGAGCATACCCATGAGAAGGAAGGCAATGTTGATGCCAAGCAGCTCTTCAAGCTGTTTGGGGTCGCCAGAGACCCTGGCTGTCAGTGATCCCTGAGAATTTTCCTCTTGGTCGAAGAAGGACGTCCGTTGAAACAGAATAGCCCCGAAATATTGGCGTTTGTAAACAGCACTGATGCGGTACTGTAGAAAAACGGCAGAGTAGATGACGGAGAAGTAGCTGACACCGACGCCAATGGCTAGAACAGCCCACATCAGCGACCAGAAGTTGCCTTCGCTTCGGATCTCTCCAGGATCTTGGATTGTGAAGACGTTCAGGACTTGGGCCAGCAACCAAGCCTGCAATGGAGTGGAAGAGGCGCCGCCCATGGCGGCCAGAATGATAATGATGAAAAAAGGCCATCGCGCGCGTTGTTCGACTATAAGCTTTCCATAGCTGCTAAAGAGGTTGGGTGACTTGTCCTTTGATTTGTCGTTGACTTGTTCCGCTTCGGAGTACGCCGCACTCTTTTCCCTCTGAAGAATGGTGTTGAGGTCCTCTTCGCTGTCGTCCGTGTTGGCCTCGGTGGGCTCACCGAGTGAGAGTTGCTGAGCATGCACGAGTCCGTAGTAAAGACCGTTCTCGTCCTCAAGAAGGCTGTGATGAGTGCCCTGTTCCATAACCTGGCCCTTCTTCAGGACGATGATCTTGTCGGCCTTCTTGATTGTGGACAGGCGGTGGGCAATGGTGATGGTGGTTCTGTTGCGAGCAACCCTGTCTAGCGCTGCCTGGACAATCTTTTCTCCCCGAACGTCGATAGCGCTCGTGGCCTCGTCGAGAATGACGATTTTCGGTTTTCGGACGATGCTCCTGGCGATAGCAATACGCTGGCGCTGACCGCCCGAGAGCTTGGCTCCGCTGTCGCCGACTTGCGTGTCGTACCCCTGCAGGATCTGTGTTAGGTTTGTTTACGGGAAGACGCATCCAAGACAGCAAAACTTACCTCAGGTAGTCGGTCAATAAACTCGTTGGCAAATGACTCTTCGCAAGCTTCCTTGACGAGCTGCCTCTTCGTTTCCTCCGACTCGTGCTCCCAGGGGGTGCCGATGAGGCCATTGGCAACGTTCTTGAAGATGGTGTCGTTGAACAAGAAGGGCTCTTGCTGCACGAGGCCGATCTGGCATCGCCACCACTTGAGCTCAATGTCGTCCAGAGAGCGTCCGCAGGTTGTAACGGATCCAGACAGTTCGATGGCAGGGCCGGTCTCCTCAGGAGGGGATACGGGCTCCTCCTCGTCCGAGTCTGTGATGCCCTTCTTGAGGTTCTTCTTCTTCTGCGCCTCCTTCTTCTTGTCCTTCTCGACCGTCTTGGCAATGACGTATTGGTGGTTCAAGCTGTACCATCGCTGGATGAGTCCCACAATGGTGGACTTGCCAGAACCCGAAGGACCAACGATGGCCGTGTTAAGACCCTTCTCGATGCGCAGGTTCAGACCATCGAGGACCTTGACGTGCGGGCGGCTCGGATAGGCAAAAGTGACATGGTCAAAGACAATGTCCTGGTCGGCCGAGACATCGGGCTCCTTCAAGGTGCCGGTAGGGGGCTTGGGGGCGTCGATGACGGTGAAGAACTCGCAGGCGGCAACCATGGCCTTGGTGACGGCGACGAGAGGCGTGGCGATGCGCTCGAGGGAGATGACGACCATGATCACGGACATGATGACAATGATGATGACACCAGCATCATCGATGGATCCGTTCAGGCGCATGGTCGTGCCGTGCCAAAAGGCCAGGCCAAAGGCGCCCATGATGCCGAAGAAGATGAGTCCGAGCTGGGTCGCCAACAGAGGGGCCGTGGCCTGGCCCTTGCGGCGTGCGTCGTCGACCCAGCGATCGTAGCGAGAGGTGATGCGCTCCTCGGCGCCACAGGCCGTCAGCATGCGGATGGAGCTAAAGGCCTCGCTGGCGACGGCGGTGGCCCTGGCCTCGGACTGGGTGATGGCGGACTGGCCCTTGACGAGGAAGGGCAGGATGACGCCGAGGACGAAGATGAGGAACAAGAGGACGGAGGAGGTGACGAGGGTCAGCTCCCAGCTCCAGGTGAAAGCGACAATGATGGCGGTGAAGATGGTTCCGTTGTACTCCATGAAGGTACCGAGCTTCTCGGAGAGGCCTAGCTGCAGGACATTGGCGGTGGTGGTGATGGTGCCGGCGGCGGCGCCAGGGGGCATGGAGTCGAGGACGTGGATGGACTGGCCAAAGAGGCTCTCGATGTAGTGCAGTCGGATGGCGGAGGAGAGGCGGATACCGATCATGCGGAAGCAAAACTTGTTGATATAGGTCAGGGTCAGGCGGCCGATGAAGAGGGCCATGATGTAGAGGGCCTGCTTGTCGAGCAGAGCCTCAAATTCAGACCTGCTGGTGGTCGGAGGCACGGAAAAATAGCCAGTGAATTGGCTGACGAGCTGGCCAAAGATGACGTTCATCAGGGGCAGGGTGGTGCCGGAGCCGATGGAGGAGACGGCGGCGAAGACGTAGATGACAATGTCCCATTTTGTGGCATAGGAAAAGACTCGAATGTAGTCTTTGAAGGTCGGTTCACGCTCAGGGCGAAGCTTGGTATCCTTGGGCTTTTCGTCCGTGGTGGAGGGGACACTGGCCTCGCGGCTGGCCTCGGCGAGGGGAACTTCCGCCTTGACGTCGGCCATGACGGTTGGCAAGACGAGCAAGAAGAGCGAGACGAGAAAGGAGCGTAGTGAGGGATCCGGAGTGTAGGTAGGGATGAGGCGGGTGGCGATGAGGGTCTGTCCGTCAATGGAGGGCAGGCCAGGGGTTGTTCGCCCTCAAGACGCCTTGCGAGGGTAATAGAGAGGGAGTAGATCAGATCAGATCAGATAGCTGAAGTACACATGGTCAAAAGTTGAGGCACGCAGGGTGTATTTCAACATTTCGAAAAAAAGAAGATGAGGCGGATGATCAAATGATGAAGGAGAGTGCATCTATCTAGCATGATTCATCTCGCAACGATTTCGCTTCATCAAAGCGGCTGACCGCACCACGCACCACACTCGAGGCGAGGCCCAGGAGGGGCGGCGGCGGCGGAAGGAACAATGGCGGAGGGGGTTTCCAGAGAATGCCGCGCCGTGTCGTGTCGTAACCTCGAAACCGAAAAGTACGAGAGTCGCGCTTGCCCGATGCGACACGCCGCTACCAAAAGTACGACGGCTGCATACGCCTAACCAATCAGGTTGCCAGCATTTGTTCGCTTTCTCGGTATGACTCCACAGTGGGAAATATCACGGCAGCACTGGACACCTCATGGCTTCCGTCGCAAGCAGGGAAGGAAGCACTGGAAGATGGCCTGTCGACGTCGTACTTTTGTCGCGTGCAGCTACGATCGAAGCAGCTAGGTAGTGTTACCCTTTCCCTTGTTTTCACTGCATTCCAGTTCTCGGTGACTTAGGGGCATCGCCAGCCCTGTGTCTGCTTGCCTGCCTAGAGTGACCCAGGTACCTAAGGTACATAGCTACCTCGTCCAACAGGCAGGATCCAACCGCCAGGCACAATACGCCTGCCTCGGACAGATGCCTACTGCCTACTGCCTACTGCATGCTGCCTGCTGCTTACTGGCAGTCAGGCAAACACGCATGGACAGGTTCCATGACACATTCGGCGAAACATGGATCACCGGGCAAAACCCATTCTCCCACCTCTGATCTTGCATCACATTCCACCCCACCACCCCTTCGTAACTATCGTCGTAAAAAAACAATACAATCACAGCTCTTTTGTCTCATCAAAAACGGCTTACACGGCGGCCCCACTTGATGCACGTTTACCCGACTCCCCCAACGCTCGGACCAGTCGTTATGCCGCACGCTGTCGCCTCCTCAGATCTCCACCTCCCGGTCCCTCGGGATCAAGCGAACAACCCGTTACCGGCACCGCTAGATCAGACAACAGTCACTTCGCCATCTTGGAACTGGCTTGTAATCACCCATGTCTGTAGTAGTCATGGCTCCTCCTAACAGGAGCATAACGGCCTCTTTCCCCTTCGGAGCGATGCAGTCAGTGAGGGCGATGTCGTCGTCATCACGTGTGCTGTCTGCCGCCCCAGTGCCACGAGGCAACACCACCATGATTGCACTACTTTGCACCAGATGCCTCATAGGGACACAAACAGCAGCACATTCAAGCCTCTTCGAGTCGATTGTCGCAGCTTCCTGGGGTTTATCATCTACCGTCGATGAACTGAGCAGTAGTCTTCTGAGAGCCCTCGGATCCCTGTAGAGACACACCAAAGCGCATCGCTGGCCGATGGCCACAGCGGTTTGGCACTTGGCCGGACGATCCAGCTGTCAGCTGCCATACCTAACTCAAATGGGGAGCCCTAGGCAATCCAGGTGTCATAGTACGCCAGCGCGCGGAACCGTGAGACGAAGCTATTCGAAAACGACCAAGCATATGAACTAGGCTCTCTCAGTTTCCCTGAACTGTTCATTTTCTGCCAGAGATCTACAATAATAACATGTCATGAGTCCAGCAACGTTCGAATGCACGCCATACTCAACCATTTCCATCCTCAATCTGGTCAAGGCACTAGACATAGTCCAACCACACATTTACTGTCAAAAGCTTCGGACCCGTCTTGAAGCACTCTTAATCCGTGGGTGCCGACTCGTGTTCAGCACTTCCCTGATTTGCAACTCCCTCGCGGTGGTGGTGGACGGCACCTCGCGCAGTAGATCAGCCGCGTACGCCGCTGCCATCATCGCCGCGAAACCTTGCCACTCGTCAATTTTGTGTGTGTCTGAATAGTCACAGATTCCGCGGATAACAATACTGGGGAACGAATCCACCAGGCCTGCCGCTTCCGTCTCAAAGCAGAGGATATTCTCAGGTTCCCCGAGGCTATCAGCCCATAGTGGACGAAAGGGTCGCCTGGTCTTCCACTTCGGGCCCGCCGGGCCTGAAGATGAGATGTCCCTTTGCAAACTTGACTGCACGGAAGGGATGGTTTCGAAGAAGGGTGCGTGAAGGAGGACCGGAAGAGCCTGTCAGAGGTGATCGGTGGTCGACGGTAGTAGTCGCCATCCTCAATCTTCTGCGCTGCCTTCTCCACGGCGTCTAAAAGGTGAACACCATCGAAGTGGTATCTGGCTTCCAACTTCTGCACGGCGCTGCGGAGGAGGCTGGGTGCTTTGTTCAGGTGGCTCCGAGTCTCAAATGCCTCGCCTTGGGCCATCTTGCCGAGATCGTACTGGAGAACGGCTGAGTGTGAGCCCTGGGGGACGCCGACGACAACAGCTCCGAGTCGAATGTCGTTTCTCGCGCTTGGAACGCCTCCGCCAATGCCGACCATGAGGCCGATGCGGACGTTGGGAAAACTATACACCATGCTCGCGGCCGCCACTGTGGCCTGGCATATTCCGTAGTTGTCTCTGGGCAGGACGGTTATGACAATGTTGTGTCCCGCCATTTCACCGAGCGCATATTCGTTTTTATCGTGGATGCCGAGGTATATCGGTCCCTCGTGTGTTTTGCTCAGGAAAGCCCTTGCTGCTACGAACTCGCATTCCACAGCATAGATCCAGCCGATGGTGTAGTTGCGTGCGTCGAGCATGTTGAGGAGGTAGAGCAGAGACTGTGTGCACAGATGAACAAGTTCGATGGGAGAATAAACGTGTGAACGCAGTCGGTCGTGTGATGAGATAACGAATCGGGAATGTAGAAGTTTGACACGCTCACCAGGATAGACAGCACCGCCGCTCTACTTATCATACACATCAACCCAAGATTTTGTACATCAATTGAAGCACCGCTGAGCACCCGATGACCTTGAAAGCAACTGTTGGGGCCAACACCCGCGAGACCCGTCGGCGGCTAGGCTGCGCGCCTCAGCGCCGACGGTGCATTGCGCCCCCAACCAGCGAAGGAGACAGGTCAAATAAATAATGCCCTGTTAGGTAGAGCAAGGCGAATCAAACTAGGTCTCACTGTGACCGAGCGACGTGGTCATTTTTGGGTATCTTGTCACTTTTGAGTGTTCGCTATTTTCGGAGGTCTCTGTGTTTGGCGGCAGACTTCGTCACCAACATCATTCTCTCGAGTCACCTGAAACCAAGGCCCAGCTCGAGGCCTTGTGATTTAGCAACAGGAAGGCCATGTCAACATTTTATGAACACAAGTCTGTCAAAGGTCGGCGCTTACCACGATACGCTTGCTATACTTCTTAATCTTGACAGCGTAGTACTGCGTCTTCAAGACGTGGATTTCCCGAGAACCAGACGACGGGGGCATAGCGAAGACGACTGGACGGTCGTCAACTTACCTACTATGGTCCGTGGAATTCACAGAGCCAACGTGATCTTTAGGCCTTCTTTCCATCAGAGACGCGCATGATGTTGCCTGCTTGCCTTCTTGATGCGCTGCGAGAGGAGCTCAGACTAAAAATACCGCCTCAGGCCGGGAATATGACAAACTTCAGCAGATGTGCCACGGTGATGCTGTAGACGCCTTTCCTCGCGGTCGAGTTACTGAATAGCATGATATCCCTCAAAAGCAGGCATTCAACGGGTGGTATTCATGTCCAATGATCGGCAATGGCCGAGGTTGATTCTAGAAAAGGGAAGACTGTATATACGCATGCTGCTAATTCTAGTCGTGAAACTAAAGGCGCCCCTAACGGTCAAGGCCTCGGTCACCGTCAATGCAAGAAACAATACCAGGGTTCGCGGAGATACATGGTTCGTAGCGTTTTGCTGTTTGGGCGAAGGGTTGTCAAATGAGTTTGTGCTGATCGGGAAAAGGCCAGACGCATTGCCATGGGACCATCAAGCAGGGCTCATGGACGTTGTTGGGGATGCGTCAGGGTTCAAATCCAACCATCGTTTTGACCTAAGGTAGTTCGGCCTGCAGTCCGCCATATACGGAAGACTGCAGGCCGAACTGGGTCAAAACGACAGTAGGGGCTCTACGATGCGGACCTGCACCGACACCACCGTCGATGTCCGAAAGTCAACATTCTCATGCTGCTTGACATTATTTACTGGTTGGCCTCTTAAGAACCGGCAAGACGAAATCACGTCACGCAAACTCGATATTGTGAGATCGAGTGCGTGAACAGACGGTCACCTGCACCCTCTCATATAGAGACATCATACACCATCAACACGTCCTTCCAAGCCCTTAGCCTACCCAAGGATGATAAGGTGTTAGGACATCATGAGCCTCACCTTCGATGCGACTGGAACCTCAGGCGATCAGCAAATCTCGCGCCGCCATCTTCGGCAGCTCCAACCACGGCGCCCAATCCTTGACGCCTCGCCATGTCCACGCATGCCCATCCGTCCCAAGTACACAGCACAAAAAGCTGGCCCCGCTCTCCATCCCTGACGTCCGGGTCCGTCGAGATGAGGAACACCAACTATCTGTCCTCCTGCGCGTGCGGCAGCCGCGCTGCGTCGGACACGAGGATTGACTTCTCGACGGTGCGCCCCGGCACCTGGCCCGCGGGCGACGGCGGCGCCGGGAGGAGATGCTGCACGGCGAGGCAGTCGTGCTTGCGCCGCTGAGATGAAGGAGAAGAGGGTCTGCGACCATGTTGTCAACGTGACAGAAGCGGTCGCGCGCCGTGAAGCGCCTGTTCAGTAGATCCGACATGGACAGCTGACCGGCCGCGTTTGCGATGCCATGGGGAACCCCCTTATGCAGCACGGAAAGCTGGGTCGTGTTGACGATGCAGTGAGCATTCGGCCAAGATGGAGTGCTTGACGTGGACGCCGCAGCGATAATGTCCTCCGACATCTGCCTCGTAACGGTGTCGTTCGAGAGTTCGATCATGGGGCCCTGCAACTGCGACCTTGGATGGCAATCGAATAGACGAGGTTGGCGTCGTCTGGCTACCTTGCCTCTGATCTCACCTCAACGTGGGTAACCAGATACAAGAGGAAGAAGGCCAAGATCAGAATGAACCCGCCTTGACAATGTCACTCGTGGGGGCCAGATGCCACAAGGCTGCCGGCGGATTCCAACGCTCACGAGCTGGCCGAGGCTGGTATATGGCAGTGAACAAGCGCCTCATGCGCGTGCAAAGGCCGCCGCCATCTCTCGCGTCACACATCTACGAGCAGGCCACTTGGTCTTTGTTGTTTTCAAAAGCAACTGGTTCCGCTATCTGCAATTTTGGTGATGGTGATACATAATACAGAAGACATGACGGCTGAGATTTTCCTCGAGCCCGTCTCTCCTTCAACCGGGAGATGAGAATAATCGACCCTCGGGAAAAAGAAACATGGAAACACAAAACGCCTCTTCCCTTGCCGAGTCCCTACGTATCATTCCGGCTTCGTTATCACCGGCTGTTTTTCCTGTCCGTGTCCTCGTTCATTTTGGCTCTGGATACAGCGGATGAGCGAAGGCCTCTAGTAGTTCAGCTCACCACCGCCGCCTCCTGCGACGTGATCCAGGTCTTCATAACTCTTGAGGCTTCGACCCTGCGTGGCCTCGCGAGGGCCGACTGCCGCACCTCCCGCGCCGCCGTCGCCCCATTTGCTGGGACCGCCGCGGCCGCGCGCTCCGTCGTACCGCGGATTCGGCCTGCGGTCGTACGGTCCGCTTCGGTAGTTACCGCCACGGCCGCCGCCACCCACGCCGCCGCCGCCTCGTCGGATCGGGCCTGGACCATCACGACCATCGCCGCTCCAGCCCGAACCTTGGCCTGCACCGCCGGGGATGAAGCCGGGGAAACCGCCAGGAGGCATGGGGAATCCTGGAATCGGCATCATGTTATTCATGTTGAACGTGTTGAGGTTGAATCCACGCGGTGTGCCGGCCGCAGCCTGGCCATTGGGCGGCGGGAAGTGGCCGTTTGAGTTGGCGTCCGTTCGCGACGGCGCAATGTGGGAGGGGTCCATCACGTAGGCATTGATGAGTTCAATCTATGGTCACAAATGTTAGTGGCATGAACCTCCACTGCGGCGAACGAGCCCAGAAACGTACCTCCTGCTTCAGGCCCTCGAGCCACTCGGGATGCCGCTTCTCGACGTGCTTCCTCCAGAAGTGGTCCTCTTTGAAGAGCTTCTGGCACTCGGGAACCTTGCAACGGAACTTGTGCTCATCCTCTTGCCTCACATACTTGAGAAGCTCCTCGTCCATGGCCTCATCGATAGGCTTGCCGCCAAGCTTGCGCAGGTCGACCGAGTCGGGCTCAAGAATCTGCATGACCTTGTCCTCAAACGTCTTGACCCAGTTATACGCCCGCAGCAGCTGCTGCTCAGCCTTGCCGCCCGCTCCGCGGAACCGCCTGTCGCCGCCATCGGCCACCTCGCCATCTTCGTCTGCCTCGCCACGCTTCTTTCCAGGAAACGGCTCGCCGAGCGCGCTGGCCTTGGCCACAGCCTTGGCAGCAGTGCTGAGCGTGGCACGAGGCCGCCGCAGGTGGCCGCCGGGGCACTTGCGGGTGAGCTCGTGGATCGAGTCGCTCTCAAAGACGCAGTAGAAACAAAAGTTGAAGACGCGTCGAAGATATTCAATCATGAGGTCCAGCTGCTTCTTCTTGACGAGGAGTTCCTCGTCGTCGACCTCGTCGTCTTCGTCCACGGCGCCCTCATCTTCCTCCTCGCCTTCGACGTCTTCCATCTGCTCGGCATCGTGCATGTGCTCAGCGTCCGCTCCATCGGCGTCCGCGCGGCGGCGGCGGCCCTTGGGCTTGGGAGGAACTGCGGGCTGCAAACGGCCCGCGCTGCGGAGGTCATCGACCCTTTCCTCAATCTTGAGAATGGCGTTAAAATCGGAACCAAAGTCTTCCTCAAACTTGTTCACAAGGCGCTGCACGAGAGCGAGGTCCTTCTCCACGCGCTCAGGCGTGGAAAACAGATCCCACAGCGCCTTCTTCCGAGGGGCTTGAGGCGGGTTGTGCACTCCCACATGGCAGGTGAAATCGCCGCGCGATTCGTCCTTTACAGTCTTGCCGTTGATGGCGTCGAGGGCCTTCTCGGCCGTCGACACGACGACGGGCGATTTGGGAGCCTCGCCATCCTCGTCCGCGGGGTCCGCTCGGTCGAGTGTTGCTGCGGCCGTCTCGGAGGATGGGTGCAGCATGACCCAGCCGATGCGATGGTATCGCTTGCTGGGGTTGGGGTCCGAGAGCGACAGCCATTTGAAGCCGCCTTCCTCTTCTCCCAAGTGTTCCTTGCAGAAAGCCTCGAGGTTTTGGCGGCTGACATGCGGGGCGATCGTCTTGAAGAGCAGCGTCGGCTGGAACAGGTTCTCGTCACGGATATCGGCGCCATTGGCAGGCACAAGGTCACCGACGCCCAGAATCTCGTTGGTCGCCATGGCCTCGCCCTCTTCCTTCTCCACGAGGCCGCCCTGGCCGTTGCTATCGTTCTTCGGCAGGCCTTCGAGCGAGAAGTCATCAAAAGTGCCAGACTCGAGGTCCTGCTCCCACTGGGTGTAGCCGCCGCGGCGGAATTCGCTGATCTGCTGGCGTAGCGGATCGCGGACTTCTGGGACGTAGCGCTCGCGAAACCACTGCTCCTTCTTGTGCTCCGAGACGAAGGCTCGGGCCATCTTGGCCTGAAGGTCCTCCTTGTAGGTGTCGTAGGCGGCCTGAATCCTGGCCTTCTCCTTGTCGCGCTCTTCTTGCGCCTCACGGGAGCCGCGCGGCCTCTCGGGCTCGCGTCGCCTGCCGGTACGCTGGCGCTCCTTGTCCTCCTTGATCTTTTCGTTCATACGCCACCATTCGCCAAAGTAGGAGAATCCGACCTGGTAAGGGAGCTTGACAGGGTCCATGAGAGGATTGACAGTGAGCGATGGCCCTCCGTTGTCTTGGCCAGGCACATAGCGGTCAATGTTGGCGGGAGGCGATCCGATCCGGCGATCACCGCGGCGGTCGTCCCTGTCGCGGCCGTGGTCATCTCGGCGACCTCGGGGTTCGTACCGGTCGACAGCAGCGGGTGATCTCGAGCGACGGCGATCTCGCGAGCGTTCTGCGCCTTGGAAACAGTAAGCTTTGTGTCAAGTATGGAAAGGAAGAAAGAGGCGAGCAAGCGGTAACAGGGAGAATCGCTACTTCAGCGAACGATCACGGCATTGGCACCATGGGTAGAGGAGAGAGATGGATGGTGAAAAATGGAAGCACGCACCAGGGGAACGGGCGCGGTAGGAGTCGGAGCGCTCCGTCTTCTCCCAGTTCCTGTCGCCGGGCGACCGAGCAGGCTCGCGGTAGGATGAATACGAATCCATCTCGGCTTGAGTATCGGTCTAGGTCGGTCGGCTGGCGCGGTCCCAGTCCGGGAGCACGTTTAGGGGCGTGTCTTGTACCGCTTCGGTCGGTCGACTGGTCGTCAGGAAATGCCGTCTTCTCGCTTGCTTGCGGTCGGTTTGATGATGCTGTTTGGCGTCATGTTTGCGGTTAGACAAGTCAATCGATCGCCAAAGGATGTTTGTTTGAGGAAGAAAGCGGGAAAGGGGAGGGGAGAGAGAAGGCAATAGAGAAAAGATGGAAGAGCTCGATCAACGAACTGAAGAATAGGACGAGGGCAGAGAAAAGACGACAGCCAATACAGGCCGATGAAGGCGAAGGGAATTGGGGGGGGGGAGAAAAGATGGGAGGGTCATGAGGTGATGGGAGGCTGGCCGGGCTGTTGCAAAGGTGCAGCGACAGCGACAGCGACAGCTACAGCGTAGGTAGTAGGAGGATTGGAGGACTCGCAGGATAGGAAGACGAATAGTGGGAGAAAGGGGGAATAACGAACAATCAATCGATGATGGCAATGGCGACAAGGCCTTGTCTCGTGGGATGGTGGTTGCGAAGACGCGAGACAGCGGGCTTCCGAGGTGGAAGGTGAACTCTGGGACGGACCTGGACGGGAGAGCTGCAGGACGCGCTCGTTCGCTTGCTTGCTCGAATGGAGGAGGTACGTGGTACGTACGTACCGGCAAAGCGGCGATCCAGGGCCACTCACGGCCCTTTGCCTGGAGCCTGGTGCCCTGGAGCGGCCTAGCGCCTGGGCACAACCCACCAATTGCACTATGCGATAGTGCTATAACGGGCGCATGGTGGAGACGCTGTTGATCCCAGTTGGAGCTCCCTGACGCCCAAGATCTGTGTCTGGTGGTGCATTCGACAGTGACTACGACCAGCGGAACGACAAGGAGGACTTGACAACATCGTGAATTCTGCATCATGAGCCTCATTGGCATCTAACCCTAGGTAGACCTTTCATGTCCATTCAACAATGCATTTTTCCGATGTGCGGTGATTCCCCTTGCAAATGACCTGACAAACATGGGCTCAGATGCCTCTCGGCCTTCGGTGTTCTACGTCATCGCAAGTTCATAGCTTTCCAGTGCCTGAATGCGCCCGCTGGGCGGCACCCTTGACCCGTGATCACACCCCCCCAAACATCCCCAACATATCTGGCCCTCGAACCACTTCTCCTGCCCACGATCCAACCTTGCTCTCTTCCTCTCCCATACGCTCCCTCTGCTACCGCGTGCAATCATTCAAGATGACCACATTTATTCCCGCTCTCACTTTGCCTCGCCAGGTCTTCGACCATCCGGCAACCTCAATCCTCCTGCCCATCGCCCTGGGAACTGCCGTCGGCTACACCTCAAGTCGCAAGTTTCCCCTCCACCCCCGCGCGGCCTTGCGCCATGGCCGTTGGCAACGCGTCTTGGCCAAACCTTAGCTGACCCTTTTGCTCTCAGGCGCCAACACTCTCAAGACCTACGCCAGCATCAAGAACCCGCCCGGAAACCCCCCTCCCTATGTCTTCGGCCCCGTCTGGACTCTCCTTTACGGGTAATTCCCCCGCCTTCAACACCATCCTCCCCCGGCATGCAAAAACCGCCAAGCTGACCCAGACTGTGCCCTCCTCCCAGACTGATGGGCTACGCCGCCTACCGCGCCGTCTCCATCGGCCTCGCCCCCGGCGCCACCCCCGCCCAGGCCGACCTCACGCGTCACGGCGCCACCCTCTACTCGATCCAGCTCGCCCTCAACCTCGCCTGGACGCCGCTCTTCTTCGTCTTGCGCCGCCCCGCCGAGGCCACCGCCGACATTGTCTCCCTCCTCGGCGTCAACGCCTACCTCGCCTACGTCTGGGGCCAGGTCGACCGCACCGCCGGCCTGCTGCAGCTGCCCTACCTCGGCTGGCTCAGCTTCGCCACCTACCTGTGCGCCGGCGCCGGATACCTCAACCACTGGGACATAAGCGAGAAGAGCGAGGCCGAGTCCAAGGGAAAGGGCAAGGCGCTGTGAGGCTGTCGCAGGAGCTCATGCCCTGTTGGCACGGCAGAATGTAGAGAGCGAGTTTTACCTATGTTCTTGAAAGAAGACTACGATCTAGCCCATGATCCAAACCAAGTGACGAACGCAAACAATGAAATGAGTTCACTTGAGTCTGTACGGATTTGTTTGACGAATGCAAATAGTTCTTTAGTCTGTACCAGTATATTTTGGTGTAAACACCCTCTATGCAACGACGATGAAAAATGCAACAGCAACGAATCTTTCCAAAAAAAAAAAAAAGAAAAAAAATCCATCGGAACCCCCTTCCCGGAAAACGCCTGCTAATGCCATAAAGAATCGCCGTGCCCCATCCTCCGCGCAACCAACCCCTCCCTCGTTCCAACTGTTTTTTTTCTATGCACCCTCTACTGAATGGGAAAGTGCCTCTTGAGTCCGTCAAACACCATGAAGATAAACGCCGAGCTGGGCGCCGACCTCAAGCACGTCATGCCGCAGCCCCGGTACAGCCCCGCGAGGCCATACTGCCGCCACAGGAGGGCGCCCTCCTTCCAGAACGTCCGCTCCTTGACCGACGCGCCAATGGCCATGGTCTGCAGCCGCGACTTGATCGTGTCGGCGGGGAAGAAGAGAAAGTTGTACGAGATGCCGGCCGAGGCGCCGGCGACGGCCTGCTGCCACAGCGGCAGCGGGCGCCGCCGCCAGCGCGTCCCTCTCGGCCG